>NW_020290612.1:719358-1052846 GCF_003184585.1 Aspergillus saccharolyticus JOP 1030-1
AATGGCCCTCGAGTGTGCGGATCTCCGACCCGGTCTTGGCGTCCCAGAGCTTGATTTTCTTATCAGCTGAGCCTGACGCCACCGTCAGGCCGTCTGCTGAGAAGACCACGGATCTAACCAAGTCTAAATGGCCCTTGAGTGTGCGGATCTCTGACCTGGTCTTAGTATCCCAGAGCTTAATCGTCTTATCATATGAGCCTGATACTACTGTCAGGCCGTCTGCTGAGAAGGCCACGGATCCAACTGAGCCTGAATGGCCCTCAAGTGTGCGGATCTCCGACCCAGTCTTAGTGTCCCAGAGCTTAATCGTCTTATCATCTGAGCCTGACGCCACCGTCAGGCCGTCTGCTGAGAAGGCCACAGATCCAACCAAGCCTAAATGGCCCTTGAGTGTGCAGATTTCCGTCCTGGTCTTGGCGTCCCAGAGCTTGATCGTCTTATCATCTGAGCCTGACGCCACTGTCAGGCCGTCTGCTGAGAAGGCCATAGATACAATCAAGCCTGAATGGCCCTCGAGTGTGCGGATCTCCGACCCGGTCTTGGCGTCCCAGAGCTTGATCGTCTTATCATGTGAGCCTGATACCACTGTCAGGCTGTCTGCTGAGAAGGCCACAGATCCAACCCAGTCTGAATGGCCCTCGAGTGTACGGATCTCCGACCCGGTCTTGGTGTCCCAGAGCTTGATCGTCTTATCATGTGAGCCTGATGCTACTATTAGACCGTCTGCTGAGAAGGCCACGGATCCAACCCAGTCTAAATGGCCCTCGAGTGTGCGGATCTCTGACCCGGTCTTGGCATCCCAGAGCTTGATTATCTTATCAGCTGAGCCTGACACCACTGTTAGACTGTCTGCTGAGAAGACCACAGATTCAACTGAGCCTGAATGGCCCTCGAGTGTGTGGATCTCTAATCCAGTCTTAGCATCCCAGAGCTTGATCATCTTATCAGCTGAGCCTGACACCACCGTCAGGCCGTCTACTGAGAAGGCCACAGATCTAACCGAGTCTGAATGGCCCTCGAGTGTGCGGATCTCCGACCCGGTCTTAGCGTCCCAGAGCTTAATCATCTTATCATATGAGCCTGATACTACTGTCAGGCCGTCTGCTGAGAAGGCCACAGATCCAACCCAGTCTAAATGGCCCTCGAGTGTGCGGATCTCCGACCCGGTCTTGGCGTCCCAGAGCTTGATCGTCTTATCATGTGAGCCTGACGCCACCGTCAGGCCGTCTGCTGAGAAGGCCACGGATCCAACCGAGCCTGAATGGCCCTCGAGTGTCTGCAATTCGGCATTCCACGACTCTTCAACCTGTGGTAAAGTCTCTATCCATCTTCGGCTGGTCTTGAACATAGCTCGGATAGCACTATTCATAGGCGCGAATGTAAGTGCAGCGCAGTATAGTTGAAGTGGCGCAAGGTCAGCCATGTAACTATTTTTCAGAATAAATCGTTTTGCGTCGTGTAAGAATTCAGAGGAATTTTCGTCCAGGCTGGTCTAGATCATAGTTACTTAATGCCAGAAATTGATGAGGTATCAAGAGTGCGAGCCAAACGTACTTCGTATTTTAAATGTAGTGCATTTATTGCACTAACACCCTCAGAAGCCAGCCCGATCAAGCTCATCACCTCTAGCCAATGAAGAAAATGAACCTTCAGGAAGGAGAGTGCCTCCATTTGCTTTCCATCTTCTTTGCTTTGATGCAGATGATGCGCCCAGTAGCGGCAGGCGTACCGTAAATCGTCTGGTAAATGTTGTTTAATCACACTATCATGGATCTCAGCGCGTTCTATTCCGTAACTTGGTAGACTGCAGATGTTGTGCCTTAAACTGTGATTCATAATCCGAAGGCAGTGTGATGCTATATTACCATGAATCTCAGCCTCATTGATTCGAAACTCACACTCCGGACTCACTAGGAAATCTCGAAATGATAAATGTAGAGTCGTAACTGGAATAACATCATCCTCTGGTACACTGAGGACAGAGCGAAATGACTCCACTCGTCCTTTAACAGTGCTTTTGCTCTTACTAAGCAATGTCGTCAGTGACTCAACTGACAGCGGCCGAGCAAGAAGAACAATAACACCAATGATTTCGTGAAACTCTTGTTTTAGCTTGTCTGAATCCGCCTTATTTCGACCTTTCAAGAGCTGGTTTAGGATTGGCAGGTATGTTCTTTCCATCTCAGAAGCAGATCTTGTGGCTGGATCATCAAGGAATTCAACCAGTCGCTCTTCTGGTTGCCATTGTGGGTCTTCGAGGAAGCGGCAGACAGTGGCGGCAAAGATGAACAAAGGAATAGCAATTGTAACAAGTGTTTGTAGCCTATCCTTCCCAGGCCATCCTTTAGGAAGGGTGGGTTGTTTCTTTCTAAGCTCCGAAAATCTGTGCTCCAAAAAGAGTGAGATATCGCGAGTTATTATTGGTTTGGGGATTGTTTGTAGGATCAGATACTGGCGGTCGTTTTCCTTGAGGCTCTTGAACCCACGTAAAGCTGCATGTTCAGGGCGACATGTCAAAAAGAAACGGAGTGTTATCGAGTGGACCTCCATCACTTTCGGTAGAAGCCGCAAGATATTCTCGATATCACCTTCTGCCTCGCACTCGTCCAGTGCATCGATAACAATAACAAAGCACGGCTTCTCATGATTTGATTGTCCAAAAGTACGTAATGGTTGAAGCAAAAGTTGATCAAATTGCTGATCGATAGTTTTTGTTGAAATACTCCGCTCCTTATCAGCTGACTGTTGAATTCTGGCCGAAAGACCGGGGATAGTGGATGTTATTTGCCACGCAATCGTCGAAAATAGTCGTCTTGCGTTCCCTTGGTCACCAGCATTTCTTTTAAAGAAAAAGCTTGCTGCGAAGATACCCCGGTCACGAAATAACGCTGCCGTCGTCCGAGATATAGTAGATTTTCCAGTTCCAGCCATACCTTCGAGGCAGAATATGCATGGACCTGATAGAGAGCTCCCCCATTTTAAAATTTCCGCGAGCAGCTCAGTCCTGGTTCCTTGGAGACATTCACCTCCACCCTCTTTCTGATAGGCATCGAATAAGGCTTCCTCGACTGGGCGTAGTGTCTCTAGGAGCATACGTCGGTCTATATTTTGGACAAGAATCTGGGTATCCCTTATACAAGATGAGCTATGCAATGATCACATAGAATACATAGAATTTAGAGCCATCTATCGTACCTTTGTGAGTCTTGTATCTTATTTATCCCTTCAGCCAGTCCCTTCACACCATCCATCAGCTGTTTCATAGTTGTCGCCTCCTGCACTTCTTGGGCGTCGACCTTGCGCAAAAGAGCCTTGCAGTAAGCAGCTGCAACAGCCGCGGCATAATAGTGCCACTCATCATTCTTGTGGGTGTCGGCGTAATCACAAATTCCTCGCACTACCAGACAAGGAAGCTCGTCCATGATACCAGCTGCCTCCATTTCAAGGCAGAGCGCCTCTGGATAGTCTTGTTGTAGGCGTTTACGGTATTCAGAGCTCTTGATAACTCCATCTCCCGAAAGTATAAGACCGCGGTGAACGATGGGGTTGTCATCAGGACGTTGAGGGCGGTGGACGGCCATCTTTGCACTTGAATCGTTGCACTCACTGCAACTCGAGCCCTTCACAACGTGGAGAAAGTTCTCGTCGAACAAAATGTCCTCTGCAACAGGCCGCTTGAACATCGGGCGATTGGTAAGCTTCCTAAGAGCCCTTCTCAGCGAATGTTTTTCCATCATTTCGTCTTCTTGCAATTTTCCATCTGCACTTATCAAGATCCGCGGCGGCTTGTTTAGACAGCCCTTTTGGACGTCTTTTTCTTGTTCTCGCTTGACAAAGTCATACTGAACAACACCTGGTAACCCGTCCCTGGGGCTACTGACGACCAGATCACCGAGACGAACGTCGTGCTTCGGGCTGGGGAGGCCAGCACCGATCCCCACCATTAAAGCGAGGCGAACGTTTGGAAACTGTTGACTGACAGCTGCTGCACAATGGGCCGCATTGACAGTACCCATGTCAGGGGGTCGGGCAATGACAACGTTATGCTCGCCAATCAGCCCAAACGAGTAGACATATTTTGTTGGCCCCCCCCTTTCCAAGCGACATGAGTATTCTTTGTCTAGCATGTATCGGACTGCAACAGCTTCATATGCCAGAGCACAAAAAATTGCAATGGTTATGCTTTCCGCGGGAATTTTGGTATCATTTTCATGAGCGGAATCCTCCTCTTCGGCAATATCATGCCACGATGAAGGGCCTTGATTTGAACTTGGAATTTTATTGTTTCCCGGTTTTTTGATCTCTAGGGCGACAGGGCTAACGGGGGTAGAGCTCTTGTTTTCGGATGGGACATGATTGCCGGTAACATTCTCGTTCTCTCTTGCGGGTAGAGCCCGGGCACCAGAATATTGGAGGTATACTAAAGAAAGCACGAAGATAAGAAGAACAAGCAACGAGAACATCGTGAGATAATAGAAGGATCAGACTTTATAATTTGGGTGAGGAAGGTGCCTGTCTCCTTTCCAATATGGCCTCGAGTTACGACACGCTTGATAAGATATTTTTGCTGGACGGTAGAGAAAGTGTTGCTGGCAGTCCAGGCGGAGGGGATGTGAATGGCCAATATTTGCTTTTTCTTGTCACCCCGCTTCTCGACCCTTGATCCCTGTCTATCATTGATCTCACTCTCTTTAAACACCCCGGCAGGAGATAACCCATTCTCGTGCTCTTTTAGCTGGCAGCTCGTCGCACTATGGTCTGTGGACCTGAAGGGCCATCAGGAGCTTGAGATCCTGAATAGAAGAAACGATTAAGAGGCTTGCCGCCGTCATGCTGATGGTGACGTGGCACATGTGCCTCAGCTGCATTGGCGTGCCGCGCAACGCATGCCACTTAGCTCCAGGCACTTGGCCAGCGATCGGTCTGCCATCTGCTGGCCCTGGCCAACTGGGGAGAAAGAAGACGGTCGCAAGGGGAGCCGAAAATGGCTTTCTGCTCAGATATTTAAGGGACACTTGGAAGAGGACAAAAACTGCCCCTTCAGTCCGCGGCAGCATGGTGAGTGGGCGTCAAGAGGGACACTTGGAAGAGGACAAAAACTGCCCCTTCAGTCCGCGGCAGCATGGTGAGTGGGCGTCAAGAGGGACCAGGCACCAGAGCAGGACGACCAACTAGCGCAGGCCGTGGTAGTATTTGCCTTGGTCGTGCGAGTACTTCCACGTGATGCCAAGACCGCCGAGCGTCTAGAAGGACTCGCAAAACGGCGTCGACGGTAGCCGCTTTCGGCTGCTGGATAACTGTTTCATCGTTAAAAGGAGTTATATACTAATCTCTCTTATTAGACTAGAATATAAGCTAAGCTTATATACAGACATATTGTCACGGTGCAAACCCAGAGCACCTATCCGACCCGCTCGACCCAAACAACCTGTTTGACCTGTTTAACCCTCTTCACCCCTTGACTTACCCGTCCCCGAACACGTGACCTGCGATCCCGTTGTGGCTCCTCGAGCTGCGTCTTGTCTATGAACCTGAGGATAGCTTGACCCGGTAGCTAGACGAACAATCCAGAGAAGTGCTATTAGAAGATCTCCCAGTTAGGTGATCAAACCGACCAGCCAGTCCGCTCCTTGACAAAGATAGTATTCTAGGTTCATACTTTGTTATATTCTTATCATCCCTCTTTTTTTTTCTGGATATGTCCGCAATGTAGATTGAATAAAGAACTATTTTAGATTCTTTATTTACATGATAGTCAGTGTATCCATTACTTGATCGATTGGAAAGTGATGTTTATCCACAGCAATCCAGTTCGTTAGTGGGGAAGTTGATGTTGTAGATGAATGGATAGAGGATCGGTCACCAACATCAACCCAGAGGCTGCTGGGGGTTAAGTGGTATGAGAAGGAGGGCTGATAGAGAAGATGTCCTTTCACAGCAGAAAGGGGACGAATAGCAGCAACGCTAATCTTTTCTACGGAGTACAGTCCCTCAAATGTTCGAATGGATGATCTTGCTTCTGTTGTATCACGTGACCGAGGTCCCTTGAACTATTCCTGATCGAGACAGACAGTCGGCGGGGTCATCATAAACAATAACAACAACAGCTAACTTACCTAAAGTTATCAAACATTTCTTCAACAATCAACCCATCCCTGATCGGTGGGTCAATTAGCGTCCTCGTTGGCTTTCAGTCTGGCCTATCCCACATCTTGTATCATGGACGTGGGATTCCAAATTTCATCTTCTCGGTTACCGCCATGCCCACGTGGGAGAATGCTGGGTGGGAGTGGCAGCTCCCCGTCGACCATCTTAGCTAGAAGCCGACCCGTGTGAAGGTGGGAAAGTCGCTCCGTCAAAACAGCGCCTTTGAAGGGTGTTTTTACACATTGTTTGAGAGTGCTATAAAAGGCTATATGCACCCGGAATTACCGCGTGGTCATGTCTACTAGTATCTACGAGGGTCTCGTCGACATGATCTCTCTCTTGTTTAGCCTCTTTACTTCTGCGGTCGCGGCTCGCGACACTTTCTACCCACCACTCAACCACACCACCTTCATCACCAATACTTCGCTAGGAACCTACGGGGGGATCTACTCAGCCCCAGCGGACCAGGCCAGCTCGCCTTCTGCCGACGATGTCTACAACTATTGCTCCATGCCTCACCCCCGCCTCGAGACCTACAGCCTCCCCCTTCCCATCGTCAATGGCTCTACCTCCGGTCGCCTAGTCTATCTGGAATACCTGCAGCGTCACCAACGCAGAACCCCCTACAATATTCTTCCAGGCGGCGAGGTTGGTCACTCTGTCTTGTTTTGTACCGGTATCAAGGTCATTCCCTAACCTTGCGCAGAACCAAGCATATAACTGCAACAACCTACAGCCCTTCCTGTACGCTGCGCCGACCTCCCAAAACCCGTCTCCGCTACACGTTTACGCGCAGTCATACTCAGATCCGACCAACCCGTTCCTTGCGACTTACGTAAATGGGTCCTGCCAATATCCACAACTCACGGTCGGGGGCTTCTTGGATGGATATCAACACGGTCGCGATCTTCGAGCAGTATACCTATACAAACTACATCTCATTCCGTCGGATCCGGCCGAGGAGAGCGGCCGAAAGGTCTGGCTACGTAGTAGTAGCTCCGCCCTCACTCAAGAATCTGCGGGCGGTGTCTTGAGAGGACTTTGGCCAGAGTATCAGGGGTCATTGCCCCTGCATCAGCAGGCAGCCAGTGTCGACACTGTCGACCAGGGTTTTTCTTGTTCTGCACGGAGCGACCTTCTCTCGGCGATCGAATCGACTCCCGTGTGGAAAGAGCATTTGACGGTTACCGCGTCGCTCCGCAACCAGCTGGCCGACATGTTCGATGCCAACACGTCGAGCTGGATGTCCACCTTTGACCACTTTGCCGACAACTTCCAGGCCCGCCTGTGCAACGGCTACAGCTTGCCATGTAGCCTCAAAGACGAATCTCGGTGTGCGACTCAACAGCAGGCGGATGAGGTCTTTCGAGCCGGAGACTGGGAATGGAACTACTGGTGGAGACACAACGCCAATGCTACGCGCTACATCCAGCTTGTGGAGGGCTTGTTCATCGGCGAGGTTGTGCAGCACCTGGAAGCAGTGGCCAAGGGCACGTCGACATTGGTCTACAGCCACAGCTTTGTGCATGATGGAGATCTGGGACCGGTCCTCGGTGCGTTGGGGATCAAGGCGCTGCGTTGGCCGGGAATGGGATCGAACCTTGCCTTTGAGATATGGTACGTGCCACGGATATATGAAGCAACCCGATGTCTAACAGAGAACAGGGAAACGGCGGACTCTGAGCACTACGCCCGAGTTCTATACAGTGGGCGTGCCATCGAGACGATCCATGGAACTCTAGACTGGGTCCCATTGTCATCTTTGCTCGCCATCCTAAGACCCTTTGTGCCTGAAGATATTGTCTCTATGTGCAGCGCGGCCTGACCCTCTCATGATGTGTGAAGCTTAGTTCTTTTCAAGACCGATGTTCAGCTCTGACATGTATCATACCCTGACACCATCCGACTGGTTCATGATATTATCCCTCCCGAAGCATCAGCCGGGCGCAGATCTTCTGCAGCTGGGTCCACAGTTGCGACTGCAGAGATGCATAGAGACAATATCCGCGGTTTTCCTTGTCCTTGCTGGTCAGAATCCAGTCGGTGTGATTCACATAAATCAGTCCCAAGAGGTCTGTCATTGTGACGCTGTGAGTGTATTAAATTTTGGATTAAGGACGTTTCACATTGCATGGTAGGGACCTGCTCTATATACTCAGACACTGGACCTATCGCCGATGAGAGGATAATGTGGTTTAGTCTGTTTACTTTGTCTGGAGGGGTTCGATGGATGCTCGCCATTGTTGCCGGTGATGACGCCAAAGATGTCCCGTGGCGGCCCGATGTCGCAGCTCCAACCCGGGATATCAACCCCGCATCTACAACTACCTTGACTTCTTCATTTTCATTTCTTGCTACAATGACTGGTAACAACCCTTCATTTACCACAATTCCCATCCTTGACTACTCTCTCGCCACTTCTCCCACTACAAAACCACAATTCCTCGCCAGTCTCCGCCATGCGCTGGTCCATGTGGGCTTCTTCTACCTCATCAACGCTCCGGTCGCATCCGCCGTCCGCGACGAGTTGATCCACCAAACCACCGCCATCTTCGATCTCCCGCGCGAGAAAAAGCTAGCGATCGAGATGGTCAACAGTAAACACTTTCTGGGATACTCACGCCTCGGCGCTGAGACCACAGCCCGCCGGACCGATCATCGCGAACAATTCGATGTGCGAGCCTCTCCAGCATGTAAACAGCCGTATTTTGACTGATGGCGTGAGCTAGTTTGCGACCGAGCTTCCTCCCCCAGGACCAGATGATCCGCTCTATCGCAACATTCGGGGACCAAACCAGGTGAAGCTTTCTGTTGATTCAGACTCGACCTCGAGCTAATACTGAATAGTGGCCTGATGAATCCGCCATCCCGGGTTTCCGCACCGCCGTTGAGGCATATCTATCCGAAACCCAACCACTGGCAGAAGCCTTCCGGGGCCTGATTTGCGAGGCCCTTGACATGGCCCCCACCGCGTTGGATGGCTTCTTCGAGCATCCGATCCAGCAGAAACTCAAGCTGATCAAGTACCCTGCGCCCACCCGCGCGTCCGAGGCCCAGGGCGTTGGCGCGCACAAGGACTCGGAATTTCTGACTTTCCTACTGCAAGCCACGCCGCACACGGGGCTGGAAGTGCAGAATAAAGCCGGGGAGTGGATCCCCGCGCCGCCTCTTCCTGAGTCCCTGGTGGTGAACATTGGGCGCGCACTCGAGGCCATCACGGGGGGAGTGTGCACAGCCACAACGCACCGGGTCAGTCTGGCGGCGCAGAATTTCTTGGATGAGCACAACACAGATCTCGGGCCGCGCTTTTCTATTCCTGTCTTCCAGGGGATGAGTCTGGATTTATCGGCGGAGGAGATCTCGCTGGCGATCCCGGCGCATATCCGCGCGCTGGTGGGCGACGAGCAGGCGCGGTCGGACGCAGAGGCGACTTTCAACCGTATCTTCCGGGGGCGGGTTGGCGAGGGGACGTTTGTGCATCGCATCATGTCGCACCAGGATGTAGGCCGACGCTGGTATCCTGAGGTGTTGGAGTGGGCATTAGCGAAGTATGAAAAATAGTACCTAGTACACAGGACTAGTAGTGTTCAGTGTATGACTGGATGGATTGATTGGTCATCTGTCATCTCATCTTGTCATTCTCCCCGATCAGCTGGTGGCCCGTCACCACCAGGGGGCACCCGAAAACTCCTGAGATGAAACTAGGGTTCGTATTCAAGGTTAAGCGGCGCCTCTCGTATGGAATGCAGCCATTCACGGCCACGAGTTGTCCCGCAATCGCCAACCCTGCACTCCATACCCCGTGCCCCCAACCCCCCGGTGTGCGATGCATGATATGCTGGTTAAATATAGTATTTTTATATACTGAGATGGTCCCAGATTGCGCCCACGTCTTCCCCTTTCTTACTGTGTCTGTTTCAAAGCAAGCCATCACCCCTGGCCTGGCGTGGCCAACGATCCATCCCAGCCCGATGGCGTTATTCGCGCGCGCACAGAGCGGACAATGTCGCGCCCACCACGCCTTTACCACCAAGACCTCGCGCATCAGCATCGTCTGCTACTCAATCTACTTTGTCGTCTTCCTGGGACTCTTCTTCTTCACCGCGACTCGCTTTGCAGTCAGCGACAGTAAACGTCAATTCACGGTGCAATGGCTCCTCCTCGCCATTGCCGTCACGTTTATGCTCCTGTACACTCGACGGGGGTGGTGGGGTCGATGAATGGGGCGGACCGGACGGGGGGATCTGTTGGGCTTGCGGAGGAAGCGATCCGGGAGGTGCAGGCGAGGATGTATGTCGAGGACTTCTTCTATGCGGTTGCGGTGCTGAGTGCGGCGGTGGTGATCCGTCGCGGCGGTTGGGAGAGGGACGGACGAAGAAGAGGAGGTCGAGGATTGGGAGGGTGAGGAATATGTCGAGAGATGTGCGAGGAAAGGGGGATCCGTGAGATGATGCAGTCAGGAAGAGATTAGGTTTTAATTTTATGAACATATTTGCCCCTTCCCCTTCTCTGATGATGTACAGTATATATAACACGGCGGACGATTGCGGCCATCAGGCAAATGAGTTTTCACTTGGTGTTCTGCCGGCAGAATCAATTCATCTCCTAGCTAGGCTATTTAAGCGAGTATTTTGTACGTACTACATGAAGCTTTTAGACTTGCTTAGCTTCACCTTGCGGCTACTAGTCCTGAGCACCACGGAGAGGTGCAAGTCTTGCCCAGGGTGCTGTACACAGGTATCCCGTACAGCTGGGGTGCAAGAGATACTAGAAATCGTACGTACCTTAATCGATCTCAATGATTTCGTCTGGAATAGTAATCACGGGGATCTCCTCTATATCTTCCTCCTTTATAGGAGGGGGGCGGCGGGCAGGCACCAAAACCACCTCCTCCTCTTCCTCCTCAAACCCCAGCAGAATTGGATTCGTACGGGCTCCCGGAGCAGGCGACCCCCTCCCAATAATAGGAGTAGGGGGATTGGCTGGTCGTACGGCCCCCCATGCTGAGTCTCGGATGGAGCAACGAGATCCTGCATCCGGCCATTTGCAGTTGGCGCATGCTCCATCGAATGCCCCAGGTAAGTGGTGGCATTCTGGGAAGGGACCGGCTTGACTAGTACGGCAGCTAATACAAGCCTCAGGCGGACGACTTCCCAAAGACTGGATCAGCAGGGCATTAATATAGGACGGCCGATGCGAAGCGATCTGATAAGCTTGGATCCGGCCGTATCGGAACTCAACGTCACGCGCCTCGTACGAAGCAAGTACGGTCCTTCCCACATTGGTGTGGACGTACGGGGCAATCATCCCTAGATCACCACGAGGGATCACTGGGTTGCGGCCCTCCGGGAGCCCTTCGTACAATCGGTCCCAGTATCTCCGCAGATCTGGGGGCACGTACACCCCAGGAGGAGTGTAGTTGGGGGGCCGGCGGGCAGCACGGCGCGAGGCAGGACGGAGGGTGTTGTTGTTGTTATTGTTTCTGTTACTCGTACAAAGTCAGTTAGCACTATCTTCATCAATTTTCATCATCTTTTTTGTCAAAAAGAAACCAGAGATTGGGTAAATAAGCTTAGCTATAGCTTCTCTGCTTTCCAACACGTACGAAGACATTTTGGAGGGGGGAAGGGCGGTTGGTGATGGTGGTGGTGGTGGTGGTTGTAAGGAAGAAGAGAGGAAGAGAAGAAGAAAACAGGTCTGGAATAAGAAGCTCACCAGAAATCATAACACAAGAGAAATTCAATCGTACGAAAGAGTCAGTATCAGTTTTAAGAGTATATACACTTATAAATCAAACGGAATTCCATATTCTGCTGTCCCCTTCTTGTCCTTTGCCTTCAGCACGTATTTCTGCCTTGTACGATGAGGTGGTGAGGGTGAGGCAGAAAGTAAGCATTTCTGTACGTTGCTGATCTGGCGATGCTGAGGTTCCTGAGATTCTGCAGTCTTTGATTCTGCAGTTTCTGATCGTACAAATAGGCTCTTGGACGATTCCTTTTCAACCTTTGGAGATGTAGATGGTTCTGTTTTAACTCCAACCTCCTCTTCTTTAACAAGAGATGTATGCGTACGGCGCTCAATAATCAGAAGAATCTGATAGACTTGACTTGTTGATGTACGAAACCAGGCCTTTAGAAAATCACCTGCTTTCTGTGTAGTATCAACCTTTGGACTTAAGAAAACAGGCTCTGTTCTAAGTAGGCCTGTTGCTAGTCGAAACTCGTCATTCTCTTGTTGTACGTACTGTCGCTGGTGTAAAGTCAAATCAGTTGTAACTGTATGGTCTCGCTTCTGAATACTCCAGGAACTTAGTCGACTCTTGATCGTACGTTCTGCAACCTGAATATGATATTTTTCTCGAAGTGTAGAAGCGATACGTGTAGAAGAGTAGCTCTGTTGATAAAGATCAATAATCTCCGTCTTGTACGGCTCAAGATTGATAAATGGAGGCATCTCTTGTTGTAAAGAAAAGGTTGAAGAACTGTATATATAATAGTAGAAGAGAATAACTTCATATAATTATTTTAGAAGCAGTAAGATAAGCAGTAACAGGACTTGTGAAAATCGGTAGAAAACTCCATTTGCCCGATGGCCGCAATCGTCCGCCGTAATATATATGCTCCTCTTGTAGATAAGTAGTCAAGCGCGCAACCTCCAACTAATCCACCTCATCCACTCCTTCATTCCCATCCCCGGCTTCAGCCTGCGCCTCCTCTAACACGACCGTGAAGTTCACCACCAAATACTCCTCCCCGGTGGTCCTATTCTTCAACACATACCGTAACACATTATTCTTCTCACTCACATACTTACTAATGTTGAGTGTAATGCCGGGAATATGAATCGCGAACCCTAACTCCGCGTCAGCACATATTTCCCTCCCTGCCCCCTTTCCCCCCCCAGAAAAGACACTCCAACCACAACATACCATTAAAATCCAGGTAGGGATTCCCAAAATCCGCCTGATACACCCTCCCGGGCTCGAATTCAAACTCCGCTCGTTTCTCCTCCGCGCGGAAGAACTTCGTCCGGGCCGCCGCATCCTCCGGCATCCCGTATCGCCTGCGCACCTCCTCCCCCGACCCATCCGCCCCTTCCATCACCACCAAATCCGACCTTGCCTCGCTGGAGTGCGGGGTGGTGGTATCCCCCACGCGCAACTGATTCCACGAGGCCAGCGCCGGACTATACAGGTAGGGTTTCTCCGCGTGGGCGTCGCCCTCGAGCGAGGGGTCGAGCATGGTCTGGACGATCCGAAAGGCGGTCCCGAAGCCCGGGGGCAGGTAGTCGCGGATCGGGTGGTCGAAGTCGTTGCCGAAGAGGAGGTCGTTGCCGTTCACCGGGTGGGTGAAGGTGAGGGAGAAGGTGAGGCTGTATCTGTTGTCATTGGCGGTGAAGTAAGGGTTTGTCGCTGGGGAGGAGGCGGGGTAGCCTGGATGTGACGTTGGGGGTTAATATTCGGGGTGGATGGATGGATGAATCATCCGCGAGGGATGTTTGGATGGATGATACCGGTGTAGTCCTTGATGCGCACCCAGAGGTCGGCGGTGAGATGAGAGCTCTCGATGCGAAGGGGGTCGGGGCCGTTGACGGTGACTTGGTGGTGGGTTTGAGGGTCGTAGTGGGGGCCGGCGGTGATGCGGAGGCGGTGGTGGGGGGGTTTCTTGGTATTGCTGGTGAACATGATGGAACTGCTTTTGTAGTTAGACGTGGATGAGGAGGATATCTGTTCTACTGAATAGTTCTGATATCAAATTATAGGAAATTTGTGCATTGAAGCTTTCAAGGTATGACGTAGGGGGGGGTAATTATCCGCTTATCTTATCAGTTCCTTCACTAAGTTATTCTCAGATCAAGTCAAGTCAAATCACTTCATTTCATTTGACAAGACACGATCATGACAGGTTTATTGGTTATTCTCGTACTTGCTATAGTGCAAACAAGACCATACACATTGTCATAAATGGTCATAATCCAGCTGTTCAAGGGGGACCAGTTTGCATTGGAAGAAAAGGTCTGGCGGGATCAGGAAAAGTGGATGCGATGCGCCCAGGGGCTGATATCATACTTACGCCGTGTTGACACCAGCGCCCTATTTATTCTATTGAAAAATCCCCCCTCGAACCACCCCCATGATGCTGAATTCTTTTTCACATCACTGAATTACTGAACCAAAATATCATCATGCAGTCCGTACTACAGCCCATCATCGGTCCCAAGAAGGAGATCCACGACCTGTCCGGTCGCGTCGCTTTGATCACCGGCGGTGCCTTGGGAATAGGGTGAGTGTTGTCTCAGTCCATCAATTTTTTCTGGCGTCCCTGACCAGTCCAGATATGAGGTCGCTCGTGCCTTTGTCCTCAATGGCGCCCGAGTTATCCTGGTCAACCGCAAGGAGGAACAGGGCCAGTCCGCCATCGAGTCGATCAAGAAGGAAGCCGGCGCGAACGCGCAGGTCGAATGGATTCCCTGCGACATGGGCAACCTCAAGGAAGTCAGAGAGGTCTTTGAGGGAATCCGCCAGCGCGAAGAGCGGCTGGACCTGGTAAATGATCCCTGGGATTCAGTGCCCCGGTATACCGGACCATCTCGCTGACCAGCCCCCAGCTCATCCTCTCGGCCGGCATCAACGCCAACCAATACGGCGAAACGCACGACCAGATCGACCGCCACTTCCAAGTCAACTGGCTGGGCCAGTTCTACGTCGTCAACCAGCTCTATCCCCTCCTGCGCAAGACCTCCAAGCTGCCCAACACACCCGCCCCGCGCATCGTCTTCGAGTCCTCCGAGCAGCACCGTAATGCCCCGCCTGATGTGCACTTCGGCTCGCTGGAGGAGCTGAACAACCCCGAAGTCGGCAACACGCAGTTGTACGGCCGCACCAAGCTGGCCATTATTCTCGGTGTCAAGTACGGCCTGCTGGACCGGGTGATTAAGCCTAATAATGATAACATCTATGCGCTCTCTGTTCACCCTGGCGCTGTAAGTCTCCCTTTTCTCTTTCGCGTGTGGTTGTCGCAGAAAGGGAGTGGGTATACGGAGTACCTCGAATATCACACCCTGCTCCGGCCTCGTCTCCCCCCGCCCCCCGGCCCCCCTCCACCCCCTATACTCAGCCAGCAATAGATCCCCACCGCAATCATCCATCTCGTTTCAATATCCTGGTCACTCACATGCTCATCAAATCAAACAGGTCAACACAGCAATGCAAGGCCAGTGGAAGGACGCCTACCCAGGCATCGTCGGCAAGATCCTAACCACGGTGATGCTGGCCGTCGGCCGCAACGTCGAGCAGGGCTCGTACAGCGCGCTGTGGGCCGCGACCAGCCCCGAGATCGAGGAGAAGGGATGGAACGGCTACTACTTCAGTGACGTGGGGCAGCTGGGCAAGGAGAGCAGCCAGGCGTCGGATCCCGTGCTGGGCGCCGCCCTGTGGGATCTCAGCCACCGGCTGATCAAGGAGAAGGCGGGTGAGGATGCGGTGGTGGATTGGAATGCGAGTGCTTGAGCGGTTTGATGACTATTGGTGTATGATTTTGATGAATGTATAGCGCAAGCGCAAGTTACTGTCTCAAATGAAGTCGGAATTGTATTCTGCTCTTCGAGGTATTGTTCTTCATACTCCGTCCCTTGGACCTGTAATCTGGCCGCAGGATGGATGGTGGTTAAAACGAAATCTCCTTCTGGTGTGATATCCAGGCTGTAGATAAATCGTGGACAGCAGCTGCCAATGCGGTGCGGCCAGCCCTACCCCAGCTTTACTCCGCCACCACCAGGTACAGCTCGTTGTACGCGAGACTAGACAGTTCGCAACCATTAGTCCGACCACGTCATAGCGCGGGGGTTTCGACGATCACTAAACTCCTCTTCTCCTCATACGGTGACAGCACAACAGCTAACGGGACCAGAGGCGATATCGAACAGGAAGTCAACGGACGTTACTGGTGCAACCGCAAGGAACAGGTGCCAGCAACGAGAGTCAGTGGGATTATGGATACGGCACAACAGGACTACCATGAGCATGTCGCTGCAACTTCGATATGACCATTAATTCGCCTTGGGGAGGTGTGCTCTCAGCGATAGATATACAGTGCAAACCATCCCTACCTACTCATGTACCTCCTTGTCAACAGACCGCTGCCGCCTCCACCCAAACCCCCACCAATACACCATCCACAGACACGGACTGCCCACCACCCAAACCCCCGCCATGACCGTCGCCGTCCACCCCATCCCAATCCTCCCAATGAGGGGCGCCGCCACCGCGGTGGCCCCCGCGCCCAGCAGACAGCGGAAGAGATTATTCGCCGCCACCGCCGTGGCGGGACTCTGCCGATTCACATCCACCACGAGGGTACTCAGCGCCGTGAACGCCCCCGTCAGCAAATGACTGCCCACGAAAAGGATGATCAGAACCCCCGCCAGCGACACGCGGTACCGCATCAGCCAACCATACGCCACAAACACCCCCGCAGCCCCGTAGGTGAGCGGGATCGCGACGACCAGGCGCGCGCGCTCGATGTTGAAGTTCGAAATCTCCTGCTGCTGGTTGGGGAGGATGGGGAGGTTGTCGCGGTGGGCGGCGCGCCGGAAGCTGCGGTCGAGGAGAAAGCCGACGGTCCAGCGGGAGGTGAGACTTCCCATCCCCAGGGGCAGGTAGCAGAGGCCCACTTGGATGGCGTTGAAGTGATAGTAGGTGGTGAGCTCGCCGGAGAGGGTGGTCAGGACGGCGGCGATGCCGGCGTAGAGCAGGGCGCCGTAGATGAGAATGAGGGCGTTTTCTCGGTCGAGGGCGAGACGAGCGGCGCGGAGGGGGTTGAGAGGCCGTTTCGGGGGGATTGTTGGTGGGGAGGTGGGGTTCGTGGTGGTGGTAGTGGTGGTGATGGTGGGTGAGAGGATCGCAAGGGGAGGTTGGTTCCAGCGGGGAGCTGAGATAGAGCCATTGCCCACGACTGCGCGGCAGGTCTCGGGAAAGGCCAAAGCAATGATCACGAGGAAGACGGCGGAGACGATCACCATGAACCAGAAAATCCAGCGCCATCCCAGGAAGTGGTCAATGAGACCCCCAATCACCGGGCCCAGGGCAGGCCCGAGGGTCACCCCGAGAGAGGCATAGGCGATATATTTCCCTCGCTCTGCCCTGGTAGACACATCCGCCACCACGGCACTGCCTAGCGCTATGGTCGGGCTGCTGCCGCAGGCTTGCAGGCAGCGAAGCACCATGAGGGCTGCGTAGTTGGATTGTCGAGCCAGGCCGATGTTCGCTGCGAGGGAGATCACGAAACAGAATAGATATGCCGGCCGACGACCATGGGTGTCGGAGAATGATCCAATCACTGATGGGGCGAGGGCTTGAAAGATCTGTTTAGGGTTAGTATCACTCTCCTTGTGGGCATGGGATAGGATCGATAATCTACCAGGTAAATCATGACGGTGAGGTTAATGCGTGCGGTGGACACATGCATAGCATCGGCTAGGGAGGTGAGGGCTGGAAGGTAGATCGTGCTGGATAGAGGCGAGATGACGCCCGCGAACGAGGCTGTGAGCATCAGACAGATCTTTTTCCTCTCGGAGAGGATACTGTAGGGGGCTGGGGGGGAGGCATCTGTGGTCTGGTTCTTTTCCGGGTCCTGGTGGATGTCTTGGGTGGTGGACAATGGGGGTTTCTGTTGAGGCTTCTCCCCATTCAAGGCTGCCTCCATGATGTCGTGGTGATAGGCTCAGCCACGCATCTTCTCCTGGAGATGCAATCACTTCATCCATTTTATACTCCAAGTCGTTGTTTGGCACAGGCCGGTTTCGGGCCGTTTCCGGGACTGAGGTGGGTCAGTCCGCGCTTGTCTCCGAGCCGGTCCAGGCTTTGCATAGCAGTTGGTGCTTACAGCCATGATTTATAGCCGCTGGGGTCTCCCTCCTCAACGGTCCGGCAGCATTAGTTATCGATAGTATCCCCTGCAGCTCTACCATCATGACTTGCGAAGCCTGTCGCACCATCCCCCCCGTCATCACCCAGGGATATACTCCTAAAGGGACCTACGAAGACATCGCTGGCCTTAACACCTGTCAATTCCTCCTCCCCCCTAATCATTCGACCACTGGAACTGACCAGGAGCAGATGTGACGGGCCCGCAAGATGCCTCGGTGGGCCTGATCGATATCTACGACATTTTCGGCTTCTCCAGCCAAACCATTCAGGGGGCCGACCTTCTGGCCATCCGCCTGAACGCGGTGGTCATCATTCCGGATTTCTTCCAGGGTGATAAAGCCGACCCCTCCTGGCTGCCAGCCGACACGCCGGACAAACAGCAGGCGCTGACCAAGTTCGTCACCACTCGGGCGTCTTGCCCTGATGCAGTCAATGTGCTGTTGAACAATGGGATTCCAGCCTACCGCCGCCGGTTCTCCAGCGTGCAGGCGTGGGCTGTGACCGGGTTGTGCTGGGGAGGGAAGGTCAGTACTACGTCTTTTTTTTTTTTTTTTTGTGAATTGAATGAAGAACTTACCAACAGAGTCAGGTGGCCGTTCTGGCTTCGGGAGCCGATACTCCATTCATTGCATCGGGCCAAGTACATCCCGGGTATGTTTCTTTCCTTTTTTTTGGGTGGGGTATTGAAGCTAATGGCAGTAGACGCATGGCGGCAGAAGATGCTCAGCGGTTGACGATCCCCCACCTTGTGCTGGCGTCCAAAGATGAGCCGGCTGATGTGGTGGAGGCGTATGCGAAGACGATTGCGGAGAAGGGGCTGGGAGGGCATGTGGAGACGTATACGACGTCGATTCATGGGTGGATGGGGGCACGAGCTGACTTGGAGAGTGAGAACAGTTTGGCGGAGTACAAGCGAGGGTATAACCAACTGGCGGATTTCTTTGAGAAGTACTTCCAACAAGCCAGGTAGATATTGTCTGTGACATGTACTTAGATTTATCAAGCATGAAGAATTGCTGCACCTCAATTGAATGTGTTGTTGTGCAGGCTTGTGCATGCATAACCATTCAGGAGTCATTGCATAAACGGGCGGCTGACACATCAGTTTTGGGGCTAGCGTGTTTCACCTCTATTGGCCAAAGAACAGTCGCATCAGCTGACCTTCTCTTCGAATGGCTTGAACTTCAACTTTTGTCCCCCGGTCTATAACTCGATCCATTATGGCTTCTGGAACAGTTCACAACCAACATTCTCATCTCCGAATCTCCAGTCACATCTCACATCTATAGATAGCTCCGATCTCCCACCGCCATCCCGTCCGCCATCAGCCCCTAACCGAAGCAGCCCCCCCGTTGCCAAGCGAAGCGAAGCTTTGTGGTGGGCCCCCAACCGCCGTCGTTTCACTCGATCTCCAATTATCGCCCTGCAAGAGGGGAAAATGATGGAGAAGTGATGGCTGCCAATTGCCCCGTGGTTCCATTCATCGTGTCCAGTGTTTTCCCCCGGAGTTGAAGTTTTCTTCCCCTTTTCCTCATTTCATTCTTCATCTTTGGCATGGCCTTTGCGCCGCTGGCTCTATTTTCGTCTCTCCCCCGCCCCTAAAAAAGAATTATGCTGTAGAAGGGACACACCGCGGCCTCTCCGTCGTGAATCACTTTCTTCTTCACTTCAATTCCTGTCTTTCCCCTCATCGCCACGAACCGCCGGTGGGTCGATCGTGTTAAGTGACTGCACTGGTGTGTGTGTGTCTTCCCCAGCCGGGCAATTCTCCACAGTCCCTATTTTCGGGTGGTCTGTCACTTTTCTTTTCTTCTTTCCTTCTTTCTTTCTTTCTGTCTATTGCTCCTCAAGGGTATTATTTACTTTTGCATCATCATTGCTGCCTGGTCAGCTCCTGTCGCTACCTAAGACGCAGCATGTGAGTCTTTCCTTTCTCCCTGCAACCCCCACCACCCCAAATCTCCCCACTGACCGCTTCGTCCACGACCATGCAGGATCCGCGCCTAACCGAGTGTGTCTGATTATGCCTACATTTCCGCTTCCCCCTACCACACCTGACCCGCCTGTTCACCATGTCCAGCTCAACCGAGACCCTCGATCCCATCCGCTCCAAGGCCAGCTCCTCCGGCCCAGACTCCCACCCCGCTGACGACCACCTCGGCCATGACGACGCCGACGAACGGCCGTTGACCGGCCACGTAAATGACCCCAGCAGTGGAAATGGAGGCGGAGGCGGAGGCGGGGGAGGCTCGCACCAATGGGGGGTCTTATTCAAAGCGATCAAAGAGGGGACCTCGCAGCTCGCCGAGAAACTCGGCCGCAACCCGGACGGCGGCGATGGGCTGGACTCGGCGTGGCACCCGGAGGATTTTGGATACCAGGAGGACATCGAGATGCGGGAGATGCTGGCCCCGGGGGAAGGAGGCGGGGAGGATTCGTATGCCAGCCAGTTGCAGTCTTTGCTGGGGGCAGATGCGAGTTTGTTGGTGAGTAAGCTGGGGCTGGGGAGCGGACAGGGGATGCATCATCGCACGGCGGAGGAGGCGGCGGCGGAGAAGGAGGCGGATATGGTCGGGGGGGTGTTATGGCATCTGCTGGGCCATCAGATGGGCCATGATCCTGAGCAGCCCCAGCCCATTTCAGGGGCGACGACCCCGGCGGCGCAGGATGAGGAGGACGCCCTGGGACCCCTGCCGAGCGAGGTGGTGCGCAAACGGCGGAAGAAGAAGTGGTACGACGAGGCGGATCGGGATCCGCGGAGTGCGAAGGAGCGCAAGAAGGCGCGCGAGGCGCGGCTGGCGGAGAAGATCGGCTCGTTGCTCACGCGCCAGCGGTATCTGATGCAGCTGTGTCGCGTGATGATGAAGTGCGGCGCCCCGACCCATCGGCTGGAGGAGTACATGCAGATGTCGGCCTTTGCGCTGCGCGTCCACGGCCAGTTCCTGTACATCCCGGGGTGTATGATCATCTCCTTCGATGACCCGCTGACGCGCACCGCGGAGGTGAAGCTGGTGCGCATCATCCAGGGGTGTAATCTCGGCCGGCTGGGCGAGGTGCACAACTGCTACAAGAATGTCCTGCACGGGAAGCTGTCGGCGGCGGAGGCGCTGCCGGTGCTGGACGACATCCTGACGCGGCAGAGCAAGTGGCGCACCCCGTGGATGATGGTCCTGGTGGCCGGCTTCATCAGCGTGGCGGTCGGTCCCTGGGCGTTTGGCGCGCGGCCCATCGACATGCCCATCATCTTCGTGCTGGGCTTGCTGATGGGGTTCATGCAGTACATCCTGGCCCCGCGGTCAGCGCTGTACTCGAACGTGATGGAGGTGACGGTGGCGATGCTGATCTCCTTCCTGGCGCGCGCCTTTGGCAGCATCCGCCACAACGGCGAGTATCTGTTCTGCTTCCCCGCCATGACGCAGTCGGCCATCGCGCTGATCCTGCCGGGGTACTCGGTGCTGTGCAGCAGTCTGGAGCTGCAGTCGCATCAGATTACGGCTGGGTCGATTCGACTGGTGTACACGATCATCTACTCGCTGTTCCTGGGGTACGGGGTGACGGTGGGGCTGACGATTTATGGGTTGATGGACGACCACGCAACGGAGCAGACCTCGTGCACGGCGTCGAGCCAGCTGATCTACGGGAATACGTATGTGCAGCACTTTGTCTTCCAGATTATTTACGTGGCGTTCGCAGGGATTGTCAGCCAGGCCCGTCTGCGCCAGCTGCCCTTCATGTGCGTGCTGGGGTTGTCGGGGTACGTGGCCAACTACTTCGCCACAACGTACCTGAGCAGCCAGATGGCCAGCATCATCGGCTCCTTCACCATCGGGCTGCTGGCGAATCTGTACAGTCGGGTGTGGCACGGCCACGCGGCAGCGGTGATTGTGCCGGGCATGTGGACGCTGGTGTCGTCCGGGTTGGCGAGCAGTGGATCGATCGTGGCGGGGCTGCAGTACGCCAGGGCCGTGAAGGAGGGGACGACCAATACCTCGTCGAACCAGATGGTCGAGTCGTTGCTGAGTCTGGGGGTGAGCATGGTGCAGACCGCGCTGGGGATCACGGTGGGGCTGTTCCTGTCGGCCTTGGTGGTGTACCCCGGGGGGAAGCGCCAGGGGGGGTTGTTCAATTTGTAGCATTGGCGTTTTGCATCTCTCTCATCCTGCCCGGTTTGCATGGATATTCTAGCATTGCGGTCTATCGTTGTGGTTTGCGGTTTGCATCTAACTTGCATGGCGCCTTCTGTTCCTATCTTGCATCTGTGCATCTCTCCAGCATTTTGATTTGAAAGCCAACGCCTGGATGGATTTATCACCAGCCACATGTCCCCATCGAATCTTCTTGTGCAGGCCTTACTCCACCAACGGATTCTCCTCTCTCTCCCTCTTGCGATCCCCCAGCGTCGTCCCAATCTGCCTGACCACCAACCAGGCCGGCAGCAGCGAAAGAGCCCAGAGGCCAAAGTTGAGATACGTGCCGCCCACCGAGGCCATCACCCCGACACTGCTCAGCCCATACTACTCTGGTTAGCACAGCCCACTGTAAACAAGCCCAATACTCACCGACACCGCCTGCACCGCCGACTCCGTCCCGCGCAGCAGAGCCGACAACCGGACGACCTCCTCTGTGTTTCTCGCCAAATGGCCCACAATAAAGTACCTGCTCGCATGCCATTAGCACCAACCCCCATCACCTTTCTCGACCTCTCCCACACCTAGAGGACCAACACTCACAGAAACATATAGTTCACCTGAAACATGGCCACCCAGAACAAATACAACACCCACCCCCTCGCAAACCCCGGGTCGGTCCAATCCAGGGCCGCCTGGTCCCTCTGCTTGTAGATGGTGGTGATCACCGTCGCCCAAACCCACACCCCCCCTTGCAGCGTCATGATCACGGCAAACACCCCCCTCGCTTTGCCCCGCAGACTCCCCCGCGCCCCATCGAGGATCCAGCCCAGCGCGTTCCCTGCAATCAGCGCCAGACAGCCCGAGAGAAAACTCGCCAGCGCTCTGGCCCGGACACTGAACCACAAGTCCAGGTAGGTGAACATGACCGCCTCCGTGTAGATTGCCTGGGCGATGAGCGGGAGGATCAACACCACATTCCTGGTCCCCAGGAGCTGCAGGGTGCGTTTCAGCTCATATCCCACCCCGTGCTCCGAAATCGCGAGATGGACTGGCTTCCCATCCCTCCGCTGCACTTTCTCCGGCGGGGTGAGCAGCAATCCTGCGATCGGCCCGCACGCCTGCAAGGCCACGAACACCAGAAAGACCGCATAGCTCACACTCCCCGCGCTCGCGCGATCCACATTCAACCCCAAGTTGATCGCCCCGCCGAGGATCTGCCCGCCCACGCGGAAGGACAGCCACAGACCGAGAAAGAACCCCTGCCGGCGGGGCTCCGGGTAGGCCAGGGCGATGCTGCTCTCGGCCAGCCAGAAGATGCCCGCGCTGAGGCCGCAGAGCGCCGCCCCGAGCAACAGCAACCAGCTGCTGTGGAAGCGGTTGTTCGTGTACAAGCCGGCCGCGTAGGGGGCGTAGCCGATCGTGCCGAGTATGAGGGTGTATTTGATGCCGATCAGCCGCACGATGGCGCTGCCGAAGAGGCAGGAGAGGACCATGAGGCAGAAGGTGAGGGCGTTGGCGGCGTCGACCAGGTAGGGCGATTCGCTGCCGCCGCCGCCCAGGGAGTTCATGGCGGTCCAGAGGCCCGGGGCGAGGAAATTGCATAACCCTAGAATGAGGGCGTTGTAGGTGGTGGAGCGGTACCATTTCGGTTGGTTGGAACTTGGTTGGTTGGGGGGGGTGGTAGGGGGTTGCTCCGTCGAGGAGGAGGTGGTGATGGTTTTTTCGGACATGGTAGAGGTTGCATCAAGGTTCGGTTGGGAAGGTTACTTGTTAAGTCTATTGTAGGCAGCTGGTCCTTTATATACAACTCTACATACAAAAACCCTTGCAGATGCAGAGACCACTTCTAGATTGTCTCGGTCGAGAAACGCGGGACAGATGTTGCAGGATGGGGGGGGAATTACGTGCTCGCACGGCATTTTAGCTGCAGATGAAGAAGAACTCAAGCTTCATGACATTGTTCATTTATATTCCGTCGCTAATCCGCCACGCGATAAACAATTCATAAGGAGCCAATTGGCTGTTGTATTGCAATTTGATGTACCCAACCCAACCAGGCACTCCTGATACAGTAACTTAACCCTAATCCGCTATCGTCGCAACCCGTCCCCCTCACCACCACCACCACCACCATCACCACCATCATGGATTACTCCCGATCCTCCGGGGTAAACACCAAGACCCGCACCTCAATACTCTCCCTGGGCTCCTCGTGCTCCGTCCCGGGAATCTCAAAGGCGCTGTGCGGCACACGCCGGGCCCGCCCATCCGTCTTGCTATCGTAGCACTTGATGAGGGTGACCCAGTCGGGGGTCTGCGCGTGCCGGTAGTACCACTTCGTAGCCAGATTGGCGCGCACGCTGTAGGTCTCCCCCTCGCGGTGGGGGTAGATGAGCTTGATGGGGATCAGGTCGGCGTCGGCGACGGTGTGGGCGGCGGCGAGGGCCAACGGGTCGCGACGGACGGGCTTCAGGGGCCGCCACACGTTGATGATCTGGTAGCGGCCCTGCAGGAGGACGTCGGCCTCGTCGGGGAGGTGGAAGCGGACCCGCTCGAGGGCGGCGGGGAAGGACTGATCGATGTGGACTTGGAAGACGGGGGAGCGGAGGGCGCTGCTGCTGCTGCTGTTGCTGCTCTCGCGCGTGGGACGACGGATGGTATGGTCAAAGATGAAGGTGCGGGTTGCCCCGGTTCTAGCAGGAGGGATGATGGTGTTATATCAGTCGGTGGTTGGGTGTAGGAGGATCATCCGACTCTTACTTACACTTCTTTAATCAACGCATCCACCTCTGGATAATACACCCGGTGGATCTGCGCCTCATCCACAAACTCCGTCTCGGCACTGACGTGGCGGTGGAACTGGAATCCAGCCCCGTCCAGCGTGTACTCGGCCTCGCGGCCACTCACGTCGTGGATCGTGGTCGGGACTTTCACGAACGGGCGCTGGAAGGTCTGCGGCTGGTTTGCGTACGTCGGGCGGAGATGCGACCCGTCCGCGACTTCTTGGATGTAGTTGAGGGTGGTTTGCACGTCGTGCGGGCGCTGCGTCGCGGGCTGGGAGGTCGATGCAGTCTGCGGGGGGAGGGACGGAGTGGCGTCGGCGAAGGGGTGGACGTTGCCGGTCGTAGGGAGCTGGACTGCTGCTGCTGCCATTGTGCTGCTGTCTTTGCGGTGATAGTATGTATATCGTTTGTGATGCAGATCGAGTGCTTGATATGATTCAAGGGCTATGGCCACCAGCACTGGAAGTTATATACCCAGGATCACCCTGCATTTGTCAGACAAGCACGCCATCCCCACGCTGATAAATCCAGCTGCATGCGTGCAGTCCGGGGTCGTCATTACCAGCCCAGATGATGCGAATCGTATGGTAGGCCTTACATGGCACGCGTGTCTCCGTGCGATCATTGGATTGCATGGACTATAGACCAGGATGTCATCGGATGCGCCAATTACGAAGAACGCGGGGAATGCTTTGATATACTGATTTCTAAGCATCACACCAGCACCATTTCACTGCAGCGTACATGTCTGGATTATCAATCTAAGTACTACTACTCGTAGACGCGAATCAATCTGCGATGGATGGCCCCGTCCTCCGCCACCGTCTTCTCTTCCTCGAGCTGATAACCGCCCCACCGTGGGAGGAGGACCGTCCACACGTACCAATATAACACGCCGAACACGATCCTACACAGTTAGTCCGGGCTCTTGTGTCACAACTGCGAAAAACTTACACGCCAGTCCCCACGATCGCGTAGGTTGCGTAGAAAAAGCCTACATCGCCCTGGCCGCCCGCCGGCGGGAAAAAGGGCGAGGCCAACAGCACGAAAGAGATGAGCACACGCAGCCACACAGCCGGTAGCCAGGCTTTGAACGGACGCGGAAGATCGGGCTCCTTGTAGCGGAGGAGCAACAGCCCGAGCGTGACCGCCAGACTGAAGAACTGGCCCGGGTAGCCCTCGACGTCCAGGATGAAGTTGTAGACGTCCCCCTGCGGCGGCAGGGCAATCACCAAGACGGAGGGGATGTAGTGCACCAGCAGGCCTCCCAGCGGCGCGCCAAAGGGTCGCGAGGAGGCCAGCACCGTCGACCAGGGGAGGAACCCTTGGCGGGCGATCTCCTGGTTCACGCGGGCCTGGTCGCGTCAGTTTCCATGACCTTGAGGATATCGATGGGAGAGACGTACGTACCAGGGCAAAGGTGACGACCATGACATTGCCCGCGGCCGAGATGGCAATCGCCAGAGGCAGCAGGGTCCGGCCGACCTGGTTGCCAAACAGCCGCTCGAAGAGCAGCGCGGCGACCAGCTCCCCGCTGCTTTTGATCTCGTCGAGGGGAAGGACGAGAAAGTAGGAGACATTGGCCAGGAAGTACAGCCCTCCGGCTGTCGCCAGTG
Source organism: Aspergillus saccharolyticus JOP 1030-1 (assembly GCF_003184585.1). Taxonomy (NCBI): domain Eukaryota; kingdom Fungi; phylum Ascomycota; class Eurotiomycetes; order Eurotiales; family Aspergillaceae; genus Aspergillus; species Aspergillus saccharolyticus. The sequence continues at coordinate 745,961 of NW_020290612.1, forward strand.
CGGCGGGACCCACCGTCTTGAGGGTGCGCACCGGGTTGCGCACCTCGTTCAGGACGTTGTTCAGGTTGCTCAGCCCGGCGTACGAGTAGATGACCTTGAAGAGCGAGGTCGACAGCAGATTCCAGCTCCAGTTCGAGTCCCCCCACAGCGAATCCCAGGTGAATACCCCCCGCTCGCGCGATCCCCCGGACGAGGCATCGGTCTCGCTGGGCGGCCGCACGAGGATCACCCAGATCCCCGTCAGCGCGATCGCCCCCACGAGGAAGATCTTGAGCCATCCCAGCACATTCTGCACCCAGATCCCCGTCCGCAGGAAGAAGCCATGCATCACCGTGACCACGGTGAGCAGGCCGAGCGCCAGGAGTTTGTGCTGTAGCTCGGTGGGGTGGATGTTGACCGCGAACAAGGTGTATTTGGCAAAGACGATGCAATTGCTAGCGGTAAACCCCAAAACAACCGCCTGGACGGCGATCAGGGTGGACGCGAGAAACCGTGGACGGGGATAGGTATATTCCAGGTAGACCTGCCCATGTCAATACCTATGGGGGCAGACTGGATGCCATCGGGCCAACGAGTACTGTACGGACCTTATCACCCCCCGATCGGGGCAACATGCATCCATACTCCAACGAGACAGCCAGGCCACAGGCGGCGAGGACGGTGCCCACCCCCCATACCACCAGAGACAGGCCCACGCTGCCGGCGGACTTGACGATCGATCCAGGCGTTGCGAAGATGCCACTGCCGATAACTCGGGAGACCACGAGAATATAAGCGCTCGTCCATGTCAGGGCTTTGGTCTCGTTGGCGGGCGGTTGCGTGGCTGCTTCGGCGTCGGGCACCTCGTCCGGGAACACTGGGGGCGCGGGGATGCCCAGCAGGGGCTGTTGTTCGTTGGGGGTCATCCTAATGCCTTAATTCTCGAAGTCGAGTAGTGGTGCATCTCCTTGCGATGGAGGGGAGCTCTGAGATGGCTGACAAGAAGGCAATAGTATGCTGACTCGTAGAATGTTGCTTGGAAATCAAGCACATCCATCCAGGCACGTCATCCTGTGCGCATCTTGTGTGTTTGCAGCTAGATAACCACGTATCGCAAGGGATGGATCACACCGGCTGGAGGCGCAAGGGGATGACCTGTCCGAGGAGGTCATGCCGGAAGTCTAGTAGGGTCCTCGCAGCCTGGCTGACAGGAGTGACTTGAACCATCCTTGACGGTCACTAAGTATCAGAGGGAAGGGCAAGTCATTGCAAGCGTAAGAGCTGGTCTAATAGGAAGAGTGTTTCAATCATATCAAAACAGACCGCGTCTACCTCGTCAGTCGGGGGGGGCAGTTGCGTGCCCTCCCCTCATCAGCCCCGAATCACATCATCTGGCACGGAATTCATGTCATTCGCTGCGGTGCAGCTGGTTGGGGGAGCAGCGGCCGCCTCGTGGAGTCGAGATTAGGGCTCCTTGCCCTCATTCCGCCTCGTCTTCGGACCTCAGTCCCGCCATGGATGGGGAGTGACGAACAGACACGATCTCCATGGATGACTGTCCTTTTATTGAGCAAACGGCCCTGATTTTGGTGATTCTGAGGACATGCCTGTTGGAGGCGACCGATGATCATGGTTGAATAATGGGCGGGATGATACCATCAATGCGTGCTCAGCACGCCATCCCACCCCCGCCCTGCGCAATGTGAACATCACCCTGAATATCGCTATCGCATCAATCATCGCTGAGATCGACCTGTGGCCCGTGTGTTCCGATATCCAGATTCCAGTTTGTATCTCTCGGCCGGGTAATTCCATACATATCTACTACTTTACATCCATTGCTCTTCTGCAATTTACTAAGTGTCCGGTACAGCAGAACACACAACACCCTCAACATGACGACGATATCGACATACACAGTGACTTCCTCCCGGGACGACAAGTACCCATTCGTCTATGCCAATCCTGTGCGGGTCGAGCAGCGATACCACCCGGAGCACGACGATTCATCCCCAGCACAGCCCACCCCTCAAGCCACTGCCACGCAGAGCGCGTTGCTGCTCCATGGCGTCGGACAACAGTACACCCTCGTGACCGACCATGCCATCCCCTCCATTCTGGGCCAGGAGGAGATCCTCGTCAAGGTATGCATGCTTCCGACTGGTGGCCTCCCAACAATAAGATAATAACCACCTGCAGGTCCAAGCCATCGGCCTCAACCCAATCGACTGGAAGGGCCCGTACGTCTCCCCCGTGTCTCCCTTCCATCCTCCCACTACCACCACCTCACGCTAACCTTCCACCCCACAGGGCCTACAACTTCGGCATTCCCAGCCTCCCGTGGATCAACGGCCGCGATCTAGCCGGCGTCGTCGTCGCCGTCCGCGACGCAAACAGCCGCATCCGCGTCGGCGACCGCGTCCTGGTCCCCTCGACCGACTACCGGGACATCCGCAAGGCGGCCTTCCAGCAATACGCGGTAGCAACACACTTCAACGCAGCCCGGATCCCCGCCGCGACAGGGCTGCACGTTTCCGCCTCGCTGGGGGTTGCCTTTGTAGCCGCGACGCTGGCCCTGGGGGTTTCGCTAGGGCTAGACTACACGACCATCGCAGCCTGTCCGGGTCCGAACCTGGTCGAGGTCGTGCAGAAGGTCCCTCCGACGGAGATCCCCGCCGACGTGCGCGAGGAGTGCTTCGCCGCGGTGCCCGAGCATGAGCGGCTGCGGAAGGGCGACTGGCTGGTTATTTGGGGGGGTGAGTCCACACCTTGTCCCCAAAACAGGAGGGGACCGGAATATTTCGCTAACAGACCCGGCCGCGGACTACAGCATCCACAACAACCGGCATGATCACCCTGCAACTGGCGAAACTCGCCGGGGTGAAGGTGATTTGCGTCGCGGATGTCGCGCGCCACGGGGCGCGATTGCACGCGCTCGGGGCGGATGTGCTCGTCGACCGCCACGCGCCCGCCCGCGCCGTCGAGATCATTCGCGGGGTCACGCAGGGGAAGCTGCGGTTTGCGGTGGATATCGTGGGCAGAGACACGGCCGCGTTGTTGCAGGAGGTGTTGGTGGAGGATGGGACGGTGCGCGAGGACGGGTCGCATGCGCATCTGCTGGGGCTGACGGGGTTGCCCAAGGAGCGGCGCCCGGGGATCGTGTATCATACTGTGCCGATTAAGCTGTTTCATGCCTCGGCTGGGGTCGGGGAGACGATGGTGGCGTGGTTGGAGGAGCTGTTGCAGTCCACAGCCTTGGTTTGTCCCGAGGTGGTGCGGCATGCGGGCGGGTTGGAGGGAATTAATGCGGCGCTGGATACGCTGCGGCAGGGAGGGGTGTCGGGGAAGAGGATTGTGATAGAGCTGGAGGGTTAGATGGGTGGATGTATATAGGGCTAGCGTTATGCTACTGTTGTTGACATGCTGCTACGTTGAATGGAAATTGGGATGCTGGGTTTTTAGGGCTTGGCGCTGGATATGAAGTCGGAAAAGTTTTTAGGGCTTGGCGCTGGATATGAAGTCGGAAAAGTTTTTAGGGCTTGGCGCTGGATATGAAGTCGGAAAGACGATATACGCGGAGCCAACTTGGCTGACTGGATGGGAGTGATGGAAACATCGCTACGTCTACTGTGTACGCTTGTACTACATCTTCACCTTTAGAGCGAGTGACCATCCCTCTCCAATAATCCGAACTGAACACAGCCCCTCATCTCACCATCCCTGGCGCGTCTGTCGCCATCGGTGCAGCCTCGCACGTCTTCCGACCCCTCCAGGACTCGCCCGAGAGTCTGTTGCGACTCTCTGCCGATGGAGGGGTCGAATTGATTAATCTGGCCGATAAGAATGTTATCTTCAAAGCAATGTAGACAGTACTATAAGTAATATAACTTCCCAATCTGCATCTCCAGGACATCAATTCACTCATCCAACTTTCACCACCATGGGCTCCTCTACCCCCAAAAAACAACTCATCCTCAATGCCTTTGCCATGCAATCCCCCTCGCACCTCAACCCGGGGCTGCACCGGTACCCGGCCGACCAAGGCCACCGATACACCTCCGTGCAGCACTGGATCCAACTGGCGCAGAAGCTGGAAGCGGCCAAATTCCACGCCATCTTCTTCGCCGACGTGCTGGGGGGCTACGACGTCTACAAGGGACCCGCGAACCTCACCCCGACCATCCCGGCGGGGGCGCAATTCCCCATCAACGACCCCCTCTACAGCATCCCCGCCATGGCGGCGGCCACGCACACCATCAGCTTCGGGGTGACCGCCTCGACGACCTACGAGGCGCCCTACGCGCTGGCGCGACGGTTCTCGACCGTGGACCACCTGACCGGGGGCCGGGTGGGGTGGAACATCGTGACCAGCTACCTGGAGTCGGCGGCGCGGAATTTCGGGTTGAACACGCAGATCGAGCACGAGGAGCGCTACCGCATCGCCCACGAATACCTGGATGTGGTGTACCAGCTGTGGGAGGCCTCGTGGCGCGACGGGGCGGTGCATGCGCACGGGGATGGGGATGGTGTTAGGGGATATGCGGATCCCACCGCCGTCCGCCAGATCCACCATCGGGGGAAATACTTCACCGTGCCTGGTCCGCATCTCTGCGAGCCGAGTCCCCAGCGCACCCCGTTCCTGTTGCAGGCGGGGACCTCCGGGGCGGGGAAGGCTTTCGCGGCCAAGCATGCGGAGGCGATCTTTTTGAATGGGCAGTCGCCGGAGCTGGTGCGGCCCTCGGTGGAGAGCGTGCGGGAGCAGGCCCGCGCGTTGGGGAGGGATCCGGCTGCGGTGAAGATCGTGGCCGGGGTGTTGGTCATTGTGGCGGAGACGGAGGAGAAAGCGTGGGCCAAGTTCAGGGAGTACGAACGGTATGGGGATCGCGAGGGGGCGTTGGCGCTCTTCGGTGGATGGTCCGGATATGATCTCTCCCAGTACGCAGAGGATGAGGATTTCCGGTTCGTCGAGGCCCCCGCCGTGCGCAGTATGGTGAACCACTGGGCGAAGACAGTGCCAGGCGGGGAGGGCAAGAAGTGGAATAAGGCGACGATCGCGGAGTATTTGGTCCTCGGGGGCAATGGGGCGAAGATCATCGGGGATGCGAAGACGGTGGCGGATGAGTTGGAGCGTTGGGTCGAGGTGGCGGATGTCGATGGATTTAACCTCAGTTATGCCAGTCTGCCGGAAACCTTTGATGATATTATCGAGTTCCTGCTGCCGGAGCTGCAGCGCAGGGGGCTGTTTCATACCGAGTACGCGGTGCCGGGGGGGACGATGCGGGAGAATTTCTACGGGGTCAAGGGCCAGACTAGACTGCCAGAAACGCACTATGGCGCCCAGTACTTCTGGAAGGAGGGCGAGGAGGTTCCCCAGTATGCGGTGCAAGGATCGTCTGAGTCGATTGAGTGATGCAGTATACGCGGTGACCAAGAAACCCTAGGATAACTGACTTCTAACTGGAGGTTCGAAGCAGGCTGTTGTATGCAATACTATATACCCCCATGACTCCGTGCTCTCCCATTCACTGGTGCACTCCTATTCTAGCATTTCCTTCATATAGTCCTTCGCGTGGGTTTCGTGGTAGATGATTCTTGCGCGAGTCGGTTATGGTTGTCTACAAGAAAGTGAAGGAGGCGCGGAGTGACCTTCAGCTTCTTATGTGGTTTTTGGTCCACACTGCCCATGTAACCAGATGCAATGAGCTCCATCTTAACCTCCTTCCAAGCAGGAAAAACTACCACTCACGCATCGCACGGAAGAATGCCAGCCCCAGCACCCGATACCAACCCACCAGTCTTGGTCTGATTCAAAGTCTGCTCCAACCGCTGCAGCCCACAGCGCAGCATCTTTTCCGGGTATGCGAAGGTAATCCGAAACCACCCCGTCTCCCCAGCCTCCGGGTAGAAGGTGCGTCCATCGCCGATGTTAACCCCGTTCACGCGACAAGCATCCAGGAAAGCATCAGGGTTGATGCTCGCGGTGGGGAGGAGACGGGCCCAGACGAAGAGTCCCGCGTTTCTACCGGCCGAGTCAGATATACGTAGTCACCAAGGCTTGCCGCGGCCAGTAACTCCAGAGAATTAACTCACCCGTCCTGAAAATACTCAATGTTTTGCTTCACCAACCACGAAGTAACCACCCCATAGCTGACGCCCAGGCGCTCAGAGTTCAGGTCAAGGAGGTGATCCGTCGCGGTCTGGTTCTGGAGGAGACGGGCCCACATGTCCTGGACCAGATCAGAGGGCCACGCGAAGAGACTAGAGGGTGATTCTTGCGCTCAGAATTCTAGAACCACCACCACGACATGAATGAAAGACTTACTTGACACCGGTAGCAGCCTGAATTAGATTCTCATTGCGCGAATGCAGCGCACCGAGTCGGAGGCCGCTCGCGCCGAAATCCTTGCTCATCCCGTACAGGACATGCACTAGATTCGGATCGATCACCCCGGCCAGGTCCAGGGAGAGGACCGAGGTGAATGGGGGTGCCTTGCTTCCGTGGGGCGGAGTGAAGACCGAATTGGCGTAGATCTCGTCGGATATGAAATGGAGGTGGCGCTCGCCGCAGAAGCGAGCGATTTCCAGGAGGGCTTCTTTGGACTATGACGGACGGTTGGACGGGTTAGAAGTGCTGTGCTCATAATGTCATGAATAAAGAGGGGACCCACGTAACAGCGTCCGAGGGGATTGTGCGGACTGTGGCAACTGCGTAAGCTATCACTGTCCCCGGCGGGATTAGACGGGGAACCGCATACTTTGCAATTATTATCCCCCGAATATTCGCGGGATGCTCGACCCAGGCTTGCGTCAGTGAGTGTCTGATCGCCGTGGCATTGAACACATCGTCCAGGGAGGATGTCTGGTTATTCCACATGAAAGAGGCGGGCATCACCAGTCCGGAACTACGCAACCCCATGTCGTGCGGGAAGGAATTAAACAAGGGTCGTGGGAGGATGAAACTTTCGTTGGCGCTGCACGTCGACCAGATGACGGAGTCGATGAGCGATGTCACCCCGGACCCAACGACGATCTCATACGGGGAGACCTGGGGCTGTGCATTGAAGCGGCGATTGAAGAAGTCTGCGAGCGCTCGACGTAAGGGGGGAGAGGCGGCAGGCCCTTGACCATAAGTCAGATGGTAGAGGGGGTCAATGGTAAACTGGTTGTGCGTCAGAGATACCCTGTGAGAACGAGCAGGGAAAGGCAGCAGCTCCCACGTTGTCCTTCAAGTACTCCGTGAGCTCTTCATGAATCAACCAATTTTCAGAGAGGCCAAGATTGATGCTACGGATTCCCTTTAGCATACATATCCTCTTCGAGATGTGGCTGGATGCCCTCACATTCCACTGGGAAATCGCACGGGGTCATAGGGATGCGAAAGAACGGTCTGGTTATTATTGATCCAAGTTTGAATCCCGTTGATCGCCTGAGTTGCTCGAGGGGAGAGGTAATCGGTCTGCGTGGAACTGCTGGCCGCTGTCAATGGGATGTGTATCGCCAATGTGACCAGCAGACAATTGGCGGTCCACATCATTCTGAGATTGACAAATCGAAGCTATCGAGGATTCTTCAAAATGTGAACTCAGGGAGATTCTTAGATGGACAGCTAACGCTTCTTAAGCTAAAGATTAACAACGACGATGTCAGGGTCACCTTCCCGAGCGACGGGAGTCAGGCAGTCTTATTCTCACAGCTCCCTTGATCGGTCAATGCTAGATCGATTTGAAAGATGAGTACTCGGTGGATCATCGTCTTCGAGTGGTCTGGTTGGTCTCATCGAGGCAAGGGATGAGGTTTGTACGTCTCCCCTGTGCTATCATCTTGCGGTGTGACTGGAGATGACAATGAATCTACAACTTCAGCTGCATGTCTGACTGTCTCTCGGTTGCGAAGCCTTTTTTCCGGTTCCTCAACGTGAAATTGTTGAGTATTTGAACTTCTGCAAGGGCACTCAACTTAACCTTGGTCAGAATTCCTTACTGAGAGTTGTCTGTTGAGTGGCAGTAGAAGTGCAGCTGGAGACGCGATAGTCACGGGGCATCTCACTGCCTCAGGCGTGCGAGAGAACCTCACCCTATGCCCTAATTCCCCCCATGCGCCAAAGTGCACTTACAATCATGATGGCATGTCGGGATCGCCTCTTCCCTGCCTCGCAGCGGCGAAGACTGCTCTGGAAGTGAGACAATTTGCCCGTCTACCGGGCTGCTGGAAGCTAAATGACTGGAGAGGTCGCCTGCGTACTATCCACCGATGGAGATTCCGGGAAGAGAACCGGATGTCAGCAGTGTTCTTGGGTTCATTCTTTTTCGCCAGTATCGACTCCCCATAACTGACAGCTCCAGAATCCGGTCTCGCGAGTGAATCTCTGGAAGTGAATGATGTCATGACAGGAGTTTATTCATGCCGCTGCGGTGCCTGGTGCAACCCAAGAATCACCTTAAAAAAAGAATGTCCCGAGCCCCTGTTGATCCGTTGAATCATTGATACTACCTAGGTATCTGACGGACACATTGATGATGCAGGTACTTGCGCGTTCTCTATTAGCAGCACTGGCAGCATGGCAGTCTCGCGATCCCAGCCCCACCACCGGCCAGCTGCACAATCCTGCTCCGGGAAATCAATCCGCAGTGAACCTGACGGTCATCACATCTGGCGGAAATCACTCGAGTCCCTTGCTGTACGGGATCATGTTTGAAGTGGGCCCGACTGTTCCCCGCAAAGACTTCTCTCTGTGGCTGACGTGGACTCCTACCCAGGAATTGGATCATTCCGGTACGTCCCGCCGTCGTCGCTACGCGGCATTTCTGCTAAGGTGGCCAGGGGACGGAGGGCTCCACGGACAATTGCTCCAGAACAATGGCTTTCAGGGGGCGGACCCCGGTCTGACGGCATACAAGCCCATCGGACCGGCAGAGATCATGCAGGATTACCTGTACCCCGTGAGCGAGGCGATCACTTCCTCGCTGCAGGTCTCGGTGACGACGGGGGCCACGGGTTGGGCCGGATTCGCAAACACGGGCTACAAAGGCATTCCGGTGGTCAACACCACCTATTGGTGTCAGTTCTGGATGCTGGGGGACTACACTGGCGATCTCATTCTCCGGCTGGTCGGCGCCTCCAATGGGACGATCTACGCCTCGCACAACGTTCCGGTGGGCAGCACTGCCCAAAAGTTCACTCAATACACGACAGAATTCCACGCGAGTGCCTCGCCTGATGGGCACAATGAGTGGCAGCTCCTCTTCAATGCCTCCAAGGTCGCAGGCGGGACGCTCAATTTCGGCCTTCCGCAGTTGTTTCCGCCAACGTATAAGTCGAGGTACGCTGGACCTTGTATGACGGACCTGGTCGAGCCACTCAACTATTTACAGGCCGAATGGGCTGAGGGATGACATTGCCCAGGTGATTGCAGATCTGAAACCGTCCTTCTTGCGCTTCCCCGGAGGAAATAACCTGTAAGTCTTCTGTCGCAGCTGCAGCGAGTATTGGATGTGCAACTTCTCATCTCCTGCAGCGAAGGCCTGCAGGTCGACAGTCGCTGGCAATGGAATCTGACCATCGGCCCGGTGGTCGACCGTCCGGGGAGACAAAGTGATTGGTTCTATCCCAACACGGATGCGTTAGGTCTGATATGATATGGAGGCTCTCGATGCTACCAATAATCATTAACTAACTTGTCTAGGTCTGGATGAGTATCTCTGGTGGTGCGAGGACATGAAGATGGTCCCCGTCTTAGCCGTATGGGATGGCAAGTCCTACGGCGGGATTCAGTCCGGCCAAGAGCTCGAGCCCTACATTGAAGATATCCTGCACGAGCTTGAAGTGAGTCGCCTTGCACGCGTCTGAGAACCCCAGCTGATTCGGTAAGTAGTACTTACTTGGGCCACCCAACACGACATACGGAAGCCTCCGCGCCCGCAACGGACGAGTGCAGCCATGGCCGATCGAGTATATCGAAATCGGCAATGAAGATGACTACACGGGGGGCTGTCCCACGTATCCCCAGCGCTTCATGCAGATCTACGAGGCGATCCACCAGAGCTACCCCAACCTCACCCTCATCACGTCGGCAAGCGATCCCCAGTGTCTTCCCGCCGAGCCCCCGCCGGGCATCATGTATGACTTCCACTACTATCGCAGCCCGGACCAGTTGGTCGCCCAGTTCCACGAATGGGACCACCAGTCCCGATCGCGCCCGGCGATGATCGGCGAGTATGGCTGTCGCAATACGAGTTCCCCGGATGGGTTCTACTGGCCCTTCATGCGATGCAGCTGCAGCGAGGCGGTCCACATGATTGGGTTGGAGCGCAACAGCGACGTGGTTAAGATGGCCTCGTATGCCCCGTTGCTGCAGAACTTCCCCTACACCCAGTGGTCGGTGGGTGACTTTCATTCTACCTACCTACTAAAACCTTGATCCTGTCAGAAATGGATATGCTAATCATCGCCTGGCAGCCGACGTTGATTGGTTTCGACTCCAACCCGGGGTCTCTCACCCTGTCGACTTCCTACTGGGTCCAGAAGATGTTCTCAACCTCCCAGGGAGAGACGATCCTCCCGGTCAACTCGACCGCCAGCTTCGGCCCCCTGTACTGGGTCGCATCGAAGACCCACCGCACGTACATGGTGAAGATGGCCAACTACGGCCACGAGCTGCGCAGCGTGCGGGTCACAATCCCCCACACCACCGCAGGTCATCTGGAGATGCTCTCCGGGCCCCCCGACGGGGTGAATCTTCCGCATAATTCGACCATCCGGCCGGTGCGCCAGAAGGTGACGGGCGTCAGGGGCAGCTACGTGGTCTCGATGCCTGCCTGGGGGGTTGCAGTCCTCTTGGTGCATTGACGCAGGTGGTTCGGTACCTCCTCTAGATAATTGTGTGCATAGTCGGCGTTGAGTGTCCATTCAATTCTATCTGGTCTCTTGACCATCCCCTCACCATCTCCATAACCTCCGTTATCCCCCACCGTCCCAATCAATCATCAACCCCATAAATCCTCAAATCCCTCTCCATCCCCGACAACGCATAAACCGCACTCCTCTTCCCCCCAAACACCCGCAACTCCTTCTCCCCCCTAAACTCCAACCCAATCTTCTCCAGCACCCGCCGACTGCGCGCATTGCCCATCTCACAGAACCCAAACACCCCGGCCACCCCCAGCTCCTCACAAGCATAGGCCACCAACGCCCTCCCCGCCTCGGTAGCGTAGCCCCGCCCACTCTGCTCGGGGAGCACGACAAACCCGAGATCCGGGCACAGATACCCGTCGGGTGGGGTGCCTTGCATTAGGGACATGGTGCCAATCGGGACACTTTCCTGCAGTGTAGCTGCGGGGTGGGGTCTGAGCGAGAGGAGGAAAATGCCGCGGGTGTAGTTGGAGGTGTTGTAGAGGGTTTGCACGCGGGTGGTGAGGAATTGGGTCGCGTCGGCGGGGGTCTTGAAGGCGGAGGGACCGCAGGAGGTGGTGAAGTCCGGGGTGGTCCAGCAGTGGAAGAGGAAAGTGCTGTGTCTCGGGTTGGTGGGGTCGAGGAGGGAGATGTAGAGGCGGGAGGTGGTGGTGAGGATGGGTGAGGATGGAGTGGGCATTGTATTGGTTGTGGATTCCATCTCTGACGTGGAGGTAATGGGGGGGTTCTGGTGTGGTGCTTGGCTTGTTTGGGGGTTGTGCCGGACCGGTCTGTTCTGCAGGTTGGGGTGGACTTATGCTTAACTTGGTAGGTTAGAGCTGCAGTTGAGATTGAGTCATTGATTGTGCTTATCTTGGTGAGTCAAGCAGTGGCGCGTCGAATAGATTATCATGACTCCCGCGGATTAGGGCAGAGGCTAGCCATGATACATGCAGTAGTGCTGACGCCTCAATCCTGCAGTTTCCGGAGATATCCGTGCCGTTGCTAGCCACCATGCTGGTCAAACGGGCTCGGGCTGAGTTCAACAAACGATATAGGCACTAGGAAAGAGGAATGTGTGCAACTTGGGCTGCGCTCAAACTCTGACGGCGGGTGGGTCAATGCTAGAGCTGCATTCTCAGCCAAGCCAGATTAAGGTGACGGAGTGAATTGTCAGAACGCTCCATGACGATCTGATATGATATCGGCTCATTCCTCTGTCTTTACTAAGGTCTACAACCAGTTTCATTTGTTTGAGCTTAAGTGACAGATAACTCGTCTTTTGAATGAACCAGTCTCATAAGATTCTTCGCTGTTTCTCCACTAGATACTAACTCATCATACCGGTTAAAGGTCTGGACGGTAACTTGAAATAGTAAAACCAATAACGATTATTATTAGCTTTCATAGGCTGGTACAGGTGTCTGTGTATGTGAGACAGGAATTATAATGAAACCCCCATCTCACTGCTCATGGGTGTGTCTTGACCTTAACCTTTTCTTCGCCATCCTCGGCTAATTGCGGACTTGTATACTACGCAGGTCTTGATACCTTTTGCAACCCAATAGAATGAAGCAGAAGCATACCTTAGGCCGGGGGGGTGACACTGAAACTATTCAGTTCCATCCCACAAACTCAATGGCTCAGTCACATGTTTGTTTAACTATTCACTCGTGGCTCATATTGCCATGAGAGAGAACTACAAGTCTTCTCATCTTCCTGGAGCACCATTGTCCAGACAAAACAGGCTGACTTTGTGATTCTAGAATGAAGCAAGATCTGCCTGACCTGAAACATCTGAGGGAGGCGATCCCCAATTCCTGTTTCAATGCTTCGGTCTGGATATCGCTTGTCTACCTCGCTCGCGACCTCATATATGGAGCAGCTCTCGTATATGCATCAACCTACATCCCTGTTTTACAAAATGCTTCTTTGCGATTCTTTGCATGGTCTTTCTATGGCGTTCTTCAGGGATTCGTCGGTACCGGCCTCTGGATCCTCGCCCACGAGTGTGGCCATGGAGCATGCTCACCCTATCCACTCCTGAACGACATCCTCGGGTGGGCCTTGCACTCCCTCTTGCTGGTGCCCTACTTTTCCTGGAAGATCACACATGCCCGTCACCACCGCTACACCGGACACATGGACAAAGACACTGCCTTCGTGCCTTACACTAAAGCGGAATATGCGGCCAGCAAACAAATGCGCAGTGAAGATCTGGACGGCTTAGTTCAAGACACCCCGCTCCGAGCCCTGCTGGGGTTCCTCGCGCACCAGCTGCTCGGATGGCAGGCATACATCCTCTGCTACGCAAGCGGAAGCAAGCAGAGCTACACTGCTCCTGCAGCATGTTCGCGCACTTCCCTCTCCCATCTGGGACCGTACAGCCTGCTTTTCCAACCCGAGCAGCGGCCTTTGGTCTTGATATCCGATCTCGGCCTTGCGCTCACGATCATCGGTCTGGTGAAGCTCGGTTCTATCCTCGGCGTTTCGCGGCTGATGCTCGTGTATATCGTGCCTTATTTATGGGCGCACCACTGGATAGGTACGTTACCATCACTCCCCCCTTCGATGCGATGCGATTACGATGTCTAATGCCGGGGAGACAGTCGCTATAACGTATCTCCACCACACGCATCCGCACATCCCCCACTACTCTGCCGACACCTGGACCTTCACCCACGGTGCGCTCGCAACAGTGGACCGAAGCTTTGGGTTCGTGGGCCGACACTTCTTCCATCACATCATTGATCATCATGTTGTCCATCATCTCTTTCCCAAGATCCCCTTCTACCGGGCCGAGGAGGCCACGCGGGCTATCAAACCCCTTCTGGGCTTGCACTATGTCGAGCTCCGTGGGGAAAATTTTTTTGTCGCTCTCTGGCGAACGTTTCGGACCTGTCAGTATGTGACCGATGACCATGCCGGGAACCGGGGATCGGGTGTATACAAATGGAACCCACCGCTGAAGGATTGATTTGTGCTTAGAGAGACAGAGGAATGATCGACGATGGGAATGTGGGAGGTGGGGGGAGGAATCTTAGCTGGGGAGCATGCTGTATGTACTATGCAATCTATTGACGTGCGATGCAGTAGTTTCACCCTCTGGATGTCAAGATATCTAGATGATTGTGATAACACTTGAATGGACAATAGACCCGCCTCAGAGCCTTCTTGTAATGGCATTTAGATGGAATCTAGAGTTAGGGCAATTGTAGGGAGGTTGGTGGGACTTGCACCGCGTAATGTCGTCAACGAAGAAACAAGGCAGCGTCAAGACGCAGGCGAACCGACTCCCAGTTAGAATTATGCGAGACTGTGGCGACGACATCTCCGATCTCGCCTATCCGCCCACATCAACACCTCCGAGGAGCGTCACGTTGAGCCAGTTGGACATATATCCGACATCGCGAACGAGTACAAAGAAGCATTTGACGTCGTGCACTGCATCTTCGAGCAGCACGAAGTTGATCCTGGGTCCGCCTGGAGACCGGTTGAAGTGGTTGCACAGAAGAAGAGAATTGATTGATAGATAGAGAATAGAGATAGAGATAGAGATAGAGATAGATGCTTATCATGTGATGGACATGTGACTGACCCCTCATTCTCCAACTGATTCTCCCTCATCCCCTCATCTCTCTTATTCTCTACAGTCTTCTCAATCTCACCCTCCATCATTACACCTCTCTATTGTGCCATTGCGTCTCAATATCATTCCAGGTTCATGGCATCCCGCCCAGTCATCGCCATCGCCGGTCTGGCATGCGAAACCTCCGCCTTCACCCCCGCACGCACCCTCGCGCCTGCCTTTCACCCCCGCCGAGATCACGAAGTCATCGATGAGTACACCTTCCTGCACCCTGGCACCTCCCTCGGTGACGCAGCAGACTGGCGAGGCGCGTTGATCGGTCACGCATTGCCCGGTGGAATCGTCGTCCGCGCCGCCTTCGAAGAACTAGCCGCGGAGATCATATCCCGCCTAAGCCAGATCGCCAACTCCACACCCATTGACGGGCTATGGTTCGACATCCACGGTGCTATGGTGGTGGAAGGGCTGCATGATGCGGAGTTCGAGCTGCTCACTCGCATGCGCAAGGTGGTCGGCCCAGACTGCTTGGTTTCCGCGTCAATGGATCTCCACGGGAACGTGTCGCGAAATTTGGTCCACCAGACCGATCTGATCACCTGCTATCGCATGGCGCCACATGAAGACGAGACGGAGACAAAGGAGCGGGCGTGCCGAAACCTGGTGGATCTGCTTCGTCGTGGCTGCCCCTCCCGGGCCGTGCGCCCGCTCAAGGCATGGATCCCCCTGCCAATTCTGCTTCCCGGGGAGCAGACCTCCACCCGTGTGGAGCCGGCCAAGGGGCTGTATGCGCTTGTGCCCCGGGTGGAGGAGACCGAGGGAGTGATCGACGCCGCCGTCTGGGTGGGTTACGCGTGGGCGGACGAGCCGCGGAACCGCGCGGCGGTTGTGGTGACAGGGTGGGATCAAGAGGCGGTGGCTGCGGGTGCTCATCTGCTCGCCCAACGATTCTGGTCCGCACATGCCGATTTCCACTTTGTCGGGCCCACTGGGTCGTTTGCCGAGTGCATTGACCGCGCGTTGGCGTCCGAGGCGAGGCCTTTCTTCATCTCGGACTCCGGGGACAATCCTACCGCTGGCGGGTCGGGCGATGTCACCTGGGGTCTGACTCGGCTGCTGGAGCGGTCGGAGTTTCAGGGCGCTGGTGGGCCGGTTGTGATCTACGCCAGCTTGCCGGGGCCAGCTGCTGTCCGGACCATGGTGGATGCAGGGGTCGGCGCCACCGTAACGGTCACTGCGGGAGCCGAGGTGGATGCTGTGCATGCAGGACCGATCACAATGACCGGGCGCGTGCATGCGATCCGGCATGGAGACAAGGATGCTCTTGTTGAGGCTGTGTTGCAGGTGGGCTCTGTGTTTGCGATCTTGACGCAGCTCCGCAAGCCATATCATCATGAACGTGATTTCACTGACCTACAGTTGGCTCCTCGAGCTGCCAACCTGGTGATTGTCAAAATCGGATACTTAGAGCCAGAGCTCTTTGATATGGCCGCCGATTGGATGCTAGCCTTGACACCAGGCGGTGTTGACCAAGATCTCGTTCGTTTGGGCCATCACCGCATCCGTCGTCCGATATGGCCGTTCGACACTACTTTTCCTTCTCCTGATCTTTGTGCCCGCGTAATTCCTGCTTCCAATGATACACTTTCGGGACCGGATGAGTAACTGATGTGAATCGCAGTGCGATGAGTGTCCATGAGCAGCATGCACGAACATGGCTCTTGCGAAGCTCTAGCAGAGCGGTTCGTGTATAAATCAGAGAGCTCTCGAGATGGCTCTGCTCTTACTAGGCATGAAGGGTCATACTCCGGCGCTTTCTACATATGGATAGTTGCAAGTGATTCATTACATCATATTGACATGGAACAAGGTATCTCAGTAGTACATTACACAACACAAACGACACAGACCACGACTTTACTCCTTTGCGGCGGCGCTACCAGTAAAAGGGCAGCCGGAAGGCACCTCAGCATCATCCGCCTTGATCTGCTCGCGACCGCGCGAGATCTGGCGGAACATGTCGAGCGGGTCAAACCACACATTAATCTGCTCCAGCTGGAGAGCCTTGTTGACCTTGGCCACAATGATCCCTTGGATATCGATCGGACCGCCATGCGCCTCGATCTTAACCTTTTCTCCCTTGCTGCAATTCGTCCACCGTCAGCTGCTGCTCACAGTGGTACGGAATCTTACTCACTCGTTGTATCCGACATAGTCTCGTGCCATCTCCCCCCAGTGTCTCCACCTGAAGACCACAGTGGGAGGGCCGCTGTACACCTCGGTCACCTCCCAAGCAAAGGTAGGCATCATCCGTTTGAAGCTCTTGTGGCTCATCTCGAAGTCGTTGTGGGCCGGGTCATAGTACGCGCTCGGAGTCAGCAGGGCGTTGTAGGTGCCCACCTTGAGCATGTACTCGCCGGACAGCGGGGGTCCGCCATTGAGTGTGACGTGGTACTTCTCATGGTCGATCGTGCGCCAGTCCGCCAGCGATGTCTTGAAGGAGGCCTCGATCTCCCAGTTCTTGACAAGGTTCTCAACTAGGTTGGGGAGGCTACCCGGCTCGTGGGACTGTTTTTTCGCTGCAGCGAGCAGGGGAAAGAGCTGTTAGTCGCCTGGGCTACATTGACAACACGAAAAACAAGGAATCTGCAACGTACTCCGCTCGTACACTGCACGAGTGTTGGAATAGTCTGGGGGGGCACCATATCGCCAAGCTGCGTCCTTGTCCTTCAGGACGGCATTGGGATCAAGGACGTAATCAGGAAGTGCCTCAGCGTCGCCCATTGTGAAGGTTTGTAGCAACTAGATTCTTTGTTGAAGTCTGGACTTTCCCCTCTCCCAACGGCCTTGCAGGGGTAGGTGCGCCGTTATGTACTATTCTTCCCTGGCCGAACAAGGTTGCGTTGTCCGTCTCAGCTCAGGGGGGGAACGTGGCCTTTTTCGAACTGGGCCCATGTGATAGCCTACACGACATGGTGGGAGTAAGCACTTGAGGTTTTAGCATGGCATTAGTCGGATGAACCCTGTCGCCGTGGGTGGGGTGGCCATGGGATGGTAGATTATGGATTGCCTCCAGAACCTCGGCGTGCAACTGGACTCAGTGATAATTTCGCCAGATGGGTTCAATCCTGACACACATCTCTTGGAACAAGTCATTGTTCAGGCTTGGTTACCATTGTGAACAGCTCCGCCGCCTGGGAAATGCGCACAGGGACCGACATACGAGACATGACAGCTCACACCATCGCGGTCGACTGAGTCAATTGCAGCGGCTTGCGGCCCTCATGACTCGGGCGAAGGATATGACATCTCCGAAATTGTAGTTCCACCCCTGCACCTTTGCTGCACTGGCCAGACCAGTCATATTTGGCCCGATTGTAATTCAACCAGGAACCGTCTCCGCGCCGCCTCGGTATCGATCCTGGTCGGCGTGCAACCTTGCCCAATGAGCAGTTCCGCTTACATGGCACGCAAATGAGACACCTGCGCCGGATAGTAGAGCCAGGCTCTCTAGTCTACTGCGTTAGATTAACTGGAAATTGAACCGAGGAGTCGGACGTGAGCGTCAGGCCAACAGTTGGTAGCCGGTTCTCCCATCGGGATGGTCCCCGGTATCGGTGATTGGTCCACTCCCACAGATCGAGATCGCAGTGGAGTCGCCCTGGCTCCGATTGGTGGTGGCCTTAATCAGATCGATATTGCAGACAAATTAGCCGAGATAACTCCTCTGTTGTCGCCGGGGAATTGGTTTGCTGATTGAATGGCAAAAGAGGAGACAGAGTGTCAAACTCGCATCAAATTGGTTGTCTTTGGATTCAATCCCGTCCGATTGAGAGAGATGTGATTAGTCACCTGTATTGGTGAGGTCTCGGCCGCGGGGGCCCGAGTGTCTTCCGGTGGTCGAGTTTACGAGTCAGGAGCGACTGTCATAGATCACTTTTCTCGCCCTATAGCACGATGATCATATAGGGAACACCAAGACATGACCGAGGTCGTAAGGTACTCATCACGTCTAGCATCGGGGCTGCCATCCTTACTTGTCTAACTCACTTCTTTGACACAGATATCATATCACTACTTATCATAACTAACACGGAGTATATCCGAGTGAATGAAATCCAGCGAGCCCTCTACACCCCGAGCTTAAGTTGTGTTTTGCCTGGAAGGCCTATGGTCTAACGGTCCTCGGCGTCAATGGTAAGAGGAGGTGATTCACCTGACAGTCTTATTCGCGAGCCTCCATTCTAGCCCATGAAGCCGATGCTCTTCTCCAATACCAGTACAGTTTGCCAATGGTCATGAAAAAAAGAGCATATCCTAGCCAATCTTTCTCGCCTCCTAACTCTCCCAAGCTTCGAAGCTGCCACTCCTGGTAGCTTTGTCACTCCGCGGTTCCCTTCAATACACCGCGCGGCAGCCACGCTCCTGTTCTAGACTTGCCCTCGAAGCTCTCGCGGGTGCCTCAGCCTACCCAGCTTCTGCTGGGTCTTCCTCACCTGTTTGACCACAATAGTGGAAGGCTGATCTGTGAGAGCCGGGTTGCCGAATCATATCGTCATCGGAAGTGCCCTAGACATGACGGACAGGGAGTCCGAGCATGAATTGGAGCTCTTCGAGCAGATGTCAAACCTTGACTTCCTAGATTACGCGTAATCTTCTGGCTTGGGGGACAGTGAGGTCACCTAGCTTTCACTGAAATCGATTGTCCAACGCGTCTGTGCAAGCTAGATAGGAAGACGGTGAATGTGTGTTCCGGCTCCGCATGGCCATGCCGACAAAAGGTGTCTGATAGTCGTGGTATAGTGCCTACTGTCTCCAGGGATTCACTATAAATCGGGTTCTTCATCAAGAACCCTGTGGTGGATAATCGATCTTCGAGCTTCCTTACACCCGCGCATCTGCGTGACCTACCTCTTTGCAGGAGTAGAGACGGTGGCCTCTTCAGATCAACAGTTGACGCCATGATAGCCAGCCAGTCTCCTCGACATCCCGGACTTGACAATATAGTCAGCTTCGCGGCCGCAGCGCTACTGTCGGTGGTACTACTAGAGTGATCCCCAATATAGTCCGGTTATTCTCTATCGGGATATGAGTTGCAGACCAAGGCTCTCGGGTAACGTCTGGAGGCTAAAATATGATAACCAGCCAACTGTGGCTTGGATCCTGCGTTATCGTAGCTATCGATACCCTCGAGCCATCGTCCGACCCAGCAAAATCTCTGCATCGCTGGTTGGGAGACCACAGAACCCTTTTATTCACAATCTCCTTTCCGGGAGAGGATACTGCTCCTTCGTCAACTGCTATGTTGCGTCTTGTCATTCTCTGGACTCGGGGGGAATCCAGCAGAGCGGCCTGACTGCGGCCTTCTGCGGATGGTGCAACAACGTCAATCTCTCAACGATGTCCCGCCCGCATTAACAGCTATATGAATGAATCCACAAGGTGAACCTCAAATACAATAAACATAGCAGCTAGCTTGTTTATCTCAGTCCTAGTGTGAAAGGAATCTCGAATGGCATCGCACAGAAGATCTCAAGCGGTGCCAGCCTGCCTCCGGTCTGGCAGCGAGAGAATCTAAATTTACAGGACTACGAGACCGGCGAGTATTTGCACCACAATTCATTCTCGGAACGGCTGATCAAGACCGTCCATTAGCTGGCGGTGTTCTCGACCGCCCAGATGTCCAGAGGAATATTCGGGGGTAAGAGGATACAAGCTGGGCCCGGGCCCTCGGCCGCGTTTCTAGGACTGAGCTCCTTTTGCTGCGAAGTCCGTTATCTCCCTCTCTGTGTTTGATAAGGATCAATGCTGATCGCATCTCTGTTTCTGTTAGCTCTTGCACCAATCAACGCGGTGGCTCAGTGAGTTAAATGACTTGGACCAGGATTGCATTTGAGTCCCTTTGTGGCTGGCGTGAATTTCTTGCAAAATGGCTGCAGTCGGGGTCCGGATAGATCGGATGCTGTGGTTGTCAACATACCTGAAGACTTAGCTTTTCTTCTAATCTAGCCTGTCATTTTCCTGCTGGATTAATTGGAATATGAGCCTAGATGGTCTATGGTTTTGCGGTATATATGTTAGGCATATAGTAGTAGATCGAGAGCAAAATACAGAAGAGGCATACTTGGTTGAACTCAGGTCGTCATTCCGGGAGAGCCGCGGTAAAAACACTCCAAACATACTGCGAAGAACAAACATCAGGGAAGGTTTCACCAGCGTTAGACCATCAGAGAGAAATTGGAGTACGGGGTAGAGAATAGCCATTGCGCGGCGAGGTATTAGGCTTCAGCTTGGTGATTGAAGGGCGAGAGGTCGCCGCCCTGTAAAGCCTATGAAACAAAATAGGATCGGATGTATCTTGGAGAAAAAGAAGGGGATGAGAGAAAAAGAAACAAAGAAAGGAGGACGAATACATAATGACTGATTTTATTGCACCATGTATTGGGCGGAGAGCAAAAAGGAAGCGTCCAGGGAGAGGATCGAACTCTCAACCTCACGATTAACAGTCGTACGCGCTAACCAATTGCGCCACCCAGACGTCTTGCTGAAAGGACCATCTGATACAATCATTATATCCTCAAAACGCATCACTGACAAGCTACCGGAATGCTATCGTATCCTCCTTGAGCAGCAGTAAAAGTGCATTGACAGGTCAATCAAAGGCTGTCGACAAAGCTAGTACATCACAAGAGTCATCTCCTACCACCTGGTATAGTTTACCAATGGTTCATGATGAATCGGTCTTCTTCACCTATCGACGCCTGTATGGGGCAAAATATATCTTGCTTCCGGTGAGCGCCCAGTGATGCGTAGCTGGAGAGCGCGCAATTATCACCCCCTTGGCACATCGACAGCAATTATTAGAGAGCCCTCACCCAAAATTTGAACGATATTACTCCAGGCTGTGACGATGCTGTTTACAAGCACGCACACACCTTTGCAAGATGGCCGCTGCTACCGCACCCAGTGGATAGACATGACACGGCGGGCCCGCCAGTTGACGAGGACCCAAGTGCAAGAGAGCGCCGCATCGAGCATCGTCAATCCGGTCAACGGCGAAAGTCAACCGCACAGGAGCTACTAGCCCAGTTGACAGATCAAAGATCACCCGGGACTGGCAATCGAGGGTACTGTGTCTCGCCAGCTGACCAGCTCATAGCGAGCACGCCTCCAGAAAGGATGGGGTGCCGTACCGTGCAGCGCAGCTCGGACTGAATGGGCTTGCCCTATTCTACTCATGCCTACCATGATCGTGAGTTCAACACCAGAACACCAAGCCCATTGATAGTCGCATCTCTTGTCAATAGAACCCCCTAAACTCACCCCATTAACCACAGGATACCAACACCTACGAACCCACCGTACAAAACAAGAATCGCAAATTCCTAAGGGTTACCACGGTACAATGCAGGAGATGTTTCAATAATTTGCATAGGCGTGAGGGCGGGCGGAGAGTGCAGTACGCAGTATGCACACGGGACAATCCCTGCGAGGTGTCATGCTATGCTGATGCTGATCCACTGCAGTGGACCGCATGCGATATGCGAGGTTAATGCTTCAGCTTAGGGCCATGCAGTACGAGTAGGTCATGGACAACACGCAGCACTGTACTCCGTTTTTCGTCCCAGCTCAGCTCAGCTTCCCCTCATCGCTTGTATGGTGAGCTATTTACGCATGGTCGCCGGGGCGACTACTAGTGAGGGGTAGCGCCAGAGGGGCAGTCGGACCCTCTGTGGCTCGATAGTCGATGGGAGGACCCATTTCTGGGGCTTGACCGCTGCAAAGTGGCCACGTTGAGGGTTCGATGCCGTGTGTGATGAATCTCCCGCGAAGATCGAGGGGTGATCATCTCGATGGGCTGATAGGTTGACACACCGCTATGTCTGGCTGCCGCAGATGGAGGGGTAGAGGAGATTACCCAGAGTGTACCTTTGACAGCAGAGCAAATGTCCGAAGTGTCTAGAGCTCCAGAGTGGGAGTCGCCAAGCCACCGTCCCCTTCGCTATCGTCTTCCATTCCTTCCACACCGCTTGGCTGGCCCCGTAGTGGGATGGGAGGGGGAGAGGTGGTCGGAAAATTGGGTGATAGGCGTGTGCCGATCCCTTTCTTTGTCCATCGAGTCGGAGATTACTCGTATTCCGAGTATTTGCTCCGTAGCCAACTAGTTAGTACGTGCATCTTCCGTAATACTGTGTACACTGAGTTACTAATTGATCAGCGCTTGATGACGGCAGAGGCAACAACAAGTGGCAGAGTCTCAAGAGGAGAGAAAATTGTGGCGGTGCAGTGTTTTAGTGGCTGTCTCGTAGTTATTGAGGGGTACTGGCTTAGTCACCTACTGTGTATACGGAGTACTGTTGATGCGGGCCCCAGGCTCCACTGGGATCGGCCACGGATGGCATCAGGGCCCAATGAACATCGCCAAGGAACCACAACAAGCTTGTCTTGTCTTAGCTTGCTTTGCCAACTCCCAATAGTCCCTCTTTCAGTGGAGGCACAGCTATTCAGCCACTTGCACCATCGTCTCCAGTGGCGCCCAGAATAGCAGCTCTGCTGAAACCTAAGGTAACTCAATCAGCGCCCCTCCATGATATCATCCCCTCCGTGAAAGACGAGGGGAGGAGGAGGGGAGGGGGGACCCGAGGCGCCCTCAGAAAACATATATCTACCCCTCTTCCTCCCTCCTCCGACTTTCTTCTTTTTCATCCATCAACAAACTTTCTATCTATTTACCTCACTTCTCACACAAACTATCATCATGGGTTGGTTCGGTAAGTCCTCTTTGACGCAACCCCTTTCCTCATCCGCCTTCAATCATCATCATCATCATCATCATCGATGAGAGACTAACCTCTTCCTTTCCTTTCAGACTTCGGCGGCGATGAGCACCAGGCTCACGAGCAGCTCCAGAACTTTGACGGCTCCGAGGAGCACAAGGCCTCTCTCAGCCACGAGCTCATTGCCGGTGCCGCTTCCTTCGAGGCCATGAAGGCTTACGAGCGCCACTGCGAGGCCAACGGTACGCCTACTCACCCCTACTTGTCATTCATATCCGTCACAAACAACATTCTAATTCTTTTTCTTTCTACGTAACAGGCCAGCCCCAGAGCCACGCCCAGGCTAAGGAGCTCCTTGCCGGTTTCGCTGGTGCTTTCATTGACCGCGAGTTCGAGTCCAAGGGTCTGGACTTCCTCGACCGCGAGAAGGCCAAGCGCCAGGCTGAGCGCCAGCTGGCTGAGGCCTCCGCCCGCGACTTCTAAACAGTTTGACATTGAAGCTTTTATGAATTGAGATATCCAAATCCGAATACATGCTGTTCAAACCATCTACTTCCGTGCTTTGCTGTAAACTATAAGCCATCCATTTGCTTTGGTGTAATTCATTCTCTGGAGAGTGAAAGTACTTGTCGGATAGCATTTGTAGATCTGGTGACGTTACGACGACGGGATTGGACAATTGGGTGCCCGTCTTCGCCGGCAAAGGACTCAGCCGGCTACATGGCGCCGATGTTATCACCCTTCCCGTGCATATGAAGATACGGCTGGTAATGGCATGGGAATTCTGGCCGGGGTGTCATGTTTCCGGTTGATGCCCATACGAAAGCTGCCGTCAAAATCTCTCTCGTCCGAGGCGACAATGCAGAAAGCATAGCTATATTTGCCTTATCTCGACTTACAAGCCCCGAAGAGATAGCCTTCGTATCTGGTCCCCTTTTCAACCTATGCGAGCCTCTCATGCCAGATCATGTTTGATTGGACCTGGCATCTTTGCGCGACTCCTCGTGGATGCATAGGTAGTCTGTTGGAAATCATAGTTCGACGGTCCCATGACAACACTTGGGCTGACAATATGGAAGGACAAGAAGTACAGTAACATGTAATGTCCTGGTGCGGAGAGGAGGGGGATTGATGAGGGAGACTGGGTAACTATGATGCACTGTCTGGTGCCTCACCACACCATATATGGCCAGCAATGAGCGGAGCTTCGGAGAAGTCAGACACTGAAGAGGATAGAGGATCCCGCAATCTCATATCATATCTCCTGCATCGATTGACCTCTTGGTAGTGAATGGCAAAAAGCAAACATGTTGGGGATCAATTGGTTCTCCGGCCGAAAGCGAAATCACATTCAATGGCTTAGTTATAGATACGTGGCTTCCGGGCCAGGACAAAAAAGAAGATGTGCATCATCCGTGAATCGAACACGGGCCTCATCGATGGCAACGATGAATTCTACCACTAGACCAATGATGCTGGTTGATATTTAGGCTTGCAGAAATTGTAACCATGATGGCATTAGTATGGTGTGGTGCACCGTGTTGCAAGCAAGGACTAGTTTCAGCTTCCTGCCGGCCACTACATCGTGACACAGACTGGGGCAAACAAATGACCATGCATGCCATTGTTAGGCTTCCTCTTCTCACTGTACATGGAAGCTGCCTGGTAAGCATTCTACTATGGCGGATGTGGGGTGTTGCTCATGCCGCCGCTGGGGATCGTGAACGCATACGGAGGCATGACTGCTAAATACTACAGCGTGTTCGTTCTATACCTGGCAGGTATGTGCACACTCCGGTTGACAGATGTTAGGCATATCCAGTACCGCATTAGTAAAGATGATTGCCACTAAGCATGGGAACAGTATGGACCGTCCTCAACTCCTTTTTCTTCGCCGCCTCGTTGCCCACGTGAGTTCACTTGCCCTAGTCCCCAGCACCAAAGAAGAAATGGAACCGTTGCTTATGCATTCTGTACTAGGAACCTCGTCAATATCACCTATTAATGCGCTTTGGAGCTTAATTACATCTTCGATTGCACGGCACACTTTATGCTGGCGGGCGGTCATGCTGCAACGGGATCAGCATTCACCATTATCGCTGGGGCATTGGGCTTTGTATCAGCCCTGGCAGGGCTCTATATGCTGGGCCATGATCTCTCCAGGCTGCAGTGCCGTTTGAGATTTCTCTTTTTCCAACGGAACGCCTGCTGTTATTCTCTCCTCAAAGCATAGTGCAGAACACAACGCTGCAAAGACAAGGTGACTAGGCTCCTATGATTGATGATTACCAGTACCTGCGCTGTTAGATATGATATTGTTGTCAAGGTCCAGTAGGTTCAGCCTCACAAGCCCGGTCATGAGTCCAGTTACCGTGAGACATTCTCTTAAGGCTCGCATTACCGGCGGATGCCGACTATTAGACGCCGCTCTCCGGCAGCAGACACCACAGCACAAGGTATGAGCCCCGATTTTCTTGCCAGACCTTGCTCATCTGTTCAGCCTCTGGGAGAGGGTTTTCCAAGTATGTCTGGTACGCTTTGCTGATGGATTGGCCGAAGCTGTTAGAGAGTGATATCTATACATAGTGTGGAGCCTTCGAAACCGTCAAAGCTTGAAAACGACATGGATGTAAAGACTGGTCCTTGTTCTGATGGGCGCTATCCTTCATGTTATCTTTTCTGATGCTTGCCCTTTCACTAAGAGGGAGTTCTGTATCTTTCCCTTAACTAGCGGGGGCTTTTCTTGGAGACTATCGCCCGCAGAGTGTATGCTGACAAGCCCGTATATAAGATGAACCTCAGCTCAGTCTCTGGCTCACCAGCACGTCTCACGGAGTGAACGTCCAAATCAACCTTGAATAATCAACAACTAGTATGAACCCCCCCACCTGGACGAATCTGTACTATGGAATGCGAGCACCGCCTCATACGACAGTGTCGTTTCAAAGTGGGGCAGTACTAACCCAGAAATCCAAACCCCCAACTCCGAGTCCGACAGCAGTCTTAACCCATGCAATCCCAAGGTACCCGCCCCGAGCTTCACACCGCTGACCGTCCGCGGGGCCTGGAACGACAGAATCACCCTGGTGGTGCTTCCTCCGCACGAATACCCCGATTGGGACTTTACGCACTACCTGGTTGAAGCCCACTGGCAGCGCCAGCGGGACGCCGAGTCCTGTAATGCAAACAAATCCCTGGAGACCATCGTGGTCTTCCGGTTCTGCACGCGGATGCTCGTCGAGCTGCTTCCGGATCATCGGGCTCATCTATTTGAGCACGGGAGTCGCGTGTCGTGGGAGTGGCAGACGCCGCGATATCGGCGGGCTTATAATGCGTTCTGTCGTCGGATTTATGGTGATCGCCGGATTCCGTACGGTGAGCAAGAAGAGGTGCCTCGGTTCTATGCCATATAGGTATGAGAGTATGTTGAACATTGAGAAGAGGGCTTTTTTCCCCTCGCGGCTCAGGCAATTATGCAGCAAATGGGGCGGCGGGTAAGTGAAGATATGTAGAGGTCAATTCATCCCTACACTCTACAGACCAGCTGCCCCAAGTAGTAGTAGGCAATACATAGCGTAAAAGTCCGTCCATCATTCCGTCATTCTCCTCCATCTTGCGATAGTTTCCAGCACATATCAATGCTCTCGAAGCAATTCGGTGCACGTTCTCTTTTTCTTCATGCGGGTGCAGACCCGCTTCTAGATTCTCAGTAACGCCACTGACTCTGCAAAGCTTCAAGATGCATAAACGCAGCAGAACAAAACGATTGGGTCTAACTGCAATACTCCTACTACAGCCAAAGGGCCCTGCTTATGACTGCGTCAATGGGAGGGGAACCTTGACCGGGCCATTGTGGCGATGGTAGGGAGGATACAAACTACATACTCAGCATCCACAAATGTTTGTTTGCTAGCTTCAGGATCGTCGGAACGATCTTGCTGTCTTGCTGCATGCAACTATGCCTCCCAGGGTAACTGAGACCACTCAGGTGCTGTCAAAGGCCACGAAGCTCTGATTGCCACCACGTCTCTGGAGGCTTGGGGGACAGTACTCTGCCTCACTGCCTCTCACGAAGACTCCTCTGCTACCGCCGCACTGCGGCCTTCCAGGCGTTTCTACTTTGGGACTAATTCTGATCACGACCTTCATGCTTAGTAACTCAAGACGTCTCTTCAAATACAGCTTGTCTTGCTGTAATACCTGGAATTGTTTTCGACAGTGCATATGGGCTCTGTATGTGGTTTTTGAGAGTCTCATAGTTCAAGTAGAATCCGGTGGTTTCCAGCATGGAATCGTTGGTGAACATCACACAAATAATGCTAGACAGTTAAGAATATCTCTATATATTTTTTTCCAAAGGGATATTTAGCACATACGACCACAGGGTGTGGAAAATAGGGCTTCCCGTCCGCTCAGCCGTACTCAAGCCACACGCCGGGAGGTTAGTAGTTGGGTGGGTGACCACCAGCGAATCCCTTCTGTTGTATGTTTTTTTTACTTTTCTTTTTTATTGCTCCGGTAAACTATTATTGCTGCTTTATCTTGACTCCTTTTACCTTATATTCTTTACCCACTCTGATTCTCATCTCAATCCTCTGGAGCAGCTGTAATCACCAGCTCAAAAATCCCCAGCCAGAAAGCATCGGAAGCAGTCATTCTAGCCCATCGTTCCCAATATATTCCCTAAGATGTCTTCTTCACCCAGTCGCCCGGAGCAGCCAAACCAAGGCCAAGAGCTGGATCTGGACTATCCCATTTCTCCACTTGGGTACAATGAGGACACGATCGTGACCCTCATCAGCGATATACCGCATCTACCTACAACTCGGCTATATCAACAATCGCCCGGAGGAGAGCGAGGAGCTTGTCTGGCCACCGTCTGGGGGCCACTCTCTCAACGAAAGCAAGTGCGTTAGAATTATCCGTGCCTTTCACCCTCTCTTCTGACTGCTATGTTCGATCTCCCGAGCAACAAACGGGGGTTATTGATTAGCCGAATCGTAAGTACAGATAGATCCGAGTGTGCGAATCGTAAGTACAGATAGATCCGAGTGTGGGACTGGCAAGACCCTCCGGCGGAAGATGAGAATGGCAGGGTTGATTATCGGAGTCTCGAAGCCCATCATGCACCAACGTTCTTGGCCGCGTATGTCAGCAAGTTACGATCCCTGAAAGTCATCCCCGGGGGTGGGCATCATAATCGAGGGTTCTATACTAAGAATGATGGCAAAGCGGTATGTGACTTTCTTTTCCTGCTTGATGAACTGAGTGATTGTCTTCGGAAAGATGTTCCTGTTAAGTTCGACTTGGTACAGTACCACGACACTCAAGAAAGTCCTGCAGGAGCAGTATGGCTGGCCGTATGATTTCCGGGAGGCGGAATGGAAGGCTGCGGCCAAGGATATTCTAAGGCGCATTGACCGATTGGATTCCTGATTTGAGGGAAAAGACCCTTCTTGTGGTTGTATGTGCAAGCATAATCCACAGAAAGCACCACCACACGATCAGGCAAGAATCAAGTAGAAAAGCAAAGCATTGGGAAACTCCGTATCCCTGGCAACACCTCAATGATCTCTGGCAAGCCCCGGACCTTCTCTACGAGAATTTCCAAGCAATTACTCCTAAATGGCACGCGCAACTGGATCCCTCTCCCTTCTGCAAACACACACGCCTTGATTCAGCCCAATTGCCTTGGCGATGAGCTCGACCACACTTCTGGGCTCGTTGCGGTATTTCTGAATATAGGACTAGAGATAGTGGACACCTGTATACTGCTAAGGCGGGCGGCCAGCGTCTTAATATACACACACCCTCTGCACAGCGAAGCCTAACCATACAAACAATGAGTATATCAGCCGCCAAGTCTGCGCGCTCCAATATTCTCCTCAGAGTACACCACAGATTTGGGTTAACCAGCACACAGACATGCTTGTTCTCAAAAGACTTGAAGCAAGTACAGCTGTTATACATGATGAGCTAGTTTGAGACCTTCCTGCCCCTGAGATAAACCCTGTGGCTGTTTGTCCCTGAGGAGTACCTGTTTCAGCTGTTAGTACATTGCCTCGCGATCCTTCAGATAGTGTTAGCCCGATGCCTCCTCGATATAGGCAGCAGTGGATCCGTTCTCTGATAGATGAGGTGGTTGGATTCGATGGAAATTGATGTAGATAGCGCTAGGGCGACCTGACAATAGCAATTCTTACTTGTGTAAGCGAGTCAATCCAGGTCAAAACTGAGCGGCTTGGGAATTGTGGGGCTACTACTACCACTCGAGGCATCGTCTTGTGGATCTTCGTGCAATTCTCAGATTTCAGTCACTTGAGACTCAATGACCATGAAAAATCACTAGTAAGCTTGCACCTTCATTCCTTGGCGGCCACGGACCCCCCTCCCGGCGCCAACCCTCGCTTAGGCCTGGTGGGACTGGATATGTATCCATTGAAGGTTAAGCTGGACTAGGATTGTCATGACAGTACTGTACTTACTATCATCCGAAGGTTCCTTATTGAAAATTGTGGATTTATGGGGCCCCAACTTAGTTGCTGGGTGGGTGACCAACCAGCAAACCCCTTCTACATTGTATGAATTTGCCTCAACGGGTTTATCTCTATAGCTAGCCCTATCTGTCTCAATCACTCCACCCAGTCTCTTCAATCGGCGGTATCTGTGCTTCCCTGCGCATTGTTCTTTCGAGTTTCGAGATCCTCCTCCACAGCTCAAGCTCATCTTCATAGGATGCATTGCCTCACCAGAAACAAAGGACCAGCTTCTCATACTCGGGTGCTAAGGAGGATAACCGAAGCTACTGGGGTGGTGTCAAAGGTGAATCCAGCACAGCAGATATTGGCCTTGCGTTCTTGTTTGCAAAGATGGTAAAGTGATGTGTAATATCGACACCATATCGCGTTTAGGTGGTTGATGATGATGATGATGATGATGATGATGATGATGATGATGATGATGATGATGATGATGATGATGATGATGAAAGGAATGCGTGGTGGATAATAGGAGACGTCGCATTTCTGCCCTCCTGGACGCCTCATAGCCAGCAACCGGCTCGCTGTGCCAGATTGCAGAGATCCCTTGAATAAGAGCACATGTTCGTATGATAGCCTTGCTCCCGTTTCCATGCTTTTCAATGCATGCTCTATCATGCGCTCAGAGATGATGACCTCGCACCGATCAAAGAAGAATGCCCGCCAAATGAGGACACGATATACACATCACGCGACCGAGAAGCAGATACAGCAAAGAAGGTAAGTCTATACGAAGGAATACGAACTCTCTCTCGAGCGTTCGAATATATACAGCATTGAACGAAAACCAACGAAAACCTCAACATAGCTCTAGACATGAAACAACTGCCTCATCTTCTGCGCACCAGAGGGGAGGTTCCAGACCCAATAATAAACCTCCTGTATCCTCCATGCCACAGAGCCAACAATCAATATGGTATCACAATCGGGTGTGTAGCTTCGGACGTTAAGAACGTGGTATAAGCTGGCGTATTGAACTCCGTTTACCAGCCTCCAGGACCACCGGGGCCACCGGGACCTCCAGGACCGCCGGGGCCGCCAGGAGGACCACCAGGGCCCCCGGGCCCGCCGAAGCCGCCAGGAGGACCATCGGGACCGCAGCAGTCACCACAGCAGCAAAAGCAGTCGAGGCAGCAGCAACAGCTAGACCGCATGTCAGTATAGTTCCAAGAATAAATCATCGGACGGCGGTTACTTACTCATCACCAGGACCAGGAGGAGGGCCACCACCACGCAGTTGCATGTTCATCTGGTTGTCAGGCGTCTGTGCGATAACATTAGCTTCACTCCAGACAGGATCGCATGATGGGCCATTGTAATTGCGCACGTACAGGCTGCTCAGCAACGACGCCGTTGGTAGAAGGAGATTCAGGGCTCTGGGGCTGGGTCATGGTCAATGTGTTTGGATCCCAGGTGGTCTGGGGCGCTTCCTCCGTCTTGGAGGAGCGGAACCAGCTAAAAAGACTGTCGCCGAACATTTTGAAGAGTGGATTGAATTTTTCCGTCTGTCTTTGGATGGGCAGAGATAACTCAAAGGAAAAACAATCCAAGGGAAGGAAAGGGCCCTGAATTTAAGGGGAGTATCAGAGAGAATTAAAGGAACTCGACGGATCCTCGGCCATAAGATGGTCCACTCAGCGAGCTCTCTGACATCTACTATTTACGGTAAGCCACACCGAGTATGGGGCGAGCCATACTTTGATTAGTTTAGATGTCCAAATTGGTGCGTTGTCTGCACTGCTTTCATCTCTTTTCCTCGACCCAGAATTGAGTGGTTGTGGCCATCGTTGTGGATCCATCCGATCGAGGCGTACGTATACTCCTTTAGGCAGAAAACTTGTCACCGTATTCGTGACTGTGGCTGTCGTCAACGTTTCATGACGTACTGGGCTGAAATCATACCAGACCCAGCTGCAGATGGCATCAATTGGGCTACATCGTGCGCTGTTGTGACCACATCGTGGCTGCGGAAAAAGGGGCCGTTATCGCCTGTCCCGAGAAAGCTTCACATGAGATTCTGTCTCGGCAAAATGCCAAGACATGGAGTGGAATTACTTCTATTTCTGCAGCCTAAAGCCTTTACGACAGATCGACCGGGTGACTTTCAATGGAGCCTGGCTAAGCCAATAATACTGCCCTTTTAGACGAGAATGTCGAGCCGTGTGTTGTTAAAACCTTTAGGGAAAAAGGTTTATGCGGACCTGAAGAGGCGGTAGACGCTCACAGATGTCTCTGGACAGTGATTGTCCGAAGTTTCATCGTTGACGATATGTCTGCTGATAATGCGATGAGTTGGTCTCCATGAAAGTCTAGATTGCAAGGCGCAGCACAGCATTCAAGCATGGTCCGGCTGGTCGACGCGTACTCGGTAAGTATCGACCGGTTTCAGCCACAGAGCAAATGTCGGGGCCAACTGATGACTAAGCGGCATACACAAATCCCATTTGATCTCCCCACAAGAAGGGGCATTTCAGAGCCCAGAGGCAAACAGGACTGCCTTGGACCCTTTTGGTTCATGCTTTTATGGCTCGTGGCTTGCAAGATCACAGAGTGGGCTCGGGGTCGATTCATTTCATAGAGAGCCCGGTAGTGGCTGCGTAGCTTCGGCAAAGGCAGACTATTGATTGTGCTAGTTTACACAGCTCTAATGTCCTCGTTGTGGCCAATGGACCTCACGACCTTTAATCCAATGCAGAGATCATGGTACTTAGGCAGATCTGCCGCCCACTCAGTGCTACATAACCAATCAAGACATTGATGGACTTGGAAAATGAGGCCTGCATTTGCGCATTAGGGGGCAAGGAGTCCACCATGGTGCTGTGCTGACAGATAGTTATAGTCCCAGGCTACTAGATCATGATTCCGAAGGCGAAGCTTTGTTGATTAGACGAGGTGTTTTGAAGTCAGGATTTTGCTGAGGTGCAAATGCTTGGTTTGCACAAGTTCGGAGTATGTTTCATTCAAGCCGCCCCAGCTCAATGGCTCGATTAGATTGCCCTGGGGATGTCTGAGGATTGTGTAATGTCAGTCAATAGCGGATAGATCGGACGGTTCTCAACCACGCCGGAGAATGTGCTATAGAGGGCACAGTCATTTCAATATATATTTTTGAAAGAGCGAAGAGCATGGCTTCCTGCCAGCAGGGTCTATTGCGCTAGTGAATTGGCCTTACACTCGAGATGCTCAACCATACCAAATGTGGTTGCCCTGACATATCTCCACTTGTAGGATAAGTGCAGTTCACTTTGAAGTGTCATAGTGTGACCCCGCGGAGCCTAGTTCTTTGTAAGTGACCGGAAGAGGAAAAGCATGTTCTGAAAACTGCCTCTCATGGTGTCAGTGCTGGGATTTGTGTAATCCGGCGAATTAGTGTTTGTGAGATACTCATCATTAAAATGAAGCATCTAGCCCAGAATGCGCATGCCTGCCAGCGGTGCTTTATTTCCACACGATAGTCAAAGAAAAACAAACAGGTTGATGTTGACTGACTATAAACAAGGCATGGAAGGAGCGAGATCACGTGGTGCGGGAGTGGAGGCTCTTCCCTGAACTTCCCGAACCTCAAATCTCAGATTCTGGTCCTGCAATTGCGCGACGATCTAAACGTCTCCGGCTCTTGACCAACCCGCCATTGGACCCCTTTTGTCCTCCATCTAGCGACTTTGATCAGTCACTCTCTCTCCAATCCTCGTCCTTTCTCTTCTTTCCAAGGGTTTTCAAGATGTCCGCCCCGGCGTCCCGTGCCGTCCTCCGGCAATCGCAGTTCCTGGCTCGCAGGACCGCAGTCAGACACGCCTCTTCCACCTCGGAAGCCGCCTCCAAGGCCAGTGAGACTGCCTCATCGACTGCCTCCAAGGCTTCTGAGGGTCTTTCTCGTGTCCAATCCTCGGCTGGTCCCGCCATCTCCAACGCCGCTCAGGGTCTCGGTAACGCCCTGCGGAAGGTTGGTGGAAGAACCGGAAAGGTCATCTCTTTTGTCGAATGTAAGCGACCGCTCGTGAACCGCCCGCCATTATACGCTGTGTCTCCCCCTTCTGCTTCACATTGGGACGACTGGATAGTTCAGAATGATGACTGTCCTGTTGGTCACAATCAGATGCGGATGGCAAGCTGGGATCACACGGCACATCTTCTCTCCATCTATTCCATTGCTAACCTTCCACTTCTGCAATCTAGCCATGATACCCGCTACCGTCTACTACAGCAAAGTCGGTCTCGAGCTCGCCAAGCTGGTTTTCCGTGGACAGAACATGACCCCCCCGTAAGCGCTCCCTCCTACCCTCGCCCGCCGGAGGAAGCACACCAGCAATTGGTGCTAACCTGGACATCTAGGAACGTCGCCACCTTCCAGGCCTACCTTGAGCCCCTGGTCCGCAACCCCGGAAACTCCGCTTTCGCCCCCTCGAAAATCATGGCCCGCATCCGCAGCGCCAACAAGAAGGAGATCGCCCTGGCCGGTGTCACCGCCGCGGAGGTGATCGGTTTCTTCACCGTCGGTGAGATGATCGGTCGGATGAACATCATCGGCTACCGGGGAGAGCCTGAGCACGCCGGACACCATTAGATAAATACCACGCAGTTGTGCCCTTAGCCTGTCTTCCTTCCCTTTTACACAAACAACCCCCCCGTTTTCCTTTGTGCGCTGTACTATTGTATGATAGACGATGGAATTCAACTGTTGTCTGAGGTGACTGGTGTATTTGGTTCTTTCCCAGTGGAACATGCTTGCTTTTGAGTTCCGAAAGAAAAAAGCGGTTTGGTCATCAAAAGCCTTACTGGAAGAGTGTGCGTCCGGCTAGAGGATAGACTTGTTCCACCTACACTTGAATGTTTTTAGAGATCTTGTGGATTGTATGTGATTTCTTGCGAGTATCGAGTCTTTCTGCTCTATAATCTGGGTTTTTTTTTTTTACTTCATAGTCGTAGTACTTCAATGATCTTCGCGATGGGTGAATTGGGGAGGGATATCAGGGAGATAAGAAGAATGGGTCCTTGCGATAACCACAGACATCTAAGTCCATACGAGCTCCCAACCCTCTCGTCTATGCCCAGTGTTTCCCCATCTTGTGTTCCTAAAATTTTTCCTTTCCCATTTATTTCATTGGAATTGGCCAGATAGAATTGATCACTTGATCATTTCAGTTATGTTCCAGTTTCTGTGCAGGGAGACAGACTATGGGGAAACGCCGCCCTGCCCCTTCTGATTGGCCCGTGCGGCAGAATTGGAACATTTGAACTTTTTTTTCCGCCCGATAAACCAACAAAAGCCGCGGAGGACTTGACCAACTCCAATATCCTCTTCATCAAAATCAGGCGTACATGTCACTGGGCTCTCAATCCGCCTAATATTCACAAGTCGCATGGCCTTGTAAATTACAATAGGCACCGCTACCGAGCTTTTCACTAAAGACAAATATGGATGCCTTCAGGCTCTTAACCAGAGCTACCAAGTTGAACGCCGGTACCGCTAGTAGTACCCTCTCGTCCACTCTCCCGTCTAAAGGCAAGGCGCAAACCCCTCAGTTGTTCCAAGCTTCGGAGGCAGAAGAGCTTCTGCGCAAGAACGGCGGTGCGAACAAGAAGCGCAAGCGAGCCCG
This sequence comes from Aspergillus saccharolyticus JOP 1030-1, assembly GCF_003184585.1. NCBI lineage: Eukaryota > Fungi > Ascomycota > Eurotiomycetes > Eurotiales > Aspergillaceae > Aspergillus > Aspergillus saccharolyticus. The sequence goes on from NW_020290612.1 coordinate 781,326, forward strand.
TGCGGCCGAGGCGTCGGATTCCGAGAATGATGATGTTCCGGGTCTAGATTTCTTCGGCGCAGGCAAAGGCGGCGCGTCGTTGACGGCGAAGAAGGAGCGCGCGTCGGCTGTGAAGGAGCAGCAGCAGGAGGGCGAGGAGTCTGGGTCGGAAGAGGACGAGTCGATGGATGAAGTCCAGCGGCGCACGATTCTGAACGCCCACAAGATCAAGGTCACTGATATGCGGGACTTGGAAGAGGTGCAGCCAGCGGCGGCGCCGGCGGCTGGAGAAGAGTCGAAGAAGAAAAAGAAGAAGAAGAGAAAGCAAGAGGAGGAGAGCAGCGCCGCTCCTCAGCCGCTTTCCAAGAAAGAACAGAAGAAGGCGCGTCGTCTGTTTCCCCAGCCGTTGGTCTCGTTCAAGGAGCTGCGCTCCAGGTACAACATCTCGCGCAGACTGGCGGAAAATATCGCCGAGCAAGGGTTCACGGTGCCCACCGAGGTGCAGTTGGGGAGCTTGCCTCTGTTGCTGGGTGATCGCTCGGTGGCCCAGAAGGCCCGCTCGGAGGAGACTGTCGAACCGGATCTTTTGGTAGTGGCGCCCACGGGCAGTGGGAAGACGTTGTCGTTCATGATCCCGGTGATCAACAAGATTGTCCGCCACCACCATCAACAGCAGGATGAGCGCGGTATCTTCAGCGTTGTTGTTGCGCCTACGAAGGAGCTTGCTAGTCAGATCGTCAATGAAGGACGCAAGTTGGCGCTTGGAACTGGTGTCAAGATCACTTTGATGAAGAAGGGTATGCGCCTTGTCGAACGCGACGATGAGGGAGAGGAGAAGGATGTGCTCGATGAGCAGAGTGAGGAATCCTCTGGATCCGAAGATGAACAGCAAGAGACGAAGAAGAGCAGCAAGGGGAAAGCCCCCGTTACGAAGAGCGACATTCTCGTCACGACACCATTGCTGCTGGTGAATTCGCTTTCGGCAAACAAGACGAAGCCCATGGCGACCTTGCCCCTCGTGAGAAACATCGTCCTGGACGAGGCAGATGTTTTGCTGGATCCTCTCTTTCGCGAACAAACGCTTGACATCTGGCGAGCATGCACACATCCCGAGCTTCGGGCAAGCCTGTGGTCTGCTACAATGGGATCCAATGTCGAAGACCTTGCCAAGTCGACCATCAAGGAGCGCAAGGATACCCTGAGCTCGACCAAGTCTTATCCTCTCCTTCGTCTTGTCGTGGGCCTGAAGGACTCCGCTATCCCCAACATCAAGCACAAGCTAGTTTACGCTGCGACTGAACAGGGAAAGCTGCTCGGACTCAGACAACTCCTCCATCCGGCGGCAGCTGCGGCTTCTGATGTTCGTCTGCGGCCTCCCTTCCTCATCTTCACCCAGACCATTCCCCGTGCCATTGCGCTACATTCCGAACTCCGCTACGATATCCCTGCCGAAGCCGGTGGCTCTTCGCGCATTGCTGTTCTGCACTCAGATCTCTCCGACAGCCAGCGGTCCGAGATCATGAAGCAGTTCCGTAAGGGCGAGATTTGGATTCTCGTGACGACCGATCTGCTAGCTCGTGGTGTCGACTTCCGCGGCATCAATGGTGTTGTCAACTACGATATCCCCAACTCCGCTGCCGTCTACGTCCACCGTGTTGGACGCACTGGCCGAGCGGGCCGTGAGGGTGGCATTGCGGTCACCTATTACACCAAGGAGGATATCCCCTACGTCAAGAGCATCGCCAACGTCATCGATGTCAGTGAGAAGCTCCGCGGCACCTCGGAGGAGAAGTCAGTCCAGAAATGGTTGCTCGACGCTCTCCCCGACCTCAGCAAGAAGAGCAAGCAGGAACTGAAGAAGCACGGTGTCAAGGCCAGACAGTCCAGGAAGGACGGCAAAGAAGACAAGAAGACGAGAATCAGCACGAAGAGTGGTTACGAGCGACGGATGGAGAACAGGAGAAAGGGGGCGATCGAAGCCAGCCGCAGCCGGAAAACCGGGCAACCCACCGCTGCCGCTGGCAGTGATAATGAGGCCTGGGAAGGTCTCGATGATTAGTTGCGTTACGGTACCACAAAATAGATTTTACTCTTCCTATTTTCTACGATTCCCCCCGTTACCAGCAGACTTTCACACTTGACTTCCAAGATCATGTATTATTATTTTTATTCTTATCGTCCGGTTGCTCGATCAGGTTTCTTTTCAGCCGTAGCAACAGATACTCATTGTCCAATTTCCCTTGCTCCTCCAACACCCCTTCCAGCTCATCACCGTCTCGGTCGAAATATACCCCCCACGACCCATCCTCCTCCTTCACCGCGACGAACTGCCGACTGCCCTCCAGCGTCAACGTTGTCTCATCGTCCACCCAATCCCACGGCCCGATGACATGCTCACAGCTCTGCGTGCGATTCCCATACTTGAGCTCATGCGTATCCTTGTCCGCATAGATCCATCCCAGCATTGGCGGGTTATCCGAGATAGAGGTAGCAACCCCGAACCCGCGTTTGAGATGTTTCATATGATCAAACTCCGGGTACTCGATGTAGAACGCCTGCGCGGTATGCGCGGGAGGGTCTCGTTTTGCGGGGTCACGATCGTCCAGAAATACCTAATTGACAAGCGAGTACTTTGAGTTAGCACACTCATGCTTGATAAGTTTTCCAGGCGCGCATATATGCGCCACGGCAGAACACAATTGGCTCTGGAGCTGGACGTGCACACTCACCTTAAAGTCCCGCAACACTACCCGTTTATTATGTACCTCAGGATCCTCGGGGTTGTGCGGGGGTGCAGCGACGTCGATGTAGAATTTGGCCATGCGGCGCTCGTCGTTCTTGCGCTCGTTGGCTTTGCGCTGTTCGCTGGAGGCGAGCGACACCCCCGTCACGGTGGGGATGGCGCTTAGGACTAGTAAACCAATGACCATGATGGATGGTGACTGGATAAGTTATCCCCAGCTGTAATTATTGTTTTCAGAGAGATTTTGGAAGAAAGAAAGTCGAATTTTCATTAGGGTAATCGGTAGAGGTAGGAGGAAATCAAAACGTTAGGGAAGCTATTTCGAGGAGCGGGGATCAACCCGATAATATGGAAAGCTGCATTGATTCCACAGTTTATCGCCGGGGTGGCGGTGCGTGCATTCGTCATATGTCATCGGTGGGCTAATGGTCGGTGGCTGTGAGTGGCTGGCCGGCTGTTGCGCTTTTTCTGGGTGATCAGGTGACCAGCCCACGGTGGGGTCTATCTCTGTGGTCTTTTTCGGTGCCTGGCTTTACTACCATTTATTATTGTATGTACTCAACGAAACAGACTACCACAGTCGCTAGACCGAAAAGCCAACTAACTTCTTCATCGATTCAAATGCTGGAGTATCCTCACGGCTTAATGGAGCTTCAAAGGCTCTCATGTTCAATGAGCTGATTCTACTTCGCCTCAACTCTCATTGGATCACTTTCAGTGGCCTTGAATAGGCCTGGAAACATTGCTATAGCTGAGGTCCAATTTTACGTTCATGAGTTCAGCGATAAAAATTGCTTCTGATGGTCTGGCAGGCTTCCTGAGCACTGATATACTCACAATATCATCGCACAGAAAGTCAAGTCTCTGCCGTGCGAGCGAATACCATGGCGCAGCGAGATGGCAGCGCTTGGCGAAATACAGCATTCTAGTTTCTGGCTTGGACCTACACATCCCAAACCTCAAGCCTACAGAGCCCTCTTCTTATCCGATGCGCTCTCAAGGTGTGCTTGATCATGCACCTGTTTTTCAGCCGCGATGATTACACCTTTGACACAAGCCAAAGGCTAGCCTCTATCGATTCGGATGTTGGGCGAGACTGGCCAAAGTACATCATGAACGGCTCCTACACCGCCACGCAGCTGGTTCAACAACACCATGTATCTCACCCAGGACGACTTGGCCAATGCCCGCAGTCTGTTCTGGAATAAGGCTCTGTGGTACTAGTCGCGCAGGGGACGGGCACCTGCGGAACGGCATGCCGTCTAAAGTTGCGAACGGTTTCCACTAGGGCGATTGGTGTGTCGGTCTGGAGACTTTTTTTTGTTGGGTTTGTAACATTTGGGTGTGATCCAGTCTCTGGCACACTCTTCGTTTCTAAATATAAGGTCAAAACTTCGCAGTAGAACAGATAAAGCCGCAAATCTGCATATGATAGCTCCCCATTCATGATGTACAGTTCGACCCAGACTTATTATTGTGTAGCGGCACGCCGCTCTATTCTCACAGAATCTACTTCCAAGCCTATTAATAGTCCAGATCCCCATCACGAATGTCTCTGAGGCTATGCTCAAGATTTAGTTTGAAAAGGTTGCCTGGCCGCGAACACCGAACTTCCTGCCTCATACGCCGTTACCTGCAGCGCAGGTGGGTTCCGCTGACTCAGCGGCAGCATCCAAAGCAGTGATCTTAGCGCTATCAGTGGGGAGGTGGGCGTCTCCATCTTATCTTAGTGCAGCTTGAAAGGAGTCTGCATACCAATACCTTCTAGAACCAGGAACTCTCCCTATGCCTGTTCCTTACACCGCATCTTACTTTTCTATCGTCTCGTGTTCTGGGATGAACAGGCTACGAGCATACAAGACAATCCGTGGGAAATCGAGCGAACACAATGGTTCATGAAGGACAAATAATACGCTATATTCAATGCTCTAAAGACTCTATCTAGCTCTAGCTAAGCAGTAGACATGGCCGGACGCTTCATGTGCGGTCTTTGTCCGGTCCAATCGATGAGTTAGCTCTATCACGCTTGACTCATGATGCTATATGGCACTTGCTGGGGATAATGTGTATGCTGATGCTCATGCTGTGGATGCTGTAGATGCGTTGTATGTGTGTGTTCGTGACGTCGTAGAAATATGCTGCTCATGGTAGGTTATACTGTAGTCACCATGAGCAGCAGTACCTATGGTGATGGGCATGAGAGAAAGAGAGAGAGAGAGAGTCTTCGTGCTGGTTTGCAGCAAGCCAAGCCTCAAATCTTCTCACTCCAACCCCAAACGGACCACCAGCATCGAACTGGGAGGGCCCCGCCATCAGCCGACTCCCAGTCATCATAGCCGACCTCCTCGCCTTCGTCAACGACCGCCAGTCCGAGCTCGCCCATGCGCTGTCGGAAGTCCTGCACCTGCGGCAGGTACGCATCGCGGAGGGGCATCTCGACCACGACACGGGCGTCGAGCCCCCGGCTTAGCCAATGGGAGACCGTGTCGACGAGCCATTTCGGGTGATAGGGCGAGTACAACGGGTCGGCCGCGAGGATGAGGTCATATTGCTCGGCGGGCGTGGGGAGCGGCGAAGGCGCCATGGACCAGTCCAGAACGCCAGTGGTGACGGTGGCGCCGGTGCGGCTGAGCAGCTCAACGTTGAGGGCGGCGTTGTGCGCGAGATTGGGCACGATAGCGGGGAGGTCGGTGAGGTGGATAGTGGCGGATTTACCGCGGAGAGCGGCGAAGGAGAGGCCAACGAGCCCTGTGCCGGCACCGAGTTCGAGGGCGCGGAGCGTGCGGTCGGGGTGGAGTTGCGGAGTGGTGGTTGTCGTTGGGACAAGCTGCGGGGGGGATTCGAGGAGGGCGTGCAGGCGGATAGAGAGCAGGTACGAAGAGACCCAGGTCTTCATGCCCAGGTTGTCGGCCGTCAGAGACGGCTCGTGCAGGGTGAGGGTGTATTCTTCACCCTGGGAGGTCGGGATCATGAAGACTCGCGACATGGCGGGCATTGCTAAATAGCACTCTAATGTCAGAATGTCCATCCTCGGAGATTACCGCAGGCTACACCCCCTCCATCTACATACCAGTTCGGCCAGAACGTTCGCTCAGTCGGGCCGCAGCGGCGTCCCACACAGCCTCACGAAGCTCATCGGTCTCGAGCCATGCGAGCGGACTCGAGATAATCGATGTTAGATAGCGGGTGATACCGGCCGGATGGACGGTCTGAGCCTTCACCGCTTCAGGGGCCTTAAGACCAAAACTCCGTGGTTTGGTCGTCAGAAGAGCGAGAGCCTGGATGAGTTCGGTGCCTGAGGGCTTGGTATGGATCTGGGGAAGATCGAGCACTGAAAATGGGCTTATCAGTTCATTATCGCTCCTATCTATCAGGGGCTATATGTGGAGGGGCAAACGCACCGTGGAGAGGCTCGTCGGGATCGGCGCCGATCATGGTGTCGATATGCGGGGGGACGATTTGAAGGCACTGGAGAATGTGCAGATTGGTGTAGCAAAGGGTGAAGCTGGTCAATTTCTTATAACCCCCGGATTAGTGGCGAAAAGAGCGATGGAGATATCGGATCTGGGCCTGCAAAAAAAAAGTCGAGATTGCCCAAAGAGGAAAGGCTGGTGTGTGTTGTTCCGCGGATCGGATCCGCTCCGCCGCTCTTTCCCCTGCCGAGATAATCTATGATAGTACAGTATGTGATATTGTCCCTGTTGGTATATAACTCCCCTTCCAAAAAAAACCATGCACCGATGCTGTATATTGACATGACAATAGACATTCGTCTCCAGCAGTGCGATCGCCTCAGCCCAAAGTCGACTTAAATCCCATGTACGCTTGCTCGATATCGAAAGACAGTTCTCTCGCCTGCTCCTCACTAAGTTCTTCGGTCGCCCGCATTTGGTTCAACGTGATCAGCCACTGAATGATCTTGCCCCGGTTTTCGAAATCCGCATCAGTCACCCTGTTCACAGACTGAATCACTTCCGAGAGCAGCGGGTGTAATGCATCTTTCGAGACCATGTTCAATTTCAGCGCATCAAGGAAGGTAATAAAGTTCTCGGTGGCCGTCAGGATCAAGCTGCCAGAGGTGCCGCCTGGCGGGCCTGTTGCTGCCGGAGCCATGTTCGCTGCAGGTGTACTATGTGTGGCTTGTTCCACTGTGGCGGGGAGCCCAATTCGCAAACGCTCGGTGGCACGGGGGCATTCCAACTAAATGACGAGACCAAACAATCAGCTGATGAGGCGGTATGAAGGGTAGGAGATACACTCACGCCCCATTTGCGCTTGAAAGTCTCCAGGTCGACAAACTCTCCCGCCACGGTGTCGTCGCCCAGGCTCGACTTATACTGCTTTAACAAGCGAGTGCAGGTCTCCGTGTACTCCGCTTCCGTAACCACATCCCGGATATAAGCCTTCTCAAGACCGTCCAATGTAACGATGATACTGTAAATCTCCGCCAGAGACTCGTGAAGATCGCGCTCCGCCGAGCTGGAGGCTAATTTCACTTCCTGGCGCATTGCGTAAGGACCAGTCAGCCAGCGATCCAGCAAGCCAAACCGGATGCACTAGCTTACCTCGTCGAGGTTGATGGATGCAGCCAGCGCCGGGTTCGGCGTATAGCTGTAAGGAGTCGGGGCATATGATAAAGGCCTTTGCGCATACATGTTTGACTGCTCGATGAATGGAGGCCGTCGGAGGGGGGGAAAGGCGCCAGAGTCCCGCATGAGGGGAAACAATCACCGACACCACCAGAAGGCGGTCACCTAATCCGATCACCCCTCACCGCTCTATTCTGCCGCAACATGTATTTTTTTCCGTCTCCAGATTTTTTCCTGGTCCCTCGAGGCTTTTGCGGGATTCATTATCTTGGATTTTCTCCCCACCCACTTTTTATTGACTTCCCTCTCCGCGACTTCGCGAAGAGAACACCCCTGTCACCATGGCTGGAAGTCAGAAGAAGTCCACCAAGAAATTCGAGAAGAAGCATCTCAAAGATGTCCTCGAGCGCCGCAAGGCCACCGCTAAGATTAAGCAGCGCAACCACCTGAAGGAGAAGCGTAAGGCGGACAATGCCAAGCAAAGAGCAGAGCGGGACGAGGATGAGGAGGAGAGCCCCGAGCAGGTGCAGAAGCAGAAGGACTTTGCCGAAATGAACGTCGACGACTTCTTCGCGGGCGGCTTCGACATTCCCGAGTCTGCGGCGGAGTTGACCAAGAAGGGCCGCAAGAAGGCCGTCACCCCCAAGATCGGCAAGCGCAAGCGCTCAGATAAACAGAAGGACGAGGACGAGGAGGCTGCGTCGGCTTCTGAGGAGGGAGGCAGCGACGACGAGGGCAGCGGGCCCGACGACTTCGAGGCGCACAAGGACCAGCTTGAGGCGTTGAAGGAGAAGGATCCGGAGTTCTACAAATACTTGAAGGAGAACGACGCTGAGTTGCTCGATTTCGGCGAACACGGCGACCTCGCGGAGGTCGACCAGCTGAGCGAAGAGGAGGAGGAGGAAGGTCCCGCCAAGAAGAAGAAGAAGGGCTCCAAGGCCAAGGCTGCGGAGGAGGATGAGGATGAGGCGACCGACAACACACTCACGCTCGCAATGGTCAAGAAGTGGCAGCAGCTGATGGAGGAGCAGCACTCGATCCGGGCGATGCGCCAGGCGGTGCTGGCCTTCCGCGCTGCGGCGTACGTCAACGAGGGCAACGACGAGCAGGAACATAAGTACACCATCTCGGACTCCAACGTCTACCACCAGGTGCTCGTGACGGCGCTGAACAACATCCCGCGGGTGCTGGCGCACCACCTGCCCGTCAAGGAGAGCGCGTCGGGCAAGGTGCGGGTGTCGATGGACTCGAAGAAGTTCAAGACGCTCACGCCGCTGATCAAGTCGCACACCAGCTCGGTGCACCAACTGCTGACCAACCTATCGGACGAACCGACCCTTAAGCTCACTCTCTCCTCGATCGAACCCATGCTTCCCTACCTCCTCCAGTTCCGCAAGCTCCTCAAGGTGCTCGTCAAGACGATCGTCAGCATCTGGGCCGACGTGTCCACGACCGAAGCCACGCGGATCACGGCCTTCCTCATCCTCCGCCGCCTGATGGTCATCGGCGACGCCGGCCTCAAGGAAGCCGTGCTGAAGGCCTCCTACGAAGGCGTCGTCAAGGGCAGCCGCAACACAACCGTGCACACCCTCGCGGGCGTCAACCTCATGAAGAACTCCGCGGCCGAACTTTGGGGCATCGACCAAAACGTCTCCTACACAACAGGCTTCAGCTTCATTCGCCAGCTCGCCATGCACCTGCGTAGCAGCATCACCAACACCTCAAAGGAGTCCTACAAAACCGTCTACAACTGGCAATACGTGCACTCGCTGGACTTCTGGTCGCGCGTGCTCTCGCAACACTGCGACGCCCTCGTCGAAGCGCAAGCCGGCAAACCCTCCGCTCTGCGCCCGCTCATCTACCCCGTCGTGCAGATTACCCTGGGCGCGATGCGCCTGATCCCAACCGCGCAGTACCTCCCCCTGCGCTTCCAACTCACGCGTGCCCTCCTCCGCCTCTCCCGCGCCACAGGCACCTACATCCCCCTCGCCTCCGCCCTGCTCGAAGTCCTCAACCTAGCCGAGATGCGCAAGCCGCCCAAGACCAGCACGCTCCGGCAGCTCGACTTCGCGACCGCCATCCGCGCGCCCAAATCCTACCTGCGCACGCGCGTCTACCAGGACGGCGTTGGCGAGCAGGTTGCGGAGCTTCTCTCTGAGTTCTTCGTGCTCTGGACCAAGCACATCGCCTTCCCTGAGCTCAGCGTCCCTGTCGTCGTCGCCCTCAAGCGCTGGATCAAGCAGGCCAGCGCCCGCACCGGCGGTAACAGGAACACCAAAATCAATCAGATGATCCTGCTGCTCGTCCAGAAGGTCGAGGCCAACGCCCGCTGGATCGAGGAGAAGCGTCTCGCTGTCACCTATACGCCCCGTAACCGCGCCGAGGTCGAGAGTTTCCTTAAGGATGTCGAGTGGGAGAGCTCCCCGCTCGGCGCGTTTGTTAAGTCCCAGCGGAAGCTCCGTGAGGAGAAGGCCGCGCTGCTCGAGCAGGGTAGGCTAGAGGAGGAGAAGCGTCGTAAGGAGGAAAAGGCGGAGGCGGCGCGGGAGGCGATCCGGGATGAGGTGATCAGTGAGGGGGATGAGAGTAGTGAGGATGATGATGAGGAGGCGGAGGAGGAGGAGATTGAGGAAGGGTCTTCGTCGGATGGGGAGGGTAGTGAGGAGGAGGAGGAAGAAGAAGAAGAAGAAGAAGAAGAAGAAGAAGAAGAAGAAGAAGAAGAAGATGAGGATGAGATGGAGTTTGAGGAAGAGGAGGATTAGACTACTCTTCCACATATAGTCGATGTTTCTTTGTGTTCTTATACCTTATACTCTATGTAGCTATTGGGAACCTCACTGCGTCCAAGTCTGTTTTTCGTCATGTCAATACAAAAAGTTCAAGATTCATCTTGCTGCTACCCGTAAGTTGCATAAGTGTGCAGCGTCAGGACCATCTTACGGGGTTTGACTCTCTTTTATATAAATCTACTTTTAAGACTCTCTACTAGTCGGTAACAACAAGAACCCATGAAGCCAATGCAGAATATCAGAGTAAGCAGAACGCAGCCAAAAATATCAAGGAAACTCACCACAACCATTGTTTAGCGAACGGAGCCGCCACACAAGACGACTTTCCTCTAACCACCTCCCAACTCACATACTCACACAGTCACACTCACAGACTGCGACACACATCTACACCGACCCAACAGGCATCTTCTCCGCCCCCCAGGCACGGGACTGCTCCCTCCGCAGCGCAGCATCCTCTTCTTCCGCCCACTCCAGTGACTCAGTCGGCAGCATGACCGCCCGATCAATGGCAACAGGAAGACCCCGGTGCCGGCCGCGCAGGGTCACCGCCGCAAGGATCAGCTTGCTGATGGGGTGCCAGGCGCCGCAAAACGAAGCATTCGAGCCCGGGTAGCCGACACTGACGCCGACGCAGCCGTAGGCGGAGACGATCTCGAAGATAATGTTAAAGGTCGAGAACGCGACGGGTTGCTCCGAGAAGTGGTCGGACTCCGCGACACTGATCAGAAACACAGCGAGCGCGATCCACCACAGATCGTGGCTCAACTGGGAGCGCAGCTGCTGGTGCACAAAATAGCTCCGCGAAGCTTCGGGGCTGGACCCGTCCCGTCGGCCGAGTAAGCGGTGACGGACGAGTTGGATGAGCAGGTTGGATGACGCCCGGGATTCTTGTTCGCCGTCTGTGGGGTCGTGGGCGTAGATGCCCAGGGACCGTTCTTCGTAGACATTTGTGGTCCTGGAAGGTGTTAATACGGATGGTTCAAGGTTGTGGAAAGAGCTGTACGAACCTCATAGTGAGCAGCACGGGGTATGCTGATACATACTATAGGAAACTGGTTAGGTTAAAGTCAGAACTACGAGCTTTTGAAGATACTGACCATCATAAGAACTATGCATCGTTAGCAATGAATTTCGGGAATAGGTCAAGCAAAGGTATTTACCATATAGTACGAGTAATCCTTGGCGAAGGTCGGCTATAGTCACAACATAGAATCCTCCGGCACGCACAGCTGCAGGGAAAACTCATTAGCTCACGCTCCATCAGCGATTGCTTTCGCGTAACGTACCAGAAGCCTGGAATAGACCATCGAGAACCCTGTACTCTGTAGGTAGACTTTCAATATCCTTGTTACCAATGGACAGAACCTCAAAACCAGCCCAGTCTATTGCGTTCAAGATGATGATAGTGGCCATCAAGAACCAGGTATGGCGCCTGGGAAAGAGATTGGTATAGACCTTCACGAGGTTAGTACAGCGGGGCAAAATAAAAATTGCGGAGTGCGCATACTCTTCGAGGATGGTCTAGAATGAATTCGAGAGTAACTCTCCATGGCGCCCATGAGGGCGACTTTGGCAGCAAGCATTTCATGCTCCATATGATGAAACGCAAGAAACACGGATAAAGAGTGTTTCCAGCCAAAATGAGGAAGCTCATAGTAAGCAATGGATACGCACTGATGGAGAAGTCAGTTAACCTGTCAGCACATCATGGCAAGCAAAATACCTTCTCTGAAATGCCACCATGTTGGCATCCAACAGCGACATGCCACTGTTGACAAAGGCAGAAACTGCGAAGAACGCGCCGGTCCAGAAAGGCGACAGTCCGTTCTCTCGGGCTTTTTCTGGGTGATTGACCGCGACCCAGGTGCCCATGCCGACTATACCACAGATGATAAACACCACCCAGTACAAAGTCACGATGACTAGTAAGAAGGACACCGCTCGATACTCGACACCTCCAAGCCTCTCCCGCTCTTCAGGCGTCAGCCCATGAAACTGCGAATTGCGCGAAATGAGACCCTTGGACGCGAAATATTTCTGGGTTCCTTTCAAAATGCCTTTGAGCGCCGGCAAATCTTCTTCTTCTTCTTCTTGTCTCTGGGGCAAGCGTGGGACGGCATCACGCGGGTGGTTGTTAAGATCAAACCGAGCTCCAACCCCTACCATAGGGAAAACGCGATGATGATGGTGTTGCTGGTGATGCTTCATATGGCCGAGAGTGACCTGGTCATCGTCAACCCATTGTATTTGATCCTCCTCTGACGACGAAGCGTTCGTGTCTGTCGGGACGGCACGAGCCGCGACTGTCTTCCTGGCATCTGCAGAAACCAAATCGCCTGATGTAGGCGACAGCTCATGCTTCTCGGCGCCGTTCTCGTTTATGGGATCCAGACGAGCTCTCTGGCTCGCCTTATCAATTGAGTAAGCGCTTTTCCTTTTGCGCTCGTTCACGATATGTTGGAACTTGGACTGGAACGCATTCCTCCGAACAAAGAGCACCGTGATGGAGATCATGATTGCATGTCCCAGGAGCAGCAGCACAAAGAGAATGGACTGCTGGAATGAGTTCAACTTCGACAAATCCACCTGATCGTAGTTAGAAAGTGTCTTCAACAAGACCGAAACTCCTAAGAACCTACAGTGTTCAGACCGGCGCCAGTCATAGCACTGACGCACAAAAACAAAGCGTCGACATAGGCAACACTGTGCGCCGGAGTGGCAGAGCCCCAGAGAATGGCACTGCAGATCAAGGGCACCGCGATAAAGTAGGCATAATGAAGCGTGAGGAAGTTGAACGGCGGTAGGACCGCCATGATGCTTCGTCCTAGGAACCGTCGCGAATGCCAGTCTGTGATGATGGTATATTAGCAACTGTACATCAAGTCACAAGACCTGATTATCAGGAACGTCATGTTCTAGGCTGTTCAGCCCTTCAAACCCTGCTTGCGATCATTTTCCACGCAAGGGAGCGTGAGACAAAACATGGGAGAACCATATTTATAAGCTATGCAAGGCCGCAACTTACTTGTCATCTTGATGGATAAGTTCACCAAGTATTGCAATTTATAGTGAAGGGATGATGTAGGCCTCCTAGGTGACGAAGCGGAGAGCTCGCGGCCTAGAGCTGTCGGCTTCGTTTAAGGCGATTGAAACCAGTCGAGGTTTTTTGGTTGAAGAATTCTTATTTGATATTTGGAGGGGGCGGGGGGGCGCACACCGCTACCCACAAGGACTTTGCAAAATCTGTATCAATCTTAATCTAATGCGAAATTTCATTGTTTGAATCCTTGTGCGACGCGTTGTGAAGCGGTGGAACGAAGTCACCAACGATGAAATGACTTGCGAAGTAGTAGAAAAGTGGTTATAGTTGGTGTGGCTGTTGGTAGTTGAAAGAGTAAAAGGCGGAAGTGCGGCGCTTGGTGGTGGTGGGTGGTGGTGGTGTAGATATTTGATGTTGCTGTATAGGATCGGAAATGCTAGTCAATTGGCTTAGTTATCGATCGATAGTCAAATAGCGCAGAGTCTGAAGGTAGCGTCTTGGAAGGTGGTAGTTGTAGGCTAGGTCTTATGCGATTCACTTTATGTATGGGCAAAGCTTGAGTCACAGTTATATCGGGGGCAAAGCGTATGTTATTCCATTTTGAAGACCTTCCAGGTAGACAATAGTGAGTTGGTAAGAAAGAGGAGGATGAGTTAAAGGGAAGTAAGTAAGTTTAGAGAAAGAGGAAATGGGCAAAAAGTGAAGTGTGGGTTGAATTGATTACTTTTGATTTGAGGGTACGGCGGCGGCGGCGGGCCGAGAGAATCTTTTTCTTCACCAACCGTTGGGCTGCCGCTTGGAAGCTCCTCATAAGGCTGGCCGCCCATCTTTAACACCCACCACACCACGTCACTCTCGGCACGCGATTATCTCTGCTTCTCCAAGTTCATATGAGGCTATAACTACCTGCTGAATTGCTTTAATGACCTTGCATTTAGCTAACTAGCTTCCTCACTCTCTTTGACCACTTCGTGCCGGATCCAATGCCCACTTTTGCCCCCCTTCTTCTCCAGCAATTTCACGCCACCAATCACCATCCCCTTATCCACTGCTTTCAACATATCGTACACCGTCAGGGCAGCCCCCATAGTAGCCGTCATCGCCTCCATCTCCACCCCCGTACGTCCCAGGCAGCTGACAGTAGCCGTGACATGCATTGCCCCATGCCTCATTGACCCGTCCGCACGCGCTTCCGATGCTCCAGGGTCCAGCAACCTCACATCGACCTCGACGCCCGTGATGCCAATTCCCGGGTGACACAGCGGCACAAGATCCGGGGTTCTCTTCGCAGCCATGATGCCAGCAATGCGGGCTACACTGAAGACGTCTCCCTTTTTCGTGCCGCGACCCTCCCGTAGGATCTCCCATGGCCGCGCGTTGGAGAATTGAACCAGACATGTAGCCGTAGCCTGTCGCTTCGTCACCGGCTTCTCAGCAATCTTGGTCATGTGCACATGTTGCGAGCTGTTGAGATGCGGCAGGTCGGGGTCTGAGGTGGTAGGAAGGGAGATCTGGATGGAATCTTCTTTTCCCATCTCTGAATTTGTCTTTGTGGAGTCTGCAACAGACGGGCTGTCTTCACGTTTGCGGGAATAATATCGGATCCGTGGGGCAAATTGTGAACCGGCGGAGAGCAAGTGTACAGGGACCCTTCTCCCCCAGGCAGCTGATGCCAGTCCGGTTCGTGGAGTGCAAAAAGGTGTGGCATTTATCCAATTGCTCGTATTTCCATTATCTATCGCCCATCCATCAGCACGCATCACAGGTACTCAATCAACATACTGTTATAGGCCCGACTCAACCGCCGCTAGCGACAAACATCACAAAGATATACTAAGCCACCTTCCAAAGCATTGATCGTAATTCATGACAGTCATTTCGCCCAAAGATGCAAATATCCCAAGAAGAAGAAAAAAAAAAAAAAAAAAAAAAAAAAAACAAGGTCGCGCCTACCCACCAATAAGAATCATAGGGCGGTTCTTCATATTCTCCAATTCGCCCATGCCGGCATGTTTCGCCTTCTTGCGTTTGACCGCCATGCCGATGATATTGAGCAGCTCCTGTTCTCTCTGCGAAGCTTCTGTTGCATCTGCGACGGATTCCAAACTTCTCATGGCATCTTCATCAAGAGGCTCTCCGTTGTTTGCTTTCCGAATAATGTCGCGGAGTGACACCTCTGCATTCCCGAACAGGCACACCTTGAGATTACCATCACAGGTAATTCGCAAACGATTGCAGGTCCCGCAGAAGTTGTGGGTCATGCTGGTGATAAACCCAATCCGACCCATAAAGCCTGGCACCTGATAAGTTTTACTCGTGTCGTTCTTATGATCGGGAACCTTCTCCAAAGCGGGATACTTCTCTCGGATGATAGCCAGCATCTCCTGATAGGAGACCATTTTGCCCTGGCTCCATTTGTTACCGTCAAACGGCATGTACTCGATGAAACGGACTTCGATGGGATTGTCACGCCCCATTTCAATGAAAGGGATTATTTCCCGGTCGTTGAGCCCTCGCATCACGACGCAGTTGATTTTCAACTTGATTCCCGCACCCATCTGGTTCATCTCGAGGATGCGGTCGATGCTCTTCATCACAGCATCAAACCCTTTTCTCCTCGTCATGATCTGAAACTGAAATGGGTCCAATGTATCCAAACTGAGATTCACTCCTGTGAGTCCTGCCTCGGCCATGGCGTCCAATTTGCGGTGCAGAGAGATTCCATTCGTCGTTAGGCACAATTCACGCAGACCATTCCGCCGCAACTCGCCGATAGACTGCATTAACGGCACAATATCCTTCCGCACGGTAGGTTCGCCACCAGTCAGGCGGATTTTTGTAACACCTTGCGCGACGAATAGCGACGATAGGTAAACGATCTCGGGCGTGGTGAGGAGGCGGCTCGGTGGCGACAGCTGGATGCCTTCTTCGGGCATGCAGTAGAGGCAGCGAAGATTACAGCGCTCGGTCACACTTATTCGGAGATAATCATGTTGACGGTTGAAGCGATCGGTGAGAAATTCCGAAAATGGCTTCGCGGATCTAAGGGCGGACCATCGTGACGCGGAAGACTTCGAGGACGGCGAGATTTCAGCATCGGGGAAGGATGGCGTAAGAGAATTTGATACCATAGGTCGCTCTGCTGAGACTGGACTCGAGTTCGTGGTGTGTTTCCGAAAGTGTGACTGACCAAGCGTGCTCTTTCGTGTCCGACAACTGCGGGGAAGTGAAAGTAGGGGCGCCACTCCCCGCCTGCGCAACAAGAGCTCGTTCATCCTAGACAATGATCTTGTTTCAGCGAAGATCAATTCCTGGCATTTTGTTGCATCTGCGAGGCGCCATAGACACTCGAATGCATGTAGGAGGGAGTGAGTATAGAGAATCAAAGGGGGTTTTCTGAACTGAAGGATTGAGAGGGTAATGGTCTTATCGTCGCGGGCGATGGGATTCGCCGCCATCTCCGCGGATCTCGGGGTTTGCCGCTAGTCGGTGGGTCACGTGTTATCAGTACGAGATTCTTGACATCGATCTTTTGACAATGACAGAGTGGGGTCTACTGCAGGGTGCCACTACTACTAATCTCATTCGGTAGAGCAGCAGAGATCTAGTACAAATATGTAAACACCCTAGCCCGTTGTCGGCAGCATATTTCGAACCCTCTTCGCCAGACTGCGTTCATACTGCTCCACGCCTTCTGCTTGTTCCTTGAGCTTGCCCGATTTCAACACATGCACCACTCGACGTTGGCTGGATAATGTGTCTGAAGCCTTGTTCTCCTCCAACTCTTCGTCTCTTCTCTCCTCCAAATCTCGCTTGTTTTCAATCACCAAACGAACCATATATCGATCGTGGGATACGAGCAAGATAGCCCCATCAAAGTTCGAAAGCGCACCGGAAAGCGCAGTCACAGTATCGAAATCTAAATGTGTAGTGACTTCATCCAGAATGAGTAGCTGTGGCCGGGTCCATACCACTCTGGCCAAAGCTAGACGGACCTAAGTCGTGAATATCGGTTAGTCACAAGTGGCAAAAGAACGGGTAGACTTTACTGTCACTCACTAGTTGGCCCCCTGAAAGTCGACATACTGGTACATCAGACACAACCTTACCCTGAAGACCCAATGCTGAGAGAAGGCCCCTAAGCTCGCCTTCATTGAGCGCGCCATTGACTTCCGCCGTCATTAGTGTCAGAGCCGTCATATCAAGCTTTGATCGGCCTTGCTCCCGAAGCTCTTCTATAGAATGCTGTGCATAGTATCCAAGTTTTAGTCTTGGATGGCGCGAGATTTTACCATGTGCCGGTATCGCGCTGCCAGTCAAGAGGCGCACCAGCGTCGACTTTCCGCAGCCGTTCAGTCCCATGATGCCCACACGATCCCCCATGTGGATCCCCAATTCAATTCCATCAAGGATAGGAGCCTGCTGCTTGCTGTACCTGAAGAGAACCCCTTCCATCGAGATCAAAGGACCGGGAAATCGTAACTCTGTTGCCGAAGGTAGACTGATCGATGGTTTCCTCTCGTCTACCGGTACCTCGATCGCGGCCCGCGCAGCAAATTGATAGCCAGCTAGGTCTCGGCTCCGTTTGAATCGGCCACCTTTGGCGCTGACCTCTATTCCCATGCGGTCGTCAACCTTTTTTTGTCGCGATTTGGCTTGACGCAACTTGTTGTCATCGCCTGTCTTCTTGCCCAGCTTGATGTTCTCGCGGATGGTGGCCTCCATATGGGCAATTTGGCGATCCTGTGCTTCCTTCATGCGTCCCCAGCGTAGCTTCTGTTCCTCGACGTCCCTCTCATAGGCGGACAGATTTCCTCTGAAGTAGGTAAGCTTTTGATCTCTCAGGATGATGATCTCTTCGCAGACGGCGTTTACGAAATCCCGGTCATGGGAGACCATTAGAATTGTTTGCGAACTCTCACGCAGCCCTTGGAGATAGTTCTCAAGCCAGATGATCCCTAGAAGATCGAGATAATTGGTCGGTTCATCGAGAATCATGATATCCGGAGATTGAATCAACACACTAGCCAGCATACATCGCATACGCCAGCCACCAGACAATTGGGAAACGGGCTTGCCGAGTATCGCTTCCTGGAATCCTAAGCCTTGGAGGATCTGACGTGCTTGCTGTTCAGTATCGATGAGCATCATCTGGGGAGTTTAATTGTTAGTGTTGTCGATGAAAGCAATAAGGTGGACTCACAGCCTCAATTTTGGACTGCAGTTCATGCAAAACCTCCATCGCTATCTGCGTATCTTTCTGTATCGTATCGGCCTCAATAGACTCCTTCGTCTGGTTCAACCTAGAGCAACCAAGTTTTCTCAGCTCAATCCAATCGATAAGCGGTCACCGAGGCTTACAGCTCTGCCGAAGCTTTCAGTCTCTCTTCGGCCGTTCGCAGCTCTTTTCGTGCTTGTAACCCTCGTGCGCCACTCCTCAGATTTGCCATTTTCTGAGCCAGAAAGAGCTCTTCCTCCGCTTCACTATGGCGGATAGCCCGAATAGCTTTCACAGGTTGTAGCGGATCGTCGGACTCGAAACTCTTTGAAAGGACTTGAGAATCGTATATGTTAGACAAGCCGCATAGAGGTATATTGCGAGAGTATGTGACTTACTACTCATCTTCTTCACAACCTCATTTTTGTATTCGTCGCCAGCCAGCACAAAATCCAAGACAGGCTGTTCCAGTCTTTTGTCGGCTTCAGCTTCTTGGATTCCGTCGTCGCTGCCTCCCTCCGTCTGCTGCAGGATAGCAATCCGCGTAGCATGTGGAATTCCAGGTACCAGCTTGTCGGCGATGGCTCGTAATAGTGCTTTTGAAGGTGAAAGCAGCATTTAGCTTTAGTCTTCCTGCCGCAAAGGGTTCGGAAATTGGTAGACTACTTACTAGACTTGCCAGTCCCATTGCGTCCTATTAGACCATAGTGTACACCCGCTTTGAGTTGCAGATGCGCGTCCGAAATCAGTTCTTTCGCTTCAGCCTTGGCCCTGCGTTTCGATTTGGCATCTGTTGTTGCTGATTCAGCGTGGGTCGGCGGGGATGTCACCGCGATGGTAATCCCTTCGACATCAACCTATCGTTTTCAAGGTGCTAGAGTCAGCTACTTGTGGTTGGCGGGGTCCAAGAGCTCCTACCTCTTTTGAAGCCTGGTCAAGAATGTGAAAGCGGGTCTGCTTGCAGGATGCTATTATCGTGGGAGCCATGGTATTCTCGAAGTTGATTGAAATATGACACTTTCGCAAAGCGGCGAGTTTGTCATTGAGAAGCTAAAGAAAGCTTCGAAAGCAGCAGAACGAGTGCCTGGAGTGAGGATTTCAACGGTCTGGAGGATACTATGGACTATACCAGTTCCTTATATACTTCGGTAGTCGTTTAGTAGTGCATTGAACCGGACAATGCACGTTGCACAATGAGGAAGAGTCATCGCCAAGATTGTAAACCACCATGTTGTCTGGGAGAATTAGCCAGGGCCTGTCTCTAGAAGAACATGGACTATCCACAGACCTAGTCTTCTGAGTCATTTTCGTGCGAAGATCATTCTCCGGTGACTGATGTTCCTCAAAACTGTGGATGGAGAGAGTCGTCGGGGTCCGAAAGAGGAATAGCCGCTACAGATTCGCTTTCATGCATAGTTACTATAGGTACGGTAGACAGCCGAGGCTGCGGTTTTGGTCTCGCAAATGCTATCCTTGACAATGAGAATGTTCTTCTCTCTCATTGCCCCTTGATACGGATTGCACAATATCGTGACTAAGGGGAGCGAACTCATGTACTGCTCTGTACAAAACGAGTTCTGAGCTGCCAACGAACTGACTCAAAGAAGCAGATGTTAGACCAAGGCTTGACGGGAGCAAGAACATGATATCGTCTACAGACATGAGGATAAAAAGCCACGATGGCCTTGTCAACTGCTTCGTTTGACAGATAGTCACCACTCGGGTTGATTACCTCTTGAGAAGACATACTTCTCGATCATGCACTGTAGCGCAGCGCCTTCATTTTTACTACCAGACCGAATGAATAGAAACGAGACTGCACTATTTTCGAGCAGTCGCTCGGTCCTCAATAGTGACTTCAAGGATGATTAGGCCACTCTGACATAGCTCCTAGTCTTGAAGAAGAGCTTGAGGGTGTGCGTAGGTGTTTGAGTCCTGTCTGATGTGGATAGGCATGGTCCTGTCGAGGTGAAAATGATCTTCTCACTCAGCTGTTTGAGAGCATAGGGCCAGACTCATATATATCTGCGTTTACTTAGGATGCGCCAATTAGATACAAGCTAGTCCCTGGAAGAACGCGCATCGCCCATGAATTCCTCGCTTTTGACGAGTCGACTGACACGCTCCGGTGAAAAAGTCAATGCTGCTCTTAACTAGGTAGATCAAGAAGCCTCGGTTCTGTACACTCAATTCTTGACATGGCTAGAAGAATAGTCGAATAGAACATGACAACTGATGTCTAAATCAGGATCGGCGTCTTTAATGGTCTCTTCTCCCTCGGAAAGCTGTATCATGCACTATGTTCTGGCAAACTAGTTGCAGCAGTATCATAGAACACGAACAGGACGGGCCTCAAGCTGGATTGATCACAACTTACCTTTTGCATGCATTGAATGGCTATGTCTATCTCGACTCCATAATACCTCAACGCATTTCTCTCGCCACGAATGACGAGATAGTACTGCATCCAGTTGCATATCGCGCATGCTTCAGTGCATCACTTGTCTAACCTACGAGTCTCCTGAACCGACAAATACCGATTCATCCCCAGATCGATCGACTCCATCCAAAGATGACATCGTCCGACGTGATGATGATGCTCCGACCCAAACATGCCCCAACAAGGTGCTGCGCTGTACCTAAACCTCCACCCTGCGCGACCACGGAAAGCAATTCTCACTCCCCCGCGTGGCAACCAAACAACAAGAATGGAATCGATCGATCAGCAATTCGAGAGCCAAGAGTGACTCGATTCTTGCATCACCAAAACTCCTATCTTTGTATTTTGTGATGAGTCTCGGGTCTGATGTCAAGCGGACAGCATGATGACCTCATCCTCAGCACCTGTAGAACTTATAAAACAGCATCTCAATCAACCACCGAAATACCCCATTCAAAGCTTGCACAAACAAGAACTCAGATTTTATTATCAAACCTCATCCCAAAACACACAAAACCAGCACAATGGCCTCCAACACCAACCCCGGAAACTTCTCCAACCGTCCTCACGAGGAGGTGCAGAACATCGCTCGCAAGGGCGGCCAGTCCAGTCACTCTGGCGGCTTTGCCAGCATGGACCCTGAGAAGCAGGTTTGTTTTGCTCTCCTATTATTTCCTTGCTAAGCACAATATATCGGCGTTAAACTAACGGGCATTGTAGCGCAACATCGCTTCCCAGGGTGGCCATGCTTCCAGCGGAAGCTTCAAGCCCGGCGACCCTCGGGCTCGCGAGGCTGGTCAGAAGGGTGGGTCTAAGACCCAGTATGACCAGGAGACGCCTGAAGAATAAGCTTGGGATATTTCATTATAACGGGATGTTACGATGATTATGCTATGATGTTGTGATTGACGATGTAACTATTATGTATGTACTGTACGATATTGAGGTTTTCAACCACAGACGGAATTCTACTTTCGTGAGAGTTTGCATTTGCATCCAGAGAATTATCTTAATTGACCTATGTCAATGTGCATTGGAGAAGATAGAAGGATACCTACTTACTACCTTCCCAGCTCGGCCGAAGCAAGTATGTGTATGTGTGTGTGTGCGTGTGATTGTTGGGTCCGCACTACGTCGAGAAGACATCACTCAGTGACCCCTCATCGCCGTTTTCGGACACCATCTACTACGTACTCTTTCCATCCCAACAATCCTACCAAACTACAGAACCTATGAAGCAAGATCCCCATTGCCTTTTTGTCTTTCGGCGAAACAATTATAGCACTCAATCCATCAGAACCTCTGCTAAGTATCTGGTGGCAACCTTCCTTCCGACTGAATTGAGCACGTAACTACTACATTCTGCTCAGCCACGAGACAGCCAAGTTCGAGGAGTTTTTTTTTTTTTTTTTTTTTTTTTTTTTGCTAGCTCGTTCACTAGCTATACATAGTACCTCCTAGTATGTAGCAATTGAGAGCTATGAGTGTCTGAAGGTCAAACATCGTCAAACCACGATCGCACAGGACCTTTACATGTACCTTTTTTGAGTAGTTAGATGCGTGGGAGTCTAGAGGCCGGGTGATCTGCCAATAGCTTGTTTCTTTCTATGGCTATTCCTCGTTCGGGCCATTGCACTGAAGGTTAATGAAAGGGGTCATGTGCTGAAGCTGGGATAGTAACTACTAGTATACTTGAGCGCTCCTTGGTATCTCGCCCGGCAATCAGTAGCCGATGGGTTCATCCATCATAAACCTAAATAGGTAAACGATCGCATGAGACGAGGATTTGGGGCGTGCGAGTTACCCTACAGGGTCCGAGTGCAAGGGGAAAATCCCTGGCTGGGAATGGAAATGGAGGCTTGAACAAGGCAACCTAGACTGGAAGCGTGTGTTGCAGGGTTAGGACCTTTATCTCAAGTTGGAAAATTTCAACGTCCATGCTCTTTGCTATTGACCGATAATCGTTCTAGCCACGCCGCCACGTTGAAAATCTCTGCTCGTGCCAAAAAAGGTACCGTAGATGAGAAGAAGCGACTCGGCTGCAGATCGTCCTACGTCGGCAAACTAGAGCGTGCACGCGGAAAATTTGAGGCTAGAACTACTGGAGGTCTTCCGTTGTGATTGTGATGCTGGTTCTTCACCATGGTCCTGACTAAGCGGCAGAGGCATTCGTCTCGACTTCCTAATAAGGTTATCGTGATGCTGCGGCCAAGGGTCGGTCGGCATGAGGCTTTAAGGGGTACACTAGGGGTCAACATGGGCGAATCCGGGCCCCTCTGCCTGCTTCACGCCCGTCAAGTGCCTTCTAGTGCGCCCTTCTAGAAGGTTGTCTCTGTCCTCTTGGAGGGTCTGGACTCTGGCAGGGCGGGTGTTGAGTCTGACTTTTCGAGATGGTGTAGTCCTTCGTCCAGAGGCTACTCCCCATAAAACGAGAAAATGGAATTTCATGTTGCAGATGAGACGTCTCCCACTGCGCCCGTCTCTGTGCCTCATAGGATTTGCTAGCGCATGTTACAGATTTGCACGTTCTAGATTAATGGGCAATGGCCGGCCGAGAGCCCTCCTGGATCATTCTATCTTGCAAAATGCACGGGAAGGTCGAGT
Organism: Aspergillus saccharolyticus JOP 1030-1; assembly: GCF_003184585.1. Classification (NCBI taxonomy): domain Eukaryota; kingdom Fungi; phylum Ascomycota; class Eurotiomycetes; order Eurotiales; family Aspergillaceae; genus Aspergillus; species Aspergillus saccharolyticus. The sequence goes on from NW_020290612.1 coordinate 804,728, forward strand.
CGAAGGGGGCCATTAGTTATCAGATCTCTCGCCAGATGGAGCAACGACCTGCTGATGCGCCTACTGTCACAATCACTATGTCGATAGGGTTGAATGACCTCGGCTAGGATCTGAAACGGGCCCTAGAACAAGGGGCAAGGCGGGATCGTCTGGGTTCTGCAATCCTGCTAGTCGAGCAGTGGGGCCTGGGAGTGACGGGAGGATACCAGTTACAAGCAATAGCGCCGAGATTGACGCCCATGCTCTGAAAAATTGAGCAAATTCGAGACGTGAGGGCGAACGGAGTAAGAATTAGCCCCCTAATCCGAAACGGGCTTCCAGGGCCGAACACTGCATCTGGGATGGTGTAGGAGTGGCTAAGCCGCTAAGGCCGCTAAGCCCGCCTTCTCCCGCACTTTTGGATTATCCTCGCAACGCCAAGCTTTTTGCCGGTGGGCACCTGTAGGAGAGACTTGGTCCGGTTGGGTAAGGTCCAGCAAGGCCGTTTAATCCACCTACGACCCATTGTCTAGAGCATCATAGAGGAATCTGTGACTGAACACGGAGTCGAGATTCCCAAGTCCCTTGGATCGTATGCTTAGAGGAGATGTGGAGTGGGTGCACTGTCGCAACAGACAGGTCGCATACTTGGTTGAGATGTGTATCGACCTCTATCACATTGTTCGAGACCGGGTCTCAACCCATCGATCCCAGGTTGAATTATGTAGGTGAATTTGATAACTATCCACTGTGTTCACGCACAACAGGTTCAACGGTGGAGTAAGATATCGATCTATCTAATGCAATTTTTATTAGGTACACTGCAGCTGTGTACTGTAAATGTGAAAGAGTTCTAATGTGTCCTCGACCGATGATCGCTATTGGTTCTATTGAGCCACCAACGTCATTGTTCAGACTTCATCTGGTCCCGACTATGAACGATGTGGCCGGAGCATCTCCCATCTTCTCTCATTGGTGCCACATGATGTCTGGCGTCAAGATTGTACTCCTGAGCCGCTGTTTCAGTTCAATCGGAGAATTCGTCTGGATACGGCGTAGTGGCACAGGAGGAGAAGGTTAATGTGAAGCCGACAAGCCGTGGCCCGTCAGTCGCAGTACAGTGAGAGTTAGGGGGAGAGCAGCAGTCGTTCAGGGGGAGAAGGGGGGGGGTTGAGAGGTTTGCTGAGAGCGCGCATACCTCCCATGCTTGAGGCCCCCTCATTCCTTGTTTAGAGCAGTACGGAGTATTCGCCCTCCCTTTTAAGGTGATTCAGCTCCAAGTGGGAGGACACAACAAAGGGGCTACTGATGGCAAGGATGGGTGATTGAGTCCTGGACTTCTGGTATAAGTTATTGTACTCCATCTCTAATATAACAAACAAACATGCGATCTTATCGAGAGATCTCCTGATTGTTGTACAGTATACACTTGTAAGCAGTGGGCTACCTGGTGTACAGTACCTTTTTTTCTTGCGAGATTTTCCTCCCTTTGTGGTGTTAAACCGGCTCATCCACACTAAATTGTTCTCGGTGGAGCCTAGCGCCCAGGATGGGACCACTAGCCCTGGCTTGACTCTTTACAGCCAATAGAAACCTCATTTCAGGCGGGGCCCCCACCAACTGCCCCGCTGAGTCAGCAAAGGACGCGCAAGCCTTTCACACCTGATTTCTATTCCTGGTGGGCTTCGCTTCCCCTGGCTGCCGTTCGTTCCCTCACAGTCTGTCTCCAGCTCCATCCATCCCCAAACCGGGTCAACCTCTACGCCTGTATCCCTCATTAACTCCTTCACCCCATCTTCCCCATCCACTACCGCCTTCGTTTGGCTTGGATTCATTACTGATCTTATATCCTTCCATCAAATCTGCTCTTCACTTTTGTACCATACCTTCCCCTTCCCCTTCCCCCTCCATATACATCACCTTCTACGCTATCCACATCGCAAATTTCAATCAATCCTCTCTCGACCCATCCACAACCTCATCGCCTTCCCGAGCCGCTCATCGTCCCTCGTTATCCCTATCATCCATCGGTTCGGTGACTTTCGTTCGTACACAATACCACCAATTCAGCGGTCAATTCCTTTCGCTATTAGAGTCTTCTCGATCACAATTTCGCTTCCTCAAACGGTAGCCTTATTCAACCTCTTCCACTCACAGTTTCGTCATCATGGCTACCTTGGCGGAACATCCGGCCGTGCCCTCGACCTACGAACAAGACATTGAAACATTCCTGGATCTCGACCAACTCGCATACACCACTGCGGAAAATGCTCGATCAAAGACCGCATTGATTACTCAACCCACTCTTCCCAGCACCGAGTTCAACGCAGGCGATGTACGAAGTGCTGGTTTCGCTTCGACAAATCCCACGCCAGTCGCATATCAAGCGCCGAGTCACCAATACGATGAACATAAGCAGCAGACCGGTCTGCCGCCAGGCGCTCTTGCTCATGCCATGACCTTCAACCACATGAACGGAATGGGGTTCGGTGGCGCCAGCCCAAACTATCCCATGAATGGTGACATGTATGCCGGCGCTCAGCTCAAGCGCGAAGATGCCCCCATGGACTTCAACAGCCCTCCGACACGCAACCCTTCCGAGATGGACCTGGAGTCCGACGGCATGGGGACCGCTTCTGCTTACTTCCTCTCGCCAAATCCCAGCAACCGGAATCAGTTTGTGGATCCTAACGCCTTGAGTGGCCATGAGGTTGTGCCCGCGGGCCCCTCAACTCAAGTCGGTCGCATGTATCCCGGTATGCACCAGCAACAAGCGGCCATGGCCAAGGCAGCACAACAACAGAGGCATCACGAATTCCTCCGCCAGCAGCAATTCCAACAGCAACAGCGTCGCTTGGAGGAGCATATGCATGGCCATGGAGCTCCCCATAGCCAGACTCCTCGCCCACCTAATCCGCTGGTGGAAGAGCGGATCTCGCGGCTTTTGCAACAAATGCGCCAGAATGCTATGGGTTCGCCCGATGATTCGCCCTCGCCTTCTTCGTCTCTACCTCAAATGGCCAAGGCTAAGAAGGACGAGCAGGATATGGATGAGGATGAGCGTCTGCTGGCCAGTGAAGAGGGCAAGAAGCTCAGCAGCAAGGAACGTCGTCAGCTCCGTAACAAGGTTTCTGCTCGCGCCTTCCGTTCTCGCCGCAAGGGTATGTTTCAGCGACTTGAAATACGATAGAGGCTAGTGACTAATGCAGTTTGCAGAGTACATCGGTCAGCTCGAGAGTGAAGTGGCCGCCAAAACCACTGAAGCCCATGAGCTTCGTCTCCAAAACCGTGCTTTGTTCGAGGAGAATGGTCGTCTGACAGACCTCGTTCGCACTCTTCTATCCTCCCCTCATTTTGGCCAGGTTTTGGACGAACTCAGTGTCGGCGGTGTTCCGATTTCCAGCCAAGCGCAACAGCAGCAACACTCCCAACATCAGCATCAACCCCAGCCCCAGCCTCAACCCCAACAGCAGCTCGCACACCCTCAGCCTCAGCAGCAGCAGCAGCAACCGCCCATCATGTCTCAGCCACCCATGCAGCAGCCTCCCCAGGCTAGCATGGTAATGGTTCCCAATCAGGGACTCGATGGATCTGCTATGGCGTTGAACAATGGAGGCTGGAACTCGGGAATTGACATGAACTTCGGAAATGCCTCAGTCTTCGCCGTTCTGGAGGTTCCTGAGCCCACGATCGATTCGGAAGCTCTTTCTGGCAAGTCTTCTACTCTTGTGGAGTCTTACTTTCCCAACTTCTCTGGGGCCAAGAGCGAGGCGTCTATTCTCAAGTCTTTGCCCTTGACGGCTAAGGAGCCTACCGTTGTTGGCATCGAGAACCCCGATGTCGAGATTGATGAGTCCGATCCTGCTTTTGCCCTATTCCTCGACCAGCCTAGCGCTTCTGCCACATCGAAATCGCCTGCGACTTCAGTGGAAGATCTCTCCGAAAAGACCACGTTCGAGCTTGTGCTAGAGAACCAGCCTCAGGAATGTCATGCTCGGTTTGCTCAACTGTGTCACAGTATGGAGGCCGCCTTCGAACGCGTTTCCTTGATGACTTCTCACCTCTCATGATTCCCCCTTGTTGCAATGTTAAGCTTCTTTCGCGTTATGTAAACCTGCTAGGGTGCTGGTTCCCTGATCATCTGGGTGTACACATCGACGTCTCTCTTTTTTCCATGATCTCCTTTCTCTTCTGGGCTATATATTTCTTTTTTAAAAACGCAGGCCCTTGCACTGGATCTGATCATTCTCATCTTTCATTCTGAAATCTCTTTTTTTCCGTCATTAACTTGCCTCTATGGTAGAGGAACTGGACGCGCTTTGTGGGGTTATATGGACTGGTTTGTTTGGGTGTGATTTCTCTCTCAAGGGACGGATGGGTTTACAGCATGGAAGGTACTGGATACTGGTGGATAGGACACAAGACAAACCAAATCAGAGCATATTTAAAAGTCAATCAATATAACTGTAAATAGGCTCGGGATTGAGCCATATTGCTTATCTCATGAAAAAGATTGAGTCTCTACTCCGTAAAGCCAGCCGTAACCCAGCAGAGAGGTTGGTGACTTCGGGTGGAGCTTTCCCCGAGTCCTGCTTTCTTGGCTGCAAATCCACCCGCCGCGGCAACTTTTTTGATTTCTGCTTGCGCCTCCCTCCTCCTTCAAGTCACAACAGCCGAACTTGCATCTGTCGCCCAATTTCTTTTACGGCTCTATGCTCATCGGGCCTATGACTATAGAAAGCCTAGCGCTCATCTCATAATACGCTCTCGTCACTCTTTTCTCATCTTTACCACGTTGGCTTCCCTCCGATTTCTTTGGGGGCCGACTGCCAGCGCCTCCCGCCGAGTTGCCTTCACATCCATACATCCATCCACTCTCGTTCCTTCGATCGCGCGCATCCAGATCATTCGTCAGTATTACACCAAGCGAATAGAGCCGGTTCCTTCCTCCTCTTTAAAGTACAGATCAAGGATTCGCCGACACAAGCTCCTTGAGGTTCCTCCCATTGTCGGGTCAAAAAACGCTTACATTTACTACGTCCCCCGAGACAATCGAACCACTGGTTTCGAATCAAGACCAGTGGTGGAACCAGTCAATCCGATGAAGTACTACTATCAAGTCGTGACTACGCCGACGGCCGATACCCCGGGCAGCTGCGTCGTTCTTCACTTCCCTGACAAACGCTACCTCTTTGGCCAAGTCGCAGAAGGCACTCAGCGAGCATGTGGCGGACGGTCGGTCAAGTTCGGTCTCATGACCGACATCTTCCTCACAGGTCGATTGGAGATGAAAAATGTTGGAGGTCTTTTTGGCGTCATCCTCACACTGGCCGATTCTCTGGCCAGCTCAGCCTCTACAATAGCAGAGACCCATGCTGAGAAGAAGAAGAAGCGCGCGGCTGCAGGATTGGACATCGATCGACAGAATGCTCCGTTACACGGCGTGCCCTATGGGACTCAGGGAGGCGAACACGTCCCGCAGAGAGGAACTTTGACAATCCATGGCGGTAGAAACTTAACGCACATGATGGCTACGGCGCGCAAATTCATCTTTCGCCAGGGTTTGCCCATGTTCATGAAAGAACATGATGAGGGTAGCCTAGCCACACATCGTCAGCCTCGCTCAGCAGACCCATATGAGCAGCCGACCTGGTCGGATCAAAATATCAAGGTCTGGGTCATGGCCGTCAGCCCGAAATCCCAATCCCAGTCGCAGGACACCACCTCTGACCGACTTGTCCGATCCAAGAGCCCGCGGAAACGAAGTCACGACGAGTTCCAAGAAAAGGAGGCTGCTGCAGGGCTGGCCGATCAGGTCATCAGGCAGAATGTGGTTTCGAATATGTTCAACTCGACGTGGTCACTGGACGCTTTGGAGGAGACTAAGTTGGCAGACGTGCAGATGCCCGCGGTCATGTTCGTCCGGGATCCAGCCACCAAGGACCTGAAACGGTACAAGGGGCCGGCTCCTGGAAGTGGCCAGCCGCTTCCTGACATGACCGTTCTGGTGCGCAAACCCTGGCCTGGTGCCAATGTGGAGAAAATCCCTCCCACGACCTGGAACGAGGACGCTATCTCCTATATCGTCCGGAATCACGACCTTAGGGGAAAGTTCGACACTAAGAAGGCTCAGGCTCTGAAAGTTCGCAAGGGCCCTGATTATGCCAAGCTGACAAGAGGTGAGTCCGTTCTTTCTGAGGATGGCCAGGTCGTCACGCCTGATATGGTCTTGGGTGAGCCAAGGCTCGGCAAAAGTGTGGCAATCATCGATTTGCCTACGCCAGCCTACGTAGAGAATCTGGTCAACCGTCCAGAATGGGACTCACCTGCGGCAGCCTTCGGGTTGGAAGCATTCATCTGGATCTTGGGACCAGGTGTGGGAGATCATCCGAAACTCCATGAATTTGTCGCCAAAATGTCGCATTGCAAGCATACAGTCTCCAGCCCCGACTATTGCCCCAATTATCTGGCTATGAAGGAGATTGCCGAATCGACGATGCAGATGGCCCAGCTCAGGCCCGATAACTATAAAATGCCTGTCTACGATAACGTGACTGTTCCACAACCCGTAGCATCGAATGAGTTAGTGGTTGATGCGAGCAATCGTGCGCCTTTGCAACCATTGGACTCCGGGTTGATCATCGATATGGAACCTACCTTCGGAATTAACACATCTGAAGTAATTCCTCGTTATGATCCGAGAAGCACCAATTATGAAATGCCGAAAGCTGTTGCGACCCGAATCAAGGCGATTTCTAGACGGACAGAATATCCGGAGTTTCAGGAGAAACTTGCGGCGTTCCGAAACGACCTCCCTGGCGCCGACGTCGAAATCATTACCCTGGGCACGGGGTCATCCATACCATCCAAGTTTCGGAACGTTTCCAGTACCCTTGTTCACGCGCCTGGTTATGGATATTACTTACTCGACTGCGGTGAGGGCACTCTCGGACAACTCAAGCGTCTCTTTGAACCTGAAGAATTGCTTGAAGTTTTCAAAAATATGAAAATGATCTGGATTAGCCATCTCCATGCTGACCACCACTTGGGTATTGCGAATGTAATCAAAGCCTGGTACCAGGCAAACTACCCCCATGGTGTGCCACGGACCGACTCGATCGAGGAAGATATGTCGCAGATTCTGCGGGATAAGCGCCTGTTCGTTGTTTGCGAAGAAATGATGACCGCTTGGCTGGAGGAATATGCCAGTGCTGAAGACTACGGTTTCGGAAAGGTGACGGCCCTGAGTGCTTATCCCTCACTCACCAAAGGAGGTGTTTTCGAGACCTATTTTGTCCATCGTCACTGCCGCGCCGATGGTACTTACCCTGGACAAAGGGAAGGGGTAGCCCAGCCCCAGACAACTACGCTCAGGTTCCAGGACGATTCAAGCCCCCTGTCGGCCCTCCTTCGCGCAGCCACCGGCCTCTCCGACCTCTTGCCGTCCCGTGTTCAGCACTGCCGTGGAGCTATGGCTGTGACCCTCGCATACTCCGATGGTTTCAAGCTCTCCTTCTCTGGCGACTGCCGTCCATCGGATTCCTTCGCAGCCACAGGCCGCGGATCAACGGTCCTTATCCACGAGGCCACTTTCCAGAACGACATGGCTGGGAGTGCCATTGCCAAGAAACACTCCACCTTCGCGGAAGCCATGGCGGTCGCGCGCCAGATGGAAGCCAAGGCCCTCCTGCTCACCCATTTCAGCCAACGGTACCAGAGAACTGACTCCATTGAGAACGACAATCAAGGCAAATCGAAACCAGACAACGGCTCCGGGCGCATGCAAACCAAAGACGTTCCTGACGACGATGAGCCCGAGGACGGCAGCCCTCAGCTCGCCGCTTCGAACGATAACACCGGCGGCGTAATCCGTGCCACCCCAAGTGCCAAGTACAACGGGCCCTACGTCAACGCCTTTGACTACATGCGCGTCCGTGTTGGCGAATTTCCCATAGTGCAGGCCTATGTTCCAGCCATGGAGAAGCTGTTCTTGACCCTGGAACAGGCTTCCCAAGCAGCCACTGCGGAGCGAGCTCGACTACAGAATGAGTTTACCAAGCAGAGGAAGCAGGCTAAGCAGACGTCTCAAAACGTCGCGAAGGTTGCCAAATTCGCCGCCAAAAATCAGAGTAAAGGCAAAGCTGCTGCTGCCTCGGGCGAGGACAAGATGGATGTGGACGCCAAGTCGCCCACAACTCGATCGTTGTGGAGCGCGAGTGAGAGTGAGAGTGGCTGGAGCACGAGCGAGGATGAGGGCAAGGCCAACCGTAAATGAGGTCTAAAATATTCTTGAGGGGAGGCCACCTTGAAGGGTGGTTCGTGTTGCAAGGGACGCCTACAGGTTGTTCTTATAGAGATCATATCCTGTCGGGATGTACATAGTCTGCATGTATGTATGTATGTAGTTGGCTGACTAGAGAGAAAGACGCCGGGATTGGTCCTGGTGAGTTAGATATGAACGACTTTTCTCCTCAGTTCAGTGGCCTGGCATGTTCTACACGATGCCCCTATCTCGCAATTCCCAGCATTCTCTGTGCGGATAAGCCAACTGGGTTGGTAGGAGACAAGGACGTCTAAAAGCTATCATGTGCGACTAGCAGGAATTCTTTTTCTCTATAAACACAAAGTAAATCTCCAATCATAGTCCATTATAAACAAAACCCACCATCCGCCCCCCATGATGCATTCCCCAATTTGCAGATCACACAGCCTAGCCAACCCGAAATCCAACTTGACGAAGGTTTCATTCAGACCCCAGCAGGCACCTTCTCACGATCATCTTTCCCGAACAACCCCTCGCCCAGATTCTGCATGCACTCCTCACTCCAGTTACGCGGCGTAAATTTATCGACGATCTCCTTGAAGGCGTCCAGCGTGCAAAAGGTCTCGTCGCCGGGGAGGTGGTTCTCGGGCTTCGCGGCGCAGCCGGGGACGCGCACAACGCGGTCGTTGTAGCGGATGCGGACGTAGTGGGTGCGGAGGGCTTGGCGGGCGGGGTCCGGGAGGGCAGACAAGGGGACGCGGGCGGTCTCCTCCTCTTTTGACTGTGCGGAAGACGGAAGGAAGGAGATGAGGGAAGAGGAGCTGCTTCCTCCTACTTCATTTAGGCTAGGGGTGTTATCGGGTGCGGCCTTGGAGAAGAGTTCGATGGCGACGGAGGAGGTGAAGGGGGGCCATTTGCTGTTCCCAAAAGCGCCGAGACTGGACAGGATGGCGGCCAGGGTAGTATCGTGGCAGCCGCTCATGGCGAATTTGATAGCTTTGCTGTTTTGGGTCTGGAGGGTAGCGGCCTCGCTGCGCCAGCCCCGGGGGGAGACGGCTGTGCTGACCATGCGGTCGACGACGTCCCCCAAAAGGGCGCCGATGCCGAGCTTGCGGTACTCCACGCTGTCGGTGTAGCCGGAGTACCATTCGTCGACGGCGATGCGGTCCATGTATTCGCGGGCTTTGGGATCGTAGAATTCCTTGGGGAGGCGCGTGGCCGGGCCGTGGGCGTCGGTTGCGTTGACGGTGTCCATGATACCTGAAAGGCGCGGGTGCGAGTCCACGGCGACGCGCGGGGAAGTGTCAGGCATCCATTTGGACCATAGCTTGTTAAGGTACTCCATTTCGTCAGTGTCGTTCCCTGTTTGTGGTTGTACGAGTAAGTGAGTTGGGCACATGAGACTTGTGTAAGGGGGAGCGGCGGTAACGTACATCGCGCTGCGGCCCTGTCTGCGAATAGCCGCGAAAGCTGGCGGAAGCGACGGCAGTTGCCTTCGTTGGGGAATAGCGTCTCTTCCGATACGGATCGTCCTACAATCACCGGGGGTGGGAAGTCCTGGGTGCGGGCATTGGGAGGGTACAGGCCCCAGAAGGCTTGTTGAAGGGATTCGAGAGCTCGCGGAATGGGAGTCGCACGGAGGTACATGTCTTCTGTATCGGATTTGATCTTGGGCAAGAAGCCGAGCTGATCGACGTAGAGATGGCGCAGCCGCTGACCGAGTGCATAGGTTGTCTCCCGTCCCTTGTCGGTCAACTCGCCGTGTAGACTGTTTCCAGATGGTCAGCAAGTCTTTCTTATCCGCGAGTTCGTGACCACTTGCCATATTCCTTCAATGTCACCTGTCGCGCCGACCGCAGCGACAGACTCATCCTTGCTGCCGAACGACTCGTGCTTCCGACGCCATTGGAATCCGTTCCAGGCTGTCAGATCCTTGTTGCTGGCAGCCATCTGAAGCATCTGCCGCGCGACGGTGCAGTATGACCAGTCTATATCATCAGGGAGTAATCGTCAGAAGAGCTCTAGGCGGGAGGAGCGGGTGTAGAGGGTTGGGCGTACAAGGAGCGAGTCCCGCCTTGAGGGTGTTAGCTTGAGTACATCCTTTGATGGTTTGAGATCGTTGCATACATTCTGAAACCGCGAAGACACGGGCGTTCGTTCACCTGTGCACCAATTGATCAGCTACCATCAAACATATATCAAGATTGATCTTCCATTACCATGACGAAGGAACTGTAGCCCATGGTTAGCCTTCCAATGCAGTCCGAGGCGGTTCCGGTATACCGGCACTCACCACTTGGACCAGTTGAAGCTTCAAATCGCTGGGGTAGAGGCGTTCCAACTCCTCTGGAGAGTAAGGCTCGCGAGGTTTGAGGGTAGTCATGACGAGATCCTGTGCAGCACGAATGTGCCTGACTTGACTTCCAAAGTCAATGGGTTGATGTGCAATGCAAGAAGGAGGAGATGAGGGTAATCGCAGACAACCAAAACACTCCGGGCCGGCGACTTGGCCGAAGCGGTGATGACGCACGAAAGCGGTCGGGTCCGGCCCGGCCAATCATCGGCTGGTGAAGGCGGGAGGAACTGGCAATACAGAGCGGAGAGATTCCCTGCCGAGCTTATCGATGCAACTTGAACCCACCGCCGCATCTCTCGCTGTCAATTGCTCTCTCTTCTATCTTGCCCTGCCTTGACCGTTTGGCTTCATCTGCGTGGTATTCACTCTACCTGTCTGAGCATTCATATCATTGACTATATACGTCTTCTCTAAGCGAAGACGAACTCACACTCTACAATTGTCCAAAATCGCCCACGCGACACTCGTTGCTCCCCAGTCACAGCCCACTTATACTTTCCGCCGCCGGATAACTTAGTGGATTCATTGATTGCTTTGTCCTGACTACCTTGGTTTTTACTGTTGGTCTCGAATGATTACGCCGACCATGGACATTGTCAACTGTTGAAATATTTTACTCTTCTTTGTGCATCTACTTTGTCCGACACAGCTCCGTAACTTATTCATTGTCGTCACCTCATCAATCGCGCGGCCTGAGTCTGGTTCCATTAGTGGTATAGGCGTGCATGAAAGCTCGGTAGATGAATCAAGTGACCCGCCACTACGCTGAGCTGTGAATATACTAAGAAGCAATTGGCTTTTCGTTTGCCTTATTCGGGTCTAGGCTGTGAACAAGCTCGTGGTAAGCTCAAATCGACGTTCCCTCGCTCCGTCAGCATGCAACCGTCGACCCAACGTCTTATAAGTCTGTCTGACCACCTGTACAGTTGCAAGTATCGAACTCTCCGATAGCAAGTCAATCGCTGCAGTATGGAGGTATGGAATTGCTCTCGTCTATTCTTTCTCAGGCCTGTCTTGAAGACTTGTTGCCGCACTAGACGCAGTGCTCCTGTTGCCAATTTATCTCTTGTCCACGATGCCATATCTGAAACTTTGTACATGTGTTGCTCAGCGCAAGGATGGGATTCTCATGGTGAAAGTCTTACTCAATCGCCTGTTTGCCTTCCTACGTCTGCGTAACATGAAAGCACTTGTACTTGTGCGGTTTACCTGACAGCTGTGTCTGGCCGCGGATAGGCGTCTTTACGGTCAAGGAGATGGCCATATCTGCCCCCACCCCCCACCCCTCACTTCTGAGTTGTGGTCTTTGTGGCTTCGAGGAGCTCTGAGACAGGCCTTTGCATAATCACTTCACTCCAGGGTATAAGTATCAAGCTAACGCCATCTATTGCAGGGCACTAGTCAATTACTGCCTGAACAGGCCAAGGCTGGTCAGCTTGCAACAAACAAACCACAAGATGCTAAGCCCCGTCTAATGTTGATGGGTCTTCGTCGGTGAGTGTCTAAGTGGCTGTAGAATTCTTCCCCTCTAAACCTCTACAGGAGCGGCAAATCTTCCATTGCGAGCGTTGTCTTTCATAAAATGCCACCAAATGAGACGCTCTTTCTCGAGTCGACCACTCGGATCCAGAAAGACTCGATCCAGTAAGCCATTCTTGTCCGCGTGATCTAACTTGGCTGACACAATGCCAGCTCCTTCATGGATTTTCAGGTTTGGGACTTTCCCGGTCAGCTCGAGTACCTCGAGCCATCATTCGATCTCGAAAACATCTTCGGCAGTCTCGGGGCACTCGTCTGGGTCATCGATGCTCAAGATGACTACCTGGATTCTGTTGCACGTCTCAATCGTACCATATTGACCGTACAACAGTACTATCCGAACATTAATATCGAAGTCTTCATCCACAAAGTAGATGGGCTTTCCGACGAGTACCGCACAGACACCTTCCAGGATATCGTACAGCTGATCTCAGATGAGCTCAGCGATGCCGGATACGAAAATGCCCCAGTCCACTATTACCTAACCTCTATCTACGACTACTCGGTCTTTGAGGCTTTCAGCAAAGTCATTCAGAAGCTCATTCCGAACCTCTCGACCCTGGAAAACCTCATCAACACGCTCGCCAACAACTGTGGCTTTGAGAAGACTTATCTGTTCGATGTCTTAAGTAAAATCTATATTGCGTCTGACACCCGTCCCGTGGACATGTCATGTTACGAGATGTGCTCGGACTACATAGATGTGATTGTCGATATTTCCGAACTGTACTCCTGGGACCATCCAGATCGCAAGCCCAAGGGTGACCAAAATCAGGAGGCGGAGAGCCATGTGGTACTGCATGATGAAACGATGATACACCTGATGGAGATGAACAAGTATGCTACCGGACTCATTGTCAAGCCTGTCGTCACTAACAGTCGCTAGGTACCTGTGTCTGGTTTCTGTGATCCGTAACCCAGAATCCAAGAGCAAAAAGGGTTTGATCGACATGAATTGCCGTACTTTCCAGGAGGCGCTAAATGATGTGTTCTCTCGCAGCTGGGAGCAGGAGCAGGAGCAAGAGCAGATATAAAGAAATCTCCAGATGGAGCTCATATGTTTGAAGATGTAGTACCGTGATCATGGCTGTTTTGTATGTAGTTCTGTACTGTTGACAATACCTCACCTCTCTTGAGGCACTTGGGGATGGTCAATCAGCAGCTGGCGGCCGGTCATAAGAGGTTTTGTGAAGATATCCTGACATAATGACTTCTTTATGTTCACTTTTAGAGGTCCCCGGCATAATCACTGCCAGTTACTATTTTACCATGGAATGGAGAATAGCAGATTGACATCGCGACTCAACTTGGAGAGTTGATCGATGCCAAGCACCTGCCGTTGATACACGTAGCGACGGCTTTGAATATATATTTCGAATACGACCGGTTAGTAATTTTTTTATACACGAATACGAAACCTGAGACAAATGAGCCCTTGCAGTTCTGTCTTTGTCTATGTCCAGCCTTTCAGAATGTATTATTGTTTATTAATGGGAATAGAAGCAGTGGATGGAAAGGTCCTGACAATTTCCCCAGTCACACCATTGGCGGGTGGGAACAAAACTCCAAACCGCGAGTGCGGAAAGCAGTCCGCCAACACCACCTGTCATAAAGGATCAACTAAATCTCCCATCCCACTATCGCCGTGTTTTCCAGTGTGAAATACTCTTTTCTCCGGAAGAGCTTTTTGATGGCATCAACCCCATAATTCACTCTATCTCCTCCAACTCTAAACCAGCAAACCTCCACCGCCACGAAAGACCACCATGTCAGAAGTCCGGCAACGTCAGAAACCCAGCAAATCCAGCCCCAGCAAAGCTGGAAGCAGCAGCAAGACCACCAAGAAGTCCTCCAGCAGCAATGCCCGCGGAATCAGCATCCTCGACATTATCCGCGTGCTGGCCACGCTGGTGATCGCCTCCTGCGGCCTCTCCTACTATATGACCTCCTCAGAGTCCCTACTCTGGGGCTACCGACCATGGTTTACACGACTCCCTGTGCTTATGCGCTTTCTGGTGCGTTAGCCCTTTTCAATACGCCGTTTCTCTCCAGTCAAGAGCGACTCCCCCCCACAAAGCAACAATCCGTCTCACTAACGTATCGAAACAAAAACAGCAAGGTCCCCTAACCCTCACCCCCGCTGAACTCTCCCTCTACAACGGCACGGACCCCACCCTCCCCCTCTATCTCAGCATCAACGGCACGATCTTCGACGTCAGCGCGAATCCGCTCGTCTACGGCCCCGGCGGCCACTACAACTTCTTCTGCGGACGGGACGCCACCCGCGCCTTCGTCACGGGGTGCTTCCAGGATGACCTCACCTCGGACATGACGGGGGTGGAGGAGATGTTCATGCCGATCGACGAGCCCGAGGAAGTGGAGGCACTGTCGTCGGGGGAGCGCAAGAAGCGGCACGAGCAGGACTTGCGGTACGCGCGGAGCCGCATTGAGCGCGCCGTCGCGCACTGGCAGAATTTCTTCGCGTCGCATAAGAAGTACTTTGCGGTGGGAAAGGTGGTGGGGTTGGACACCCAGGAAGGAGGGGAGAAGAGGGAGTTGTGTAAGGCTGCGCGGCAGCAGCGGCCGACCAGGAAGCAAGTGCTTGAGGCTAGGGCTAAGGAGGCGGGAAAGAAGTAGTAGTTCTTTTGGCGGTTCTATATGGTGTTTAGATATCTATGTAGTGGGTTATGTCTTTCTCGAAAGAGATCTGATATGGTACTGCGTCATTTACGTTATGCTGCAGACAATGTCGAGCAGCGATTGATAAGAGCGAACATATCCTACGAATCAATCCAGAATCATACGAAGCACAACATGAGTGTCAGATCTTTTTTATTTTTATTCGAACTTGATTGCAAGTAGCCAATGTTACTTGACAACTCTACATCATAATTCGTCCGAGCCACATATTCCGACTCCTCAGAAGAAGGGTCCGAAAACTTTGCAATTTCCGCTTTGAGTTGATATCATTTCGTAGTACACACACTTTGAAAGTAAAAACAGGACGCGCGAGGTATTCATTTCATAGCGTCAAGACATTTACTCGGCGGTGACGGCGCGGGCTATGCCAACGTCAGCATGCTTTCTCACAGATTGGCAACAGGAAAAAAAAGGTAGACATACTGTAGACGGTCATCTTGGAGTGGCTGACAACCTTCTTGATCTGGCCCTTCTCCTCGAGGTCAGCAAGGCACTGGCGGGCCAAGCTGCCGTTGATCTTGAGACGGTCGACCAGGGTGGCAACAGTGATCAGACGGTAGGACTGGACATCCTTGTTGAGGCGCTCGGCGACCTGCTTCTCAAGGACGACGGCGTGCTGGGCCTTGTCCTTAACTGTAAACCGGATAAAAGTCAGTCTTTCTGTTTCCCAGCGGTCAAGCGATCGTATGTGTAGGTGTAGGGAAATTTCGCAACGTCGTCTTCGCCCGATTTCATTCTTTGACTGTCGGAAACCGGGATAAATCCTTCTTTGGCGATTCAACGGAAGCCGACTGTCGTGTATTCTTTTCCATCATGTCGGGGGAGGTGATGAGGGGAGAAAATGAATGAGTGTGATAGCGTACCCTTGCCCTTGGACCACTTCTTTCTGGTAGGAGCCTGAATGGAAAATAGTTAGTATCTCATCTCTCTGTAGTATAGCATAATAGGAGTCGCAGCGACTGGCGACGTCCTACCACCAAGTCGCCGTCATTCCACAGGGTAACTCACCATTTTGACGATCTGATGTAGCTGTTCGACGGAGGAGAGCTGCACAACAGAGCGAACGGCCGGAAACTTGAGTGCCCAAGTGCGAAATTCGAGTGGGGAATGACTCAGCATCACGTGGAATCTAACCCTAAACCCTGGGCTGGGTGCCGCCGCCCTCGGTTAGCAGGAGTCGCGCGGAGCGGGTGTGATTGGCTGCGGCTGCCTGACTATGGCCTCATATACCTCCGTACTAGGTGTGTGTATCACTGTATACAACTGGTCCTTGCGCTGGCAAATGTTCGTGATTATCTTCATCTCAGATTCATCGATGCTTGCTATGTATCATCATTCTCATCTGCAAAGCGGACGCAATTCTACTATTTGCCAGATGCCACCCGTGACTAGAAAATCGGTTGGATTACATTATACTATACAATAACTATACTGGAACACATTAGGTTGATCACTTTCCAAAAGTCGCTCAGAATACCGAATTCACTTTCGTAAAGCATAGATCGTCACGCCGTAGCTTCGATACTCCCTTCGAATCATCGAGTCGCAGCAAAAGCGGAGGCACTCGCCGCGAGCTTGCTGCGGATTGTATTAAGCACATGGAATTGTGGCTTATCGTCCATCCCTTCGATGTAGCCAAGCACGTAGTCCTCTGGGGTACCGAACCAGAACCTCGAGTCATCGTCATCATCTGTCGAAAGCCATTTCGTATCGTATTTTCCGGTTTCGGTTCGAGGGATAGGAATGCGAACTGCCAGAGGCTGACTGTAGGGTGACCAGTAGCGAACGGCAGAGTATGCAGTATTGGCAGTGGTGATGAGTAGCTGCGCCTTCGTAGGGTGCCATACTACTTGTCTGACTGTGTGTTCGTGGACAAGAGCAGACAGGAGGGCCGGAGTGGACTCCAACTCCCAGATCCAGACGATGTTTGGCCGTGTTTGGTCGACAGTGCTGAGAAGGGTGCCGCCAGCGCTGAAAGACATGATTGCCACACCACGAGGCGGTCCAGATAAGTCCGCATTGGCATCAAATGCCGAGAAACCCGATGCTTCGGCATATTCGAGCGTTCCATCTTCACTCACTCGCTCTCTCCAGATGCTGGCGGAATTCTGATCAACCTGGAATACATGTGAGAGGGTCGCGGAGCGGGAGAACTGGCTTGGTCAGCATAGGAGCCAAGAATCGTGTCACATGCAAGCCTTACAGTTCTGGTGTTAAGAATGTCTACCGTTCCATCCACCTTTCCAACGGCCAGAAGCTCCGAGGCACCGCGTGCCTTGGAAACAGTACTCCACTCGACACTTCGAACACCCAGATCGAAAGATGTGTCGGAGTTTGGTAGCCCAGTATACGTTCGGAAATGCTGACCATCGGCCGTGAAGATGAGTACTTTGGTGCCCGCACTCGCAGTATCCCACACGGTGATCCACCTTCCATCCGGACTCCACTTTAAGCCCTGAGCATCCACCGTCGGCAGGATCGCCCGCCCGATCAGCTCGTAAGAGCCGAACTCATGGATTGTTAGGAGATCAGCGGCATCCGGCTTGAGAAGAATCGCCAGCTGCCGAGTCTTCGGTCGATAGGCGAACCCATTAGTATTTGAGAATTTGGGCGCTCGGATGACCTGACTGCGGCCAGTATCTAGCCCAAAGACGGTGACCTTGGTATTCCACGCGTGGAAATAAATGATTTCGTTCTCATCACCACCGAAGTCGACATAGGTGGCTTTCGGCTCGATGCTCTCGATTTCCGCGAGCAGCTGCAGCGAATTCAACTGCCAGACGGAGACTCGGGCATCGCTCGCGCACAACAGGCGTCTCTCCGGTAAGCTCACACCCCCGTAGGAGTGTGTGCTCGACGGCAAGACCGGTTTGGAGCGGGAGAACTTGAGAAACTTGGAGGAATTCTCCTTGAGTTTGACAACCTGGACTTCCTTGAAGTCTGTAGAGGTAGGAGTCAAGTGAACGGCCAATTCTTTGCCACTGATTTGAGCAACGTAGTCGCCGTCCTCAGAGAACGAGATTGAAGGGGATACTAGAGAATCAGTATGAGACAGTTGCCAGATGATATGCTTGAACTCACCACCTGCCCCTGCGGCGTCCATTGTTGATTATAGGTGAATAGTAATTGTCGATTATGAGAGCTCGCAGAGCACAATTTAGTGTTTTGAGGAAGTTACCTGACTTCCTAATACCCTGGACATACTATTCCCTGCATACCCCCGGATTCTGCATGCAAAACTACCGAAGTTTCCTTTGATAAACATACCGAAGGTTTCTCAAAACATGAACCCACTTGCAAAAAAAGCGCTAAGGCCTTATTATTGGATTATGTAAGCTCTAGCATGATCGCCTCGTTTTAGGCACAGCAGGCACACTTCACAATGGAACAAGAAGTGCTAGAACATCAGCTGCTAGGTCTAAAAGGCTCTCCTTACTCCACAGAGACCGAGCAGAAAGAATGCATATTCTGGCGATGTAATCATGCAGCTGGCCTAAGAAGTGATACGTCAATCTCACTGCAGTCGCTGGATAAGATAAGAGGAACAACCTTGTTCCGAGCAAAGATAAATAAAATTATTATCAGTGGAAAAACGATGCCCGCCATCCGCTGCTGAACTGGACCGTACCCCAGATCTATGTCGCTATCTCCATTATATACGTCTTTATCCGCTACTGAAGTACGGCTGCTCCGATCGTCAGACACCTTCACTGTCTCCTTATCAAAATAAAGTTCTTACGACTTCTCCCCCCTTGGCTGGGGCGAATCATTCCCACGACACTACGTCCCACCCCGTTGACAATGGCAACTCCCGAGACGGCGCCCGCGCCGCAGAACGGCGTCGCCCACCAAGATGCGCCGGTCACCGTCGCATCCGAACCAAAGAAGAAGCTCCTTGGAAGAGAATTCTACAGGAGCCTGGGCAGTCCGAAGTACATCATCGCGCCCATGGTAGATCGATCAGAATTTGTGAGGCTCTGGTTGCACCCTTTCCGGCTCTTTCGCAAACTCAGAAACTAATCAAAGTCGATTGCGAAAGGCATGGCGCATGCTCACCAGGTCCTTCTTGCCCCCAGAGGAGCAGAAGCAGATTCTCGCCTACTCCCCCATGTACCACGCCCGTCTCTTCCGCGAACAGGCCAACGTGCGCGCGCAACACTTCCACCCGACCCGCGCCGCCGCCGGCAAAGAGGGCGACGAGTCACTCTTCCTCGATGGCAACCCGGCTATCGACCGACCGCTCTTCGTGCAGTTCTGCGCCAACGACCCGGATGACTTCCTCGAAGCGGCCCGCTATGTGGCGCCGTACTGTGATGCGGTGGATCTGAACCTCGGATGTCCCCAGGGGATCGCGAAGCGCGGGCACTACGGCGCATTTCTCCAGGAGGACTGGGATCTGATCTACAAGCTGATTAACCGTCTGCATAACGAGCTCCCCATACCTGTCACCGCCAAGTTCCGGATCCAGGAGACGAAGGAGAAGACGCTGGAGTATGCGAAGATGATCCTGTCCGCCGGAGCGAGCATCATCGCGGTGCACGGACGACGGAGAGAACAGAAGGGTCACAACACCGGTGTGGCGGATTGGAGCTACATCCGCTACCTGCGCGACAATCTTCCTCCGGAGACGGTCATCTTCGCCAACGGCAACAACCTCAACTACGAGGATCTGGATCGCTGTCTGGAAGCCACCGGTGCGGATGCCGTGATGAGCGCCGAGGGAAACCTGTCCGACCCCTCCATCTTCAGCAAGCCCCCTCCCGTCGGCAGTGAAGGCAGGGATTACTGGCGCGGACGGGATGGCAAGGGCGGATACCGCATCGATGCCATGCTGCGCCGGTACCTGGATGTGCTCTACAAATACGTCCTGGAGCAGCCGGTCCCCGAGCGGAAGCCCTTGTATCTACCCTCCGACCCTGTTGAGGAACCGACACAGTCACTGGAGGCTGCGGAGGACGAGGAGGATGGGCCGCCTAAGAAGAAGCAGAAGCGCGCGAAGCACAAGCGGGCCACTTCTCCCAGTCTGGGAGTGATGCAGGGCCACCTCTTCCAGCTTCTCCGTCCCATGGTCTCCGTGCATACCGACGTCCGTGATGCGCTCGCAAGATCCCACCCTGGTGACATGCCGGCATTCGAGCATGTCTTGACACTCGTCGAGAAGGCTGTTAAGAAGGGCCTCCAGGAATATGAGCAGTTCCCCGAGCGCTTCGAGCCTAATCCCGAGGAGAAGCTGACAGGCTCCAAGGCGACGATCGCGGAATACGGCCGTCCCTTCTGGGTATGCCAGCCGCATATCCGGCCCTTACCGGAGGAGGCTGTTGAGATAGGAGCTCTTACCGCTAAGGGGGCTGTCACCAAGAAGAAGGCCAATGGCAAGACGGAGGATGCCGACACGACAGGCAGCACCCCGGCTGCCGAGGCGTCTGCCACCCCTGGCGTCACTCCCGGCGCTACTTCTTCTGGGGAATCGAAGACGGTGTCAGCCTTGACCACGCCCGATCCCCTGGTGAGCGGTTGAAAATGAGTTGATGTTGGATTTAGTCATGATTTCTTTGTCTTCTCTTTGTTTGCGGAGTACGTGGGGCACAAGTCATAGCATTTATACCCATTCCGGGCATAGCTTACTGTATTATCTTCTGTTTTGTTTAGATCATTTAGACCCGTTGATAGACCACGAGTATATACACGATGGATTTTTGCTAGCCTGGTCTTTTAAATCCCTGGTGTGACTTCAGGATATCAGCAAGGTAAAGCACCATTTACACAGTTAGGTATCTGCATCGGCAAAACCTACAGGAAAAAAACAAGATCATCATCAAAGCCCTTCACCCTTAAACCCCGTTTCCTTGAACTCCAAGTACCCAGCAAAAGCATACCAAACCCACCGACCTAGAAATCCATAACAAGCTGCGGCGCCAACTTCTCGAGATCCTCAACCTAATCAAGTCAAACAATCCATTAGCATCACTCCTCCCAAACAACCAACCTAACCACCGATCCCCCTGGCCCCCCAAAGAAGAAAAAAGAAAAAGAAAAGCATACCTCTAAAAACCCATCCCCAACCGCCGCCCCCTCCCCCACCGCCTCCCTCCGCTCAAACGCCGCCCTCGCCAGCGCCTCCCTCACAAACACATCCACATACTTCGCGACGACCGTGTTCGCGTCCTTTGCGATCTTGGTCTTGGGGTGCTGGAAGTGGTGGTGCAGGAGCCGCGTCAGCAGCTTGGGTGGAATGACAGGCTCGCGCGTGGTGATGTCCTCGGCCTCTTCGGGGTGGTGCGTGATTTCGGCGAGGATGTAGTCTGGTTCGGGTTCGGGCTCTGCATCGGGGGTTCGGTTGGAGGGATGGGAGGTGCGGGAGGAGGTGGAGCTGGCGGAGGTGATGGAGTTGGAGCGAGAGCGGGAGGATGGTCTTTGTCTTCGTTTGCTTGAGTTTGCGTTTGCAGAGGTTGAGGATGAGCGGATTGAGGCTTCGTCATCGTCGTCGTCGTCGGAGGCGGCGGGGGGCGGGGGCAGGAGAGATTTTGTGCTGGTGCTGGTGTTGGATCTGGCTTTGGAGGTAGTGGTGGTCTGGCGAGGTTTGGATGGGGCTTTTCGTTTCGATGTCGTGGTTGTTGTGGTGGTGGTGGTGGTGGAAGAGGAGGCTTTTGATCTGGTGGCTGTAGGCTTGGAGGATGATGCGGTTGCTGTTGCTGGTGCTGCAGATGAGGATGCCCGGCTTGGAGGTTTGAAGGGCAGTCTGCGCCGTTTCTGGGTTGGTTGGCGCTCGGGAGGCATTTTGTCGATCAGCTCCACCAGATTTTGGTGTACAGTACGCCTTCAGGTGTTTCTTGGTATAAATTGTTGTGATGGTCGTGGTAGAGGGTAGAGACTCGGAGATAACGCTTCACGGGTGCGGCGACGCGGAGCGAAACGCGAGATCATGTGATACTATCATCACTCACTTTGAATATCGATGAGAACCTTTTATGGCTACGAATTTGCTCTAATTGAGATTATAATTTTCTTTACATATAGGGGTCTTGCAGCGCTCCGGAATTTATGTTTTGAAGCCCATCTAGCTTCAGCGCGAACTCACAACTGCACCTAGAAACATATTACTTAGTGGTTTGATAGCCTTGGTTGCGAGAGGTTGCGATTAGTTGCGAAATAGTTACTACCAGTTAACTAGTTATTTATACATAGGTAGATGACTAATAAATATTAGTTAGCTAGTCCTAAATAGTTATACAAAGCTTAATTTAGATATAAAACTATAGTAAAGTAAATATCTATTATTCCTAATATCATTAGCGCTACTACAGTAACAGGGCCCTTGGACCGATTGACTATCTCGTGGATAGGTTTCGATCCACCCGCCAACTTCCCGATGATATCTACTACGGTACTATGGGCTTTAGTGTTAGTACTAGTCGCTCAATGGAGCACTTTGTAATTTCCGCATGATTCGCACTTCAGCTCCGCCGACACTAGGCTTCGCGGCTACGTTTTCGTGCGAGTGCGCCGCTAGGTCCGCCACAGTAGCAGGTAGCAGGTCATAATATTTCCGGTCAACGTGGAGAGAGTCGCCACTCCAGTAGGACGTATGATCCAATTCTTAGCTCAGTGACTAAGAACCCGACTAACATGTGGGAAAGCAACTACTAATAGACTACCGGTAAGATTGTATGATGTTTCTGTTCTTTCCCCTCAAAGTGTCTTCTTGGCATTGAGATCTAGAATCCAATCCTAGTTCGCGGTGGTAGTATTCAAGCTAGTTTCTGTGTTAGGTCACCGTCTCGTTTTAGATGGTCTACTATTAGGTCGGAAATGCCTCAACATAGACAATGAACGATTGGCGGCCCGACATCCAACTTACACAGGAGGCACATATTAATGCTTTCGCCTTAAATATTGCTAATGGGTGGTATGCCGACAAAGACACGCTTGCTGTAGCGTTCGAAGCCGCGGCTAGTAATGGCTTTAAGCTCTTCTTTTCTTTTGACTACGCAGGAAATAGCTTATGGGCGGAGGCTGATGTTATTTCCCTTTTAAAAAAGTATGAATATGGAGGGTATTATACCGTAGAGAAGAACAGAGCCCCCCTCGTATCCACTTTCCAGGGGCCCGACAGTACCGCGGACTGGACCAATATCAGGGATGAGACTGGTTACTTTTTCATCCCAGACTAGTCCCCAGTGGGTGCTATTCCGGCATCAGAGGAGGCCGATGGTGTTATGGACGGACTTTTCAGTATATAGAGCTTCCAGCCTCTTTTGCTAAAATACACCGACAGGATTCTGGTAGACTGGGCATCATGGCCCTGGGCCAATCTCAACATAAGACATTCGTAGATGCATCTTATATAGAGACATTGAACAGCAGCTCGAAGCCCTATATGATGCCTGTCTCTCCGTGGTCCTATACTAACATGATGAGGTACGACAAAAATTGGATGTGGCGGGGAGATGATACCTGGTATCAACGTTGGGTCCAAATCTGGTATCTACAGGCCTGAGTCTGTCGAATTAATCAGCTGGAATGATTTTGGAGAGTCGCATTATATTGGGCCCCTGGATAATCGGTCGTGTAGCCCTTATACCACACGTAGGGCTCCTTTCAATCACGTTAAGCATATGCCCTATGATGGATGGTGTGAGTTATTGCCTTTTTATGATTGATATTTATAAGAATAGTTGCGTGCTTGTGACTGAAGAGAAAATCGTAATGTGGTACCGCACGTTCTTGGTGGATAACTGTGATTGGGATGATACAACTGCGAACACAGCCTCGCAGTTACAGGCCGAGTTTTTATCTAATGAGTTAGCCAGGACCGCCTCTTTCTTAATGCTTTGCTAGCGAGTAATGTAGATGTTGTTGTGAAATATAACATTATTATACTCTAACATTACTATTATAATACTATATCTAAAAAACTTACTATTATCTACTATTATCTTACTAAAACTCTAGAGAACTATAGTCAGACTAATACAATATATAATAAAATCTTAATAAATAATTCATATAACTATTACTAACCATTCAAAACGAATACCTTCTGCTTTTTCTCCAAAAAACCCCCTTAGGCTACTATGTACCTGTTTGAGTCGGAGCCAAGCGCCTTTTCTATTTGGACTTCAGGTAAGACGTATTCCTATACGCAAGGTCCTGTTGAATAAGTTGTCACGGCCTTGTTAGCATGTAGGGCAGGCTTAGATGACTCAACAGGCGATTGACCTGGATTTGCCATTTTGTTCAGTGGTTTCCTTGTGACTGAAGCACTGAACCCGGTAGTGACATAACCACTACTGACAATAACAGCATCAAGAAGAAACAATCATTCAAGCAACCCAACTATTTCATAGCTGCACAACAAGTAGAGCTCCGTTGGTATCTTCGGAGAGCTTCAAGCAGGAGACTCGAGCCGTTAGCTTCATCCTCTTGTCAGGCAAAGCCCATCTCTGGGAACCAGTATTAAGTCACTATCGAGATATGCTCACGCATCAGGCGGCCTCACAACAGTGACCTCCAGCCCAGATCTGACAAGGAGATCTCTCGACCGAGCCCAGTCCACCCCGAACAACCCGGAGTTAAATCGACATGACCAGAGTCTTCCTAAATTAATGCCCTCTCCGCGTAGTTTATCGATTTTATCCTTCAAGTCCGCGATCGCAAGCTCAGTGTTTTCAAGCAAGATAGGTGATGGAGCCACCGCTCTTCCGTATTTACACGACGTAAACAGGCAGACAATCCAATGCTGACGCCCACCGCTTGGCTCGTAGTCTTCTGGCTGAGGTGGGATGATGAGGGCTGTTCCCTCGGGCAGCTGGATTTTGCGCGGACCTGTATCGCTTCTGACAACCACTTCTTGCTTAGACGACATGTACTTTTGACAGTGGGAGCGGTAGGCCAAGAATGCATTAGGGTACTGTAAATGAGGAACAGATGTTATGTCAGTGAGTTAACCGCAATTGAGAAGGGAAGCTCTGAGGGCCTACTTTGTCATGAAAGTGTTTGGCGATTCCTTTACCCCAGACCCCTTGACAATTGCAAGAATCTTAAGATTCATGAGTATCACTACTAGTAGAGAAGTCATTGGAAGGGGGAAGACCCACGAATCAGTGCTGCTCCATCAGGGGCATCGAAAAGGTCGCCTTCTATCTCCAAGATTTTTCCTTGACCATATTCCGGCTCCATCGTAGATTGCTGAATACTTGAAGGATACGAATGGGAGTGATTAGAAAGTGTCACGAGGATCGAGCGACGAGGTTGGGACTTAGAAAGTCTGTAAGAGTCAAGTGAAGTGTGAGCTAGAGCAGAGGAAGACTAAATCGTGATATTGGGCCCCGCTCAGCTACGCAGCATCACAACAAACGAAAAGCAAAAAGGGCAAACCAAAACAGACCAACACCAGGAAACAAGCAAGCATCAGAGAACGAGCACATTAGAAGTGACACGCAGACTCATTACGCATTATCACTGTTCTCCACCGGCCCAGTTTGACCTTTGTCCTCGCGAGCTGCAGAAGGGAGAGAACTTCTTGCTTTGGTGGTCGACCTGGATCTGGGCTTGAACCCGAACCTCCTCCCCTCTTTCGATGCCCCACTATCGTGAGACAGGGTCTCTCCTCTCGACACTGGTGAAAGCTTATCACTGAAGGTCCACGAAGATGTCGTTGCAACCGAGATGGGGGCGCTCTGTGCGCTGCCAGACTTGAGCTTTCGCGAGATGGTCTTGAACACCCCTGTACTACGTTCCATATTCACCAACTGGCCCATGACGGTTGCTCCGTTGGTTGCAAGGTTCTCTTCGGGGATAGGGATGTACAAGATGATTCCACGGCTCGGTTCTATATTCAGAATCTTTTGAAGGGCGATCTGAATGAGAATGGTGCTGCGAAGATTCGTTATTGGAGCTATGAGATACGGCAACGCAAATACTTTCATCAAGTAAGCTGGAGAGTTCGAGTTTCCGAAATAAAGGCAAGCGTCTTGCTGGACGGTGGTCATGATGAAGATGCCAGACTTTTCAAAGATCCTTGCCATCTGCGTTGTGATTATTGAAGCAAGCGAATCATCATCCTTAACCTGGGGTTGATGTGAGCGTCAATATTGGAACAGTTTGCTAGACTTTGGAAGTAAGTGAAGCCAGCCCAATGCTTACCTGGGTACTGATCTTGATTTCAATGACAATCACGGAATCCTGAGTGATCCGAGTCTTTGCTGAGGTTACAAGACCCCGGACATTGAAGATATCCTCAAAGTATTGGCTTTTGGGGCGGAGGACAGACTCCCCTTCAATAATTTTGCGTTCGAAATGGGTCGACTTCACATCGGCAGGTGCGCCAGGCTTGATGGGGTACATAGGATTGTCATCGTCATCCTTCTCCTCGAGAAACATGGATGGTCTCACAGGCGCCCTGTCCAGCTTATTCTTCTGCTTTAAGGTCGCCTCAGAGATGGTTCTCGGGCCTAGTGCTTGAAAAGCCAGAGGCGATTGGAGGACAGGGACGGTTGGAGAGATACTGGAAGAGGACGTCGAGGGACTGCCGTGTCTCTTACGAAAGGAGAACTCGAATCGGCGACGCCTGGGAGTCATTATGCTTCAGGACAAGGTGGACAGCCGACAAACTGTCCTTAATCTTGTGGATTGGTTGTTATAGCGGCTCGAGCGTGCACAAGCAAAGGTGATTGTTATTGACAGAATGCCTGCCATGAGAGACAGTGCGATATCTGAGGAAACTCATCCTCGCTAGGAAGGAACTACGAAACACACACAAGACGGAAGGTGGTTCCCACCTGGCACTGTACTTGAGGTAGTACTAGGTATTGCCCGCCTTCAAGTTACGATCTATAAGTTGTCTACCAATCACCAACAGTATGTCCCCTCGGAGATGGCTCCATTCAACTAGTAAGAAAGCCCAGATAGTCAAAGGCCGAATTCCCGCTCAAGAAGACCTTATCAATCCTCCTTCTTCGATCCCATACCACCTCCCCGTCTGACCGGCGCTTGATATGAAGGATTCGGTGTTGCGGGATGAACTCCTCGTGCGTCGTATCTCGCTTCCACGTATTGAAACTGGCTTCTAGGCGTCCCTCGAATCGGTCCTCATATACGATCACAAAGTCTTCCCTATCGAAATCCGGATCCCAGATGATGCGGCTAATAACATCTTCAGTGAAGCATCAGTAAGAAGCTTATTCATCTGATGATTAGGTTGAAGTAAATAGGATTTACCTGCAGCGGATCGTAATCGGTTCTCCACCGAAGCGGGTTTCTCATATGTTGGCTGAGAATGAATTCGTTCCTCTGATAGGATAAGAGTGGCCGTTCTTTCTGGTGAGCTTGGCGGGGACAAGAGGCTCCCTTCCTTTGGTAACGAGGGTAGTGATGGCAATGAGTGTCCAGTGTCCATAGTAGGGGTGGCCTGTGGTAGTTGTTCGAGAGTCCGGAGAGACATGATTGAAAGTCTTCCTGGTACGACTTGTAGAAGATAAGAGTTTAGATTTGAGTGATGCTTTTATCAAACAATCTACAGCAGCGGCTTATTTAACTCTTAATATTGTAGTAGCAGTGCTTATGACGCCGGGATAGATCTAAATCCTGCTTAGGCAGCCTCTAGGCTACATACCAATCTCACCTTAGCTGAGTAGAATGAGCCTTCAGTCAAGGACTGAGTCGACCGTAGGCCATGAATTAGTACCGCACGCGCCTGAACGATCCTTGGTCTCACTATGAACCAATAGTTGCCTCGGTTCTTCGTTCTGGTGACTCAAATAGCTGGTGGCGGAGCAGCTGATGGCGTGAGTAAGGGCAAAATGACTCACCACATCGAGGTGAGAAGTAGAGAATTCTAGGAGGCAAAGGCAAGGTCATCTTGGGCCTGAGTAGCGGATTCCCACTGTATGCATATTGCTTAGTAGGTTCAAGCCTGTTGAAAGTGGTGGTGGTCCGTAAGCGACGGAGATCCTCCCGCTCCTCCATATCTGACGCGCCTGACGCGTCCGCCCGCCCGGAGACCGAGACCACCAACCATCATCCTTTTCCTTCTTTCCTCAATCTTGACAGCAGAGAGAGCGTCTCCCAACCAGCGCCCAGCTCAACATGACGGATGCCACCACTTCCCTGCTCACAGAGCACTTCAGCTACACCCCTTTGGTCAGTTAAACTTCTGATCGCAACCCTCGGCCTCCCCCACCATTTTGCGTTGCGATATTCGCGCGCCGCGTGCGGCGTTTCGAGCTATACCCCTCAGGCACCATCAACCTCAAACCCCGCTGACCGTCATATCTCTCGACTAGTCCCTCATTGATGATATTATCAACTCTATTAACAATCTCATCTACCAAGCAATCTCAAGTCTCGAGACCGGACTCCTCAACACCCCGCCCGAACGCCTCGGCTTTGCGCACGCCGCCAACGGCTCCACGATCCCCGACACCGACGAAGATGGCAACGTGATCTACCCGGAAGCGCAACTGGAGATTGAGAACGGGCTGCACCAGCTCGAGACCCTCCTAGAGGCGACCGTTGACAAGACCTTCGATAAGTTCGAGCTGTTTGTTCTGCGAAACACGTTCAAGATCCCTGAGGACCTTATGGGTTGGATCCGGCTCAAGCATTATGAGGTACGAATCACGTCTGGCTTACCCCGCTTCTGACTACTGCTTGATCTTCATAGTTGCTAATTTGTTTCGCCAAACAGAACCTCGATCTGAATCCACCGGAAGATGCGCCCACGGCCGAGACGATTGCCGCTCAGCGGAAGAAGCTTCAAGAGACCAAGAAGTTGAACCGGGCTTTGAAACGGGAGTACGCCCAGAATGAGGCGGTCATCGCGCAGTTGCGACAGATACTGTCGAATAATGCGTCGGAACCCGACACCACAAAAGCGAACGAGGAAGCCCCTACCACTGAAACGACCCAGGATCTGGACTTGTCGTTCTTGACTTCGAGCGCGGCGGCGCGGCAGTTGCGCGTCGGAGCGGTGGCTGGACCCGGCACGCAGCATACGCCCATTACCACGAACACTACGTTTATTCTGTCGCAGCTGCCCGCTCTGCAGGCGTGCATCAAGGAGCTCCGGCCGAAGCTGGCTACGTTGCAACAGCAGTCTGAAGACAAGATGGAGGCGGACTCCAAGGCCGATGCGAGACGTGAGTACATTGAGAGCAGAGTCCGCTTGCATCTTGAACGCGCCGGGCAGCTGGCCGCAGGCAACGAAGCCAACCCCGTGATTACGGGTCGCAAAATCGACATTGCAGAAGCGCAGGCGCTTGAGTCTGTCATGGGCCTACTTGCGGAGGGCGGAAGCAAATCAGAATAGCGGGGTACAAATACAAAAGAAGCCGCAAATCTTCCCGAAATCTACACGTTTATTTGAGAGGGGAATCACTTTTGAGCTTTGCGCTGGCGAATGGGGAGAAGAAGCTATGATAACCAGGTGACGCTCCACGTCTGCTGGTCCCTCCGGAAAGGCACAACGTCCACCGTGTCCGACTGCAGGATGTTCGGGATCTTCTCATCCTTCTTCTCGATGACAATGAACTCCTTCTGCTCTTCGCCAATGCCATAAAATTGGCGGCCGAACTTGCTCATAAAACCCTCGAGAAGCTCAGGAGTGATGTCTTCCTCCTTCAAGACGCCGTTCTCGCAGGCCTGCTCAAACGCGTCGATCACGAGCTGGGTAGTATAGGGCTGGGTGAACACGCCGGCCGCGATCTTGTCGCCGCCCCGCTTGGACACGGCGGGGTGGGGGGCGCTGTCCGAGCCGAAGAAGAACTTGGGGTTGCCGGATGCTGCAGCTCTGAGCAGGGCGTCGCGATCCGCGGGCGTCTTGGCAACGGGCTTGCAGAAGCAGAACGGATCTCCAGCCCAGGAGTCAATGATGATGGACAGATGGTGAGCGGTGACTATTTTGCACAACAAATCATTAGTCTTACTTTCTTATCGTGTCTTCACCCCCAAGAGGATGGGGATGCGGGGTCGGCCGGGTATCTCACTTGTGCCCGCAACAGTCGGTCCACACTTCTTGACCGCCTCCACCGCTGCAGCGGTGGTGCAGTGCTCCAGGATGATCCGCAGCTTGGGGAACCGCTCGTGCAGCTGCAGCAGGGTCGGGAGGAAGCGCTCCTCGGCCGTGAGCACCGTCACGTCGCCCTTGGACGGCACTTCGCCGTGCAGGTTAAGCACCATATCCTGGCGCTCCATCTCCTCGAACACCGGGTAGAATTGGGTGTAGTCAATCACGCCGGAGGAGGAGTTGGTCGTCACGCCGGCCGGGTAGCTCTTGACGCCCGTAATGCCGCGCTTCTTAGCCTCGACGATCGTCTCGGGCGTCACCGTCTCGTGCAGATACAGACTCATCAGGTAGTTGACGCGGGGCTCGATCGCCTCCAGACTCTTCTTGTATTCGAGGGCGCGGTCGACGGTCGTGACGGGGGGAACCAGGTTCGGCTTTTTGGTGGACAGTCAGCAAGAAGCAGCTCCCGGGTGAAAGTGATCCACATGTTCGCCAGTTCGACTTATTTTCCTTGTGTTCGCCCTTTATACAGACTCCCACCCACTTGGATTTCGAGGAGGAAAGGAGAAAGGGAGACTAGGAGAATTTACCATAACGAAAACAGTATTGACACCTCCCTGTCTAATCGTCGGCGTCACGAGCTTCATCATCTCTCCATCGCGAAGATGCACTGTATATTTTCCGACCCAATAGCATTAGCCTTGATCCCATACACTACAAATGACACATCCCCTCCCCCTTCCCTCACAGTATGCATTGTCCGCAAAAGGATCGTCTGAACGATGGAAGACGCACCATGAAAGTCCGCCGAAGCGGGGAGCTTAACGCCCTGCAACTTGGAGAGGGGCATAGCGGATTGATATCGTCTGAGAGCGGGAGAAGAAGATACAATCAACCGGGGACTGAAGAGGTGAGACCGAAGTGAACGCAGCATGAACCTTTCCGGGGGCAGTTGGGTTCCAATGCAGTGGGAATAAATGCAACCTGGGGGCAGAGCACAAAGCGAGGTCACAAACGGAGATTCCAATCCCGCGGTTTCTTTTTTCCCCGCCAAAATTTACAGTCGGCGTGTGGGGGAGGAAGGAAGATGACCGCCTTGATTGTGATTGGTTTAGGGGTGGGGAGCTTGGTGATGTCAGCGGGAGGGAGCTCCGGTTTTCGGGGCTGACTGAAGCTATTCATTTACTAACAGCAAGTCTACTGTATCCTACATACGAGGTTTACGAGATATTATTCGATATTTACCACTCACTTCCAGAATGCTCAGTCTGGACTGAAGGACAAATCTCAAAGACCAGTTCTGGATTGTTTTCTCAAACGATTGACATGTCAACATGACAACTAATTAGCACACACTGACAGATACAAAACAAGTAACTGAACGACAACAATTCGTGTTTCAATAAAAGTCATGCTTGCCACAGCGTAGTAACAGATAAACAGCAAGTGTGTCTGGTCTTCTCTTTCTCGGCAGCAGGAAAGAAGCACGGCCACGGTTTCAGAGGTCATGGCCTAGAAACCACCAGGCTGGCCACCGCTGGACTGCCCGCTACCACCCGGTCCACCAGAGCCACTGGAGCCGCTACCGCCGGGCGCGCTTCCACCGGTGGAGGACGAGCTATCGTCGACGGCTTCACCACCGCTTGAAGTGTAGATAAAGCTGTAGTTGGGGTCATAGGTGGCCGAGACATTGACGGCAATGGTGATCCATCCGAAAAGCCCATCGCTCAAATCGTCGCCGATGTATACATAGTTCAAGACGGGGTCTGAGGTAGAGTTCTCCGTCTCGTCAGAAAAGACCCGGTCCTCCGCGTTGGTGGTGAGGGTGACCGTGTTCTCGTTGTACGGGGACGTGGCCTCGACCGCATTGATCAGGTCCTGATCCCAGAAGATCTGGCCGATGTGAGCAACCGTGCCACCGGTGATCGTGTTGTTCTCCTGGACAGTGACATCCAGGTGGGCGACCATGTGGTGGTGGGTGGTGCGGCCGGAGTAGTGACCCGGGAAGAGGGTGTTGAAGGTGACCACACCATCCGAATCAGTCTTTTGAATACCCCGCAGGAAAGTCGCGTTGAGGTTAGAGGTATCGGCTGTGTTGCCGTTACCGGTGGCGACGAGACCGGAGTACACGCCAGTGGCGTTGCAGTTCCAGATGTCCCAGTACAGATCAGTGATGGGCTCGCAGGTCTCGACGTCGACGAATTGGCCCTCGATGGTCACAGGCACGCCGGGCTGGCTCTCGCGCAGATCCGAGCGGACGTACTCGCCTGGGACGTAGTACGGACCAGTCTCGCCCTCTGGGTTGAGGACGCAGCTGCTGCTGGTGCCGAAGATCTCGCTCTCAGATGAGTCGGCGGTGATGCCATTGCCAGTCTCATTGTGGTTAGTGCTAAGGACCGACGAGGTATCTCGCGCCGCGAGCCGCTTGCGGTGTGAGTCCACAAGGGCTCGACGACGAGCCTCTGCACGGGCATTCAACCCGCTGCTCTCGAATCGAGCGGCGCACTTCTCGAGCCCGCGACGCATATTAGCCTTGAAGGCCAGGAGGTCAGAAGCTGCACGTTTCTCCTCATGACCGGGATGGGCGGTAGCGAGGACCGCCCCTCCAACAATAACCAGGTTGGCAACGTTCTTGAGATGCATTTCAAGGTGCTGAAAAAGTGAAGAGAACAGACAGTGAGGGATTGATGAGATAGAGGATGCTGTCGCTGAGAGGCTGTGAGTCGTTGTGTCTATCCATCCTTTGCACCGGATTGTGCAGTCCTTAAATAGGTCTCCTCTCCTTAGTGAACCTGAGATGAAGAGCTTGCTGGACTCTAGCACCTTCGACCCCGTCTAACTGCATCGCTATTGCTGTGCGGACCCAGTTCCTTGATCAAAACGACATCGCTTCAGACGTCGCGTTGGTCTCTAGCAAGAGATGTTTCCGAAACGAAGAGAGGTTGACCCCTGCTGCTTTTTCGCAGCATGATTGGTAAAAGGCCCGAGGAGAAGGCGAGAATTGTTGCATACAAGTCGACGCAATGACTGATGACGAGTCCCTTTCACATACCAAGACAGGCCCTGCAATGAAGCTCACCTGCCAAGAACCACCAAGACCCATCCTAGCAATATCACTTGCTCGGAGGACGCGTGTTATTAGTATTTATCCGGACGTGATTGGCTGTCCGTGGTCAGACGAGAGCGAAGATCTGCACTCTAGATGCAGTTCCGGCTCCATTTCATTATCCGCCGCTCTATCAAACATAACCACGACCCTTATATAACCTCAACCTGGGTCACCTACGACAGTGGCTCAGGTCTAGGCGAACGCACGAAGGGTAAGTCTGCCGTCTTGGCAGGCAGCAAAGAACCCACTTACTTTCGAGGTCCGGTCTATTGTGCTGCTGAAGTTGTGTTGCTTGACTAGATCTAGGGTCTCTGGACGGTCATCAGTCTTTCAAACTAGGCTGTCAACCCCATGACAAATTGCATGGTTTCCATAGGTTGAGTTTCCGCCGGTATAGATAAACACAGCAGAAGCTCGGAACAGATACTCGGAATTTCATGAGTTTCACACCTCTGAAATGAGGGACATGGAATTCCCAATGGGGAGAAATCCCGCTCCAAGCCAGTGAGGGATCTCGGCCTTTCAGGTCGACGGAGTGCGACGCCGATCATAAGTGGCGCCAAGAATAATAAATAAACATTCCCCACGAATGTTTTCAAACGGACTCCGGTGGCGGGCGTGAGGGAGGCACGGGATCGGATGGGGCCAGTTGATTGCATTGGAAGAATGCCCTGCTCGGCTCCAACCCTATGATTTTCCCGTGTACTCGATGCGGGGGGGCGTATGCAAGTGCGGAGTATTTTGCAGGACGTGGCACTTAGCTCTGCGCTTGTTCAATCGCTTACGTGCGAGCGATAGTTGATTTCACGAGGCGGGACAAAGGACGCGTTGCGGCCAAGACTTAGGGCAGGGGTCAGGTCCGACTCATATGGAGAATGCTCCGAAGCGACGGATAAATAGAGGCTGGCCGAACAGATGAAGGGACAAAACAACGATTAGTCTCTTACAATGATGGTGAAGCTAATGGCGATATACTGCTCTGATGGCTGAGGCGGGTCAGTAAACGCTCAAATTTTCCAGCAAGAGTAACAATGTTAGCAAATTGGAGTCTGCGATGTTGGCTTTCTCTTTGGGTGGTGGACGAAAACGGTTTGCCAGGATAAGAGAAGGACCATCAAGCAGGACAGTTCAGTGTCGTGCTCGAGGCGAACCAGTTGCTGTATCTTGAGACCGAAAGGACCTGGATCCAGGAAGGTAAGTTGGAGAGCAATAAATTGATTCCGAGAGAGAGCCAGAAAGATGAAGAGAGCTGGAATCATCTTTTGACCCATGAACGACCCTTGAGCATTTCGCTGTAGCCTCATCAGCGCGCCATGGGTTGATTTGCTAGCTGGAAGTGAAAGAGCAAGTGAAGCCCTGGTCTGTCTAGTGAGTTCAATGCAAATTTTGAAGCATCCAACGTGACGACCGTGTCGGGGTCAACACTATAGTAGCGCAAGGCGACGAGAGATGATCTCGATCACATGAGGTCAAAATCCCACTCAGAGATGATGGCACTGAACTTGGTGTGCTGTAGTAAACAAGGGCTCTTGCCTCATTGGCACATCACGTGTCTGACAGGTACAGTGTGGCTCTGGACCCCGACTGCTCCATAGCCTCAACAACATCTCCCAAGTTCACTCACCTCTCCCATTCAACCATTTACTATACCCTCTGCCATCATCACAACTGCAGGCGCTTAGTCTGGTGGCCGTTGCTGCTGCTGCTGAGATTGTGATTAGACAACAGCTTCTTTGAAACTTCAGACAGCGACCTACCAACCTACTCCGCAAATGTTATCAATCAGCGATGGACGATCTCAACTTCGGATCCTTCACTAACACAGTCCCCGCGACTGAAACAAATCACTTTCCTCACCCCGCCACCAGCAAGAGATAGAAGATTGGTAATGCACATCAAGCACGCCTTTTACGGATCTTGCACAGCTTATTCGTGGTTGTGGTGTTGCACCGACCGCTCTTAAGCGCCCGGAAAGACATGACTGCATGCTGCCTGTTTGAAGAATGATTCTTCAGGGCATGGAGAATCGCGCGCGACAAATGAGCGCCTCAGATTTTGGACGGGCGGCTAACAACCTTTCAGGCCCGCTCCTGCAGCACGCAAAAGGGGCATTCAGGGTCTCCCATCTTCCGCTGCAGCATTATTTTTGGCAGCTGACGATAAACACTGGTGCTTATGGCGAATAAATACCCACTGCCCTCAAGAGTCCCTCAGGCATCCTCTGACACTCTTCTCAGCTCTCATCTCTTTCTTTTTTTGTGCTTTGATGAGCTTGACCGGCTTGCTGGCAAGACCGACTTTTGTCCAATTTCTTGATATTCAGTTGCAAAACACCTTTCTTTATAGCTTCTAACCCGGCAATTATTCACAAGAGCTGCCTACTGCCTACTGTCCACTCTTTGTTTCGCCCTTGTTTCTGTCCTCACAAGTCATCTACACACAATGGACTCATCCTCGTCCACCATCGCCGCATCCTTCACCTCGACCTCGCATGCATCCCTCGCAGAAGCCGAGTCCAAATTCCTCACCCGTACCCGCCTCCTCCACTTCCTCCGGCTAGGGCTTGCAACCCTTCTTTTCTGCCTCGCAATACCCGCCATCGCCTGCGAGGCCGTCGCCCTGCACCACTACCGCCAAACCGCACGCTACAGCCAGATCTGGCTCTACCTGTGGCCCCTCAACCTCGATCTTCGGCCAGCCAAGGCCCTCCTGGCCTGCGGCAGTGTCATTGCATTCCAGAACCT
Organism: Aspergillus saccharolyticus JOP 1030-1; assembly: GCF_003184585.1. Taxonomy (NCBI): domain Eukaryota; kingdom Fungi; phylum Ascomycota; class Eurotiomycetes; order Eurotiales; family Aspergillaceae; genus Aspergillus; species Aspergillus saccharolyticus. The sequence goes on from NW_020290612.1 coordinate 840,422, forward strand.
GGTCTACATCATCACCGCTCTTCTTCCATCTGTCAGTTCCTTACCCCTGCCTTAGCCTTTTCAAGCATGCCCTACAACCTTTACTACACACTTACCATCGATCCCAACCTCACTAAACACCCGTGCTAACAAGAAACAAACCAAAGCCCCACTCCCACATCCGCCGGCTGAATCTCCTCGCCGCGACAACGGCACTGACGGGGTTTATCACAGCGCTCGTGGGTTTCGTGTTTGTGATTTACCGTCCCGGCGCGAACGCGGGCGGGGATGAGTTCCACGATACGGAGACGCTGCACTCTTGGACGTGTAAGTGGAAGGCGACTTCCAGCTCTAACACCGCCCCTGCACACTTTGCGCGAGACTGCACGGTGACCCACGTATCGTTTGTGTTGCTGGGGTTGCTGCTGGGGCTGGAGGTCGTGATGGGGCTCGTCGCGACGGCGGGGATGTGGTTGGAGCGGAGTGTGGCGCGGCAGAGGGGGGTAGAGGAGAAGCACCAGCAGCAGTCTTCGTTGGAGATGGTGGGGATGGTGGATACGAAGGTTGATCGGTATCCGGGGACTTAGTTGGGCCCTGGGTGAGGGGATTCTTCCTTGGGGTTGAGCGAGGAGTGATGATGACGATGGTGCTTTGGTGAGAGATGGCTTCTGATGGATGTAGAGCTCAGGATGTGGTTTGTATGAAAGGGTCAAGTGATGAATCTAGGTAGTAGTGATAAGTATACATCCTCTCGTAATCACTATAGTAAACTTGACACAGTGATTCCCTTATCTGTATGCCCCTAGTCTGGAGTATATATGATAAACTACAGATAAACAAACCCAGGCACTCCAACCTATGACTCACCCCCTTACTACTAAGTACTCACATCCCAGCCAGAGAGAAGAGACAACAAACAACCACCTAACAACCGGCATACCCTAACCTCTCAAAAACTCTCAAACTCCAAAACGACCTCAAAACATCAAATCCACACCCTCTACCCCCAAACCAAGCCCACACCAACAATGCAAATAACCCCCGATCCCCTAACCAAACCCCAAACCCTCGCCCTCTTAGCCTCCCACACCGCCGACCTCCGCCGGAATAACCCCTCCGCTCGCGCCTGCTACGTCCTCGACACCGCCCGCCTGCAAACCGACCCGGCCATCACCGTCTTCTCCGCATGGAGCGATCACCAACAGGCAAAAGAGCTGCTGGGCATCGCCGCCCTGAAGGAACTGTCGCCCGTCGCCGGGGAGGTCAAGTCCATGCGGACGGCCACAAGTCATCAGAGGAAGGGGGTGGGGCGGGCATTGCTACGGTTCTTGGTCGAGGAGGGGCGGCGAAGGGGGTATGAGTGCCTGTACTTGGAGACGGGGACGCGGAGGGAGTTTGCGGGGGCGAGGGCGCTGTATCACGGGGAGGGGTTCGAGGATTGTGGGGCTTTTGGGGGGTATGTTGATGTTGATGGGGAGAATTGTTTTATGAGGTTGAGGTTGTGAGTTTCAAGTGTTGTCTGTTGTTGTTTGAACTGGGACTGGGTGTATGGATAAATAGCGGGTTTGATGTTATTATTACTAGAAAGAAGGAGGAGGATGATTGTAGGCTAGATGCGTGGGTTTTATCTTTGGGATTTGATAGGGAGCTGTGACAGACCGGGTGGTACTATACTAACGTTATAGACACCATGATCTCATAGTTTCGACCCTGTCCCCCGCGCGGCAGCACTATCCATCCTCGTCCCCTCGTCATCCTGCTCCTCCACCTCCAGCACAGGCAGCTTCTTCGGCATCATTCGTCGCGGATGCGTGCCCGGCACGAGCGAATATTTGGTAAAATCCGTCACTCCGCAGTAATCGCGCAGAAAGTCTTCGTCCAGCGCCAGCATACCGTTGACGATATGAGCCGCTGTGTTCAGGATGCCTAGAACTGCGTCGGAGAAGATAGCCTTGATCATTCTTGTTAGCATGTCACATTACATGACCCAAGACATGTCGTGACCAGGGGGGCTAAAAGGGTATATCTCACCGGCTTCCTCAGATCTGCTTTCCGTGATTCATCAGCCCCAGCGGGATTCATCTCTGTAGCAGCTGATTGAATAGCCTGATTGTCCAGCAACATCAACATCAGCAAGCCGGTCATCAGCCCACTTTCCCTCTCTCCTCCAAGAAAAGGCATACCGCAGCAGGCCAGATACTCGTAATAGCCATCTCCGTCTTCCCCTCTCTCACAAAATCCATCGCCAACCCGCGCGTCAGCACACTCATCCCCACCTTCCCTGCCCATAGATAAGGCCATGGTCAGCACATTCCACACCACATCCAAGTCACCTGCCTCAGATCACCACCCCTCCGTGAATGAGAGAAAAAAGGACAACATACCAATGGCATACCCAGTCTTCCCTCGAAAGAACCTCGAATACACCGGCGGCGAAACCACCACAATCCGGCCGCGATTCCCATTCCGTTCGAAAACGGGCAGCACCGCCTGCACCGTCGCGTACAGCCCCTCTGGGTTGACTTGCTGCATCAGCCGGAACCGCTTGAATGGGGTGTTCTTAACCGAGGACCACCAGATAGCGCCCGAGTTGTAGACCACCACGTCCAGCCTGCCGCTGGTCAGACGGAGGGTCTGGGCAACCAGGTTGTCGATCTGGGCCGGAGAGCGAACGTCGACGGGGATGGGGTAGGCGGTGTTTGGCGAGAGGAGGTTGATCTCTTGAGCAACGGTTGTGATGGTGGAGGCTGGGGAGTTGGGGTCCGGGGGGAAGGGCGTGTCTTTGCTTGGAGTGGAGGTGGATTTGGCGGCGATGATTACTGATTGTATACTTGGTTAGCTTGAGGTCTAGGACCAGGAAGTAGGAGGGCCCTGTACCGGTGTAGTTGTGCTTGGCGAGGTCGATGGCGATCTGGCGGCCGATGCCACGCGAAGCACCTATGACCAGCGCGACAGGTTTGTTTGGCGAGGCCATTGTTCCAATTTGCAGTGATACTGGAGTATAGACGAAGGCAGCCTTGTGCCTTCCAGATGGTGAGATACCGTTACGTCAATCAAGGGTCCTTATATGCGAACTTCGTGTTGGTCCATGTCATCCTCGGCTGAAGGATATTGATTAGTCGTTATTCGTCATGGCCGAGCTGGAAATCTGTAGCATGCGGGGGAATCGGCAAAAACGGACGAGGGGTCTGAGCAAGTCACCCCAGCATTCTTGACCAGCCTGGACCTCAAGCCGAATTCAATCTGAGACAAGCATCACCTTACCGGCGATGTCGTGCACTCTCCAAGAACGAGACTCCAACGATAGCTTATCACGATAAGGAAGGCCCCGCAGCCCATTTGGCTCCCGCCCTTTTAGTACAATACCGTCAAGTCAAGTGCCAGATCTCACCGCCCGGCAGAATAGCGGATCCAATCACCTTTTGCTGCGGCTTTCCCTTCTCCAAATGAAGCCTCCAGATTTCATCCTCCTCACCTTCACCATCATCTGAACCCTTTCCAACATACCATCATCATGGCCCCGGATCCCGACTCCATGGCCGTCACCACCGACGCAGTTTTCAACGAAGACGAATACAACTCCGACTCCGATTCAGACTTCCAACTCGACGACGCCCAGAACGACGACGACGATGCCGGCTTAACCTCATCCGATGAAGAAGAAGCCGCAGAGACAGCGCAAGCGGACCAACCAAAGGCCAAACGGCGGAAAACAACCCCTGACGATGGTGCAGCAGCCGACGGGCTGGATTCCGGCGACGAAGCCACCATCCAAAAAGAAAAGGCGAAGCGGAAGACCGCCGAGGACGAAGAGGATGAGGGAGGCACGGGGGGTTTTGTCCGTACGCGGGCTATGAAGATGCGCGCGTATGCTTTTTCTTCCTTACTTTTTGCATATCAGGGGTTGAGTTGCTAATCTTTTACTCTTCGGGGGTAATACAGGCAAGATGAACGCAAACCGCTTGCAAAGATCGACGGTGCAACTGTCGATGTCGATGCGCTGTGGGCGATGATGAACGCGCCGGAGAACAACAACGGGCTGCACACGCCGGAGCAAGCCGCAAAGGAAGACAGTGGCCGGGCGGCGACGGATGGCGAGACGACGGGTGATGTCGAAATGCAAGGACCCTCCACCGATCCAAACCACAAATCATCCGTGTCGAAATACGCAGAGGAGATGGTGCGGATCAAGCGCACCTACAAATTCGCAGGGGAGACGATCACGGAGGAGAAGCTCGTCCCCAAGGACTCCGCCGAGGCAAAGCTGTACCTGGCCAACAACAATGAGGAGAACGTCGAGACGGTCACGGCCGCCGCCGCCGAGGACGATGCCACCGCCGGAAGCGCAAATTCGGCGGTGAAGCTACGGCGCCCGCTGCGCAGGGTATCGCGGTTCGATCCCAACCCAACCGGGACGATCAAGAAGAGCTGGGCGAAGCAGCCTGGTCCGGAAATCACCGGACACCCGGCGGACGAGAACGCGCGGGGTCCCAAGATCAACACCGTGGAGAAGTCGCGGCTGGATTGGGCGGCGTACGTGGATCAGGCCGGTCTCAAGGATGAGCTCAAGGTGCATAGCAAGGCCAAGGAGGGCTTCCATGGCCGCATGGAGTTCTTGGATCGCGTGGGGGCGAATATCGAGGAGGAGAGACGGAATGCGCGTCTGAAGGGACTGTGAAGCGGTGCTGGCGATTACTTCGAACTTTTCTTATGCCGTCAGTCTCGGCATGAGCTGTACCTTCGCCAATGAGAGTTGGCACGTCCGACACACGCCTTTCCATCTCCATGTTTGAAGGCCGCTGTCCCGGGTTCAATCTAGGTATCATGCCTATGGCACTGGCCGGTGGTCTTTACATGCAAGGATGGTCTTTACCTGATCAAACTGATCAACGGCTGGCGAGTGATACCTCTGGCACGCGCATATACTATATCCGTGGTGAATAATCCCAAGACCCACCGTGGCGTGTCAATAGATTGACCTACCGTCTGAGGAAAGCTCCATACGCTTCGCTTACCAAGGAAGCCAACATTGAGTGGGCCGATAATATGCATTGTTGCATATGAGGCTTGCTAGATTGCCAGCGTCCCGCAGCGCGCCGGCGTTCGGCTTGACGTGAGCGAGGAGAATTCCGCCCACAGCGGCGGACTAATTGACACTTGTCATCCAATGAGAATATACGAAGCGTACATGTGTTGGGTCTAGGGGGAAACAGGAAGGCAACGCCTTTGCCTTTGGTGGGACCTATAGGTGATGCAGATTTTCATGTTCGACAAACCAGATTGCAGGACACACAATACTAGCATGTACAATATCACGAACCTCACACGGACTTTTGCAACTCCCTCCTTCTACCCCATTTGCCTTCCTCGGTAGACTGCTCTACTGCTTCCTCAGTATTTTCAAAATCCCATCCTCTGTAAAATCTAGCTCGACTTGGGAAGGTATTTGATCCCCGAGCTAGGGCAGTTGGTGGTCTCCACTACAGATCGAGTAAACAAACACGTTAGCAATTTCGTCCTGAAATAGAGAATTATCATCAACTCACATCGCTCAGCCGCAACATAGGTTCCATCGACCGCATTGCCCTTGACATTGAAGTAGTAGTAAAGCTGGGATAGCTTCTTGTCACTGCAGTAGACGTAGGGCGCGTAACCGTCGTGGATGGCAGCGAGGGCGTCCTCAATGTCACTGAGCTTGTAGGTCTTGCTTGAGCTGGGGGTGATGCCTGCGTCGGCGAGGGCCTGGTTGTCTATTAGCTTTGCCCACCTTGCAGAAAGATAGAGAGGGGGAGGGCTAGCGGGTCGCTAGAGCTCACAGTGTAAGAGTCCAGGGTCTTGAACAATGAGACAGTCGTGGCAAAGAAGTCTCCGACCTCTTCCCCGGCGGTGTAGTCGGTGTAGCAGCTGGGGTCGATGGTGTTGATGCAGGTTCCTGCGATGGGGTTTTAGTGGTCTGAGGCACAAATATGAGGGCCAACCGTCAAAAGACATATACCGTGCTTGCTCCACTCGTGCTCCCAGAAGGTCTCGTCGCTTCCGTCGTCGCTCACCCAGTAGGTGTTCATGTAGTCGAGTAGCTCGGTACGGCCCTGGGCCTCAAGGATCTCCGTGATGTTGGTGTAGTCACGCGAGTCGTCGCAGTACTCCTGGTAGGTGCCGTCGCAGTTATCGGGCCTGCAGGTCGGGTGCCGCATCAGCTGAGCTGTAAAGCATTATTCGGTCCGAAGGAGACGTACCAGAGACCGTGAATGGTCCAGGAATCACTGGGTCCGGTGGAAGGGTCGGTGTCCCAGAATTGGGTTTGGAGGAGGGAGCCGCCGGGGTATTCGAAGCAGCAGGAGGCCTCGTTGTCAGTCTGACAGCTGAGAGGGCTATCGGAAGGGCAGGTATCAATGGTACCCAGGACACCGGAGCTGAGCGCACCCAAGGCGACTACGCCCATAACGGGGAGGGACATTTGAGGCATCTTGCTGAATCGAGAGTGGGCTATATGATTGAACGTGGATAGATGGTAGAGCAAGTAGCTACAAGAGACAGAGAGATGGAGGGGAGCTGATGCTGCCTTTATGCCAGTGACGGACAATTGCCCGGTGCTCTCTCGCTCATCACCATCACCCCTCCTCGGCTAATGGTGGAGAGAGCTCTCTGCATCTTGCACAGGCGGATAGCAGCATGTGCTGATAAGAACTCGCTGATTCGCCCGGGCCGACCGATAGTCGAGTCGGGAGTCGGAGGACGCTGTAAGGACCCGCAGGGCGACAGGGGTTTGTGAGAGGTGGATGACCAATTGAGCGTGGCAGCGTCATTCTGCAGCCGGAGACTAGATGAAGCTACGACGGGATTCCTTCGGAGAGCGAGGCAATAAACCGCAGCTCGACTACTGATCAAGTCTTGACCGAAATAGTGTGCATTAGAATGGATGCAGTCCTCCTCCCGTCCGCTCAGCGGGCCGTCTGATTCGTCCTGGTGGAAAAGATCATCAGCTTATAACGACGGAGTAATTCGAGAACTCCATCTGTTCATCCAACGAGCTGGGCAAATGATATCCTGAGTGCGATGTTGGCTGATCTGGGCACGTTACATACCACCAATCACTAGCGAGGCGCGGAAGCTCGCCGGCAGGCAGCGCGGAGTAGATAATTGCAGGCACTGTCTGCGTAGATTAATCGCTGTCTGGACATCCAGGCAGCATGGGTGTAGAGCGCGATAACAGTAATTGACTTGGCATCGGAGCTCCCCGTTTATGCTTGATCAATAGTGCTTTCGTTGTCGGAGTATGCCTTCATGATCGACTGGACCAAAGTGAGAGACTATCGACCGATTTAGGCCGATGATAGAGTCCATTCAGTCAGCGACCGAAGCGCATCGCTACCTTGGCTTCAGGGAGCCATATGACGTAAGGCGCACACTGATAATGAGTGTGACATGATCGCTTACCGGCTTGAGCAATCAACGCCAACCATATGGGGGACTTCGAATCGTGGGGAACGAGATGGGCAAGCATCATAGAGCAGGCGAAGAAAGAGACGCTCGGCCCGCGGAGAAGACGAGCCTTATGCCTGAGGCACCGACAGAACCTCCAATTCTTGACTCACATGCCTTATGAAGAACATACATAGCCTCGAATAGACGAACACATATGAGACCGCTTAATTGAGCCAACCATCACACTGACAGATCCAAGAATACAAGCTGAACCACCAATCTCTCATTAGAAAGCCAATTGTCACCATTACCATAGCCGAAAAGAACAGCAACAGACCCGCGCTCAATGACGACCGCCCAACCACCCCAGTCCTATCGCATCATTCCCGCACAAACCCCCGACCACCTCTCCGCCGTGCACACCCTCTTCCGCGCCTACGTCCAATGGCTCAATATCGACCTCACCTTCCAAGACTTCGAGACCGAGCTCAACTCCCTCCCGGGCAAATACGGTGCGGCGTGCGGAGGGGACCTGCTTCTGGCATACAGCGGCACCAACGAAAACATTCCCCTGGGCTGCGTCGCGCTCCGTCCCCTCACGATACTAAAGACAGTCCATGCCAGCACCAGCAGCCAAGACGCCAGTCCTGAAAATGTACAAATAAGGTACTGTGAAATCAAGCGGTTGTATGTGTCGCCCGAGGCGCGGAGGATGGGATTGGGGAAGGCCTTGGTCGAGGCAGTGGTGCGCCGGGCGAGGGAGCTGGGGTATCAGGCCATCCGACTCGATACGCTGCGGACGATGGAGGGGCCGTTGAGGCTGTATCGCGCGGCCGGGTTTGTCAATGTCGAGGCGTATTATGAGACGCCGTTGGTGGAGGAGACGGTGTTTCTGGGGTTGGATTTGAGGACGGAGTGAACGTATCTTGGTGGTGGTGATGGGTTCTATGGAAAATTGGCACAGACTGCGACCGTCTAAATATCGGTTCTGTTTCGAGGAGGGTACCGGCTTGAGAGATTCTTGTTGCATATATACTACGGAGTACAAACTGAAATAGAGATAGACACCAGGTGTGATTTCAAGACATGGCATTCCTCGAATTTTGCACAATCCACATGACAAAAACCATGGCTGATCCGCTTGTCCTCTCGAGAACTCAGACTGTTGAGCTTGATAATTTTGAAATGGAGCACTCATAGCAGGAATCTTAACCTGCATCATGCCAAAGAAACAAAGTCATCATAGTCCGCGAGACAAATTGAACAACACGACCTTCCTCCGCTTTCATAGATAGACAACCATCACCACTCCTAAGCGAGGCGAGGCGACAGCTAGACCCATTATCCACCTGTGGAGTTGAACCAGACAAACTTCTCGCCACCGCAAGGCCCCCTAATCCCGCTCTACAGACATCACGTAGAGACTTGAAGGGGTAGGTAAAACCAAGAATCCCTACCATTACCCACGCTTGTTTACAAGAGACGGCAACAGTCACATCCAGAGAAAGAGAAGAAGAGGGTAAAAGCACTTGTAAGACGTGGTTTAAATCGTACGATTTTAGGTAAGCAGGTTTTAGTGCGTTGGTCTGTGCTGATGAGGTCAGACCAAGCCCCTCTCTGCCTGAGGCATGAATCACTACCAAACCAGAACCAACATACATGTGACATCTCACATCGAAGTAGCAGCTTTTCCGGCAGAAAAAGAAAATTTTATTTGTCTTTCAAGACCAAAATCACCGCTTTCAGCCTGTACGAGGTGATTCTCACACTGCACGAACTCGCAGACATGAAGCCACAATCCATCTTCGCTCCTCAGGCTCAACAGGAAGCACTGTACAGTCAGATGGGGTCACAGAGCCCGCCACAGTGGAGTTTATGACTAGAGGGGACTCGAAAAGCAGCTAGGAGAGCACAAGCCCAGCGGAAGCCAAGGCATGTAATGCGCTAAAGCACATACTACTTACGTCGAAATTGATAGTACGCGCTACTGGGAGCCACCTGCGATGACCATGCCATGGCAGCCGCGCAGGAGGGGGCGTGAGTGGGGAATCATCTGCATTCCCCCATAGGTATTATTTGCCTGCACTATCTACTGTAGGAAGGTGCCTGTGAACTTTTTTACAGTGGAAGTACTTGCTGGCGATGAACTAGTGGTTTAGTTGTTTTCGATTGTGCAACAGAGGAGTGGAGGGGTTCCTACCGGGAATCCCCGGGAATAAACGGGCAGCAGCAAAGCCCGCACAATAGAGACCGCAAGAGGAGAGAAAGTTTGGAGAATTGGAATGTGCAGCTGTTGGAGTAGTTCCATGGCCTGTCTAGCTATGAGAGAGTTATTGCTTGCGAAAGGAAAGCAGATGACTGTGACAAGCGATGTCATTCACCTGGCGTAGCAGTTGTCCATTGACATATGGAGTTATATCGCCCAGGAATCAAGGCCATTGAGGCCGTTCATCTTTCATGGATTATAAGCCTGGTTGGCGTGCGTATCTTGACAAATTGAGTCATGCACACAACAGTCACGAGACCCTAGTCAGCAAGAGCTCCCAGTTTTGTGAGTTCGGTGGAGTCGGTGATCGCATTGACAACCTAGACTTAGCACCTCTAGAACGAACCATATGTGGACCTGGTGTTGACCAGGTTCACGAGATGCGTGAGGGGAGGAAAAGCAACAGCGAGTGGAGACAGAGAACAGTGAATTTCGCGGTCATGGCGCTACAGGTGCATAAGCACAAACGGTTCGACAGAGACCATCCATGGCGGGTTCGACGAGGCATCTAGAACAAATGAAGTGAGAGGCCCTTTGCTCAGTACTTGACCCGAAGGAGGGAAACTCCGACGTAGTATCTTCAAGTCGTAGGTAGGCGATACTACCATCCATCGAGTACGGAGCACTACCTGGTACTTTGAATCTAATGTAAGTGCTCGACGAGGCTGGACCGACGGGTTTGAAGTTCCCACAGCATTTCCCAGTCTGTCGTTGTGCATGCCTGAGCAGGTACTTGTACCAGGCAGAACCATAACCACTTCTCAGGCACATACTGTACGGAGTATGTACATAGGTTCCACAGAATTACGAAAGCTTCACATCCCCCTCGAATTTGTTCCTACTCAAAGAACTTTCTAGCTGTATGCGAACTACTCCAGAATTGGGTGACCCTGCAGAGCATGCATGTGCCAAGAGAACCCATACAAACAACATACGTCCATGCCAGATGCAACTTCCGATGGCCCGGCAGGACCTCTTGCGGTAAGATTCGCCAACCTGGACCAATTAGTTGTGCTGCCCCGATCTGCACTTGATGACACGATCTCACCTCAACAGGGGCAGGGGTCACATTCCATGCGCAATTTAAGCAGCAGTTACCGACGTCTACCCACCTTTCATTGAGATGTACCCAGGATGGCCTCGACGCAAACCAACCAGAGCCCACGACCATAAACCGGAATATCATATTCTCACGCAAGATTTACAGGCAATCAGCTAGCAAAGATTCCTATACGTACACCATCACGGAAGGCCGGAGCTCAGATGAACGTAGCACAAGTACTGTACCAGCTGCTCCGCACGGACGAGGCGGTCGAGCGCATCGCAAGAGTTTGAGGAGAATAGATGGTTCATCATGGGCCCTGATTGCATGGGTTTCATTCTGAAGCCTGCAGCGCTGCCAAAGCGCATAGTAGCCAAGCCGCTGATACCATACAAGATATTGTCGTCTGGTATAACGTTTCGCCTCTAGCTGGGCTTGGTGGTGAGTTATCGAGAGTCAGTCTCACAACAGCATGTCACCCAGTGACTAGCCAGAAACTGAATGAATCTTTGTAGCTGATGTTGCGTCCGTCACGTGCAGCGCTCAAATGCTGGTTTGCGAAAGTGCTAAGTTGCGAAGCTCTGAGACATGGTGATGGCACAAACAATTGGCGCTAGTCATCTGAGTGGAACTTATCAAACTACCCAACGAAGCATCAACAGCATAAGAAGAGACTATGCCAGGAAACAACGTGCTGGTTCTCCTCAAAGGCAGATACTGAAAGTGGTAGGGGCATTCTCATTCAAGGACAGACGCGACGGCTTTCAATGGTAACACCAGTTGCATGAAGAAGAACGGCATGTCTCAATACATAGAACCCGAGACGAGCCTATCAACTGCCAGCGCGTGTCTCTCCCGATCGAGTGGTAAAGTCGGAGGGCAAAGCACCGATTAGCGGTGTGCCGTGGCCCAGTGGTCTGGGACGCATCGGGGAGAAAGAGTTAAGAAGCCTACCTAGCACTGCAGCATTCCGTGCAACCCCCATGGAGACGGAAATATGCGCTGAAGGTACACCTATCTATGAGATCAGATTGTCTCAGCTTCCTCATACTCTCCTACCACGGGACTTGGCATGTGTGCCACTTGTAGTTTTGACCTTCAGAGGCTTGAGCCTATCCCGGTAGCTGGAACAGAAAGTGGGGAGGGGAAAGTCGATAGAGAATCGAGGCAGTGCAGAGAAAGTGATGCGGGGATGGAAATCATAGGCTGGAAAAGGGGGAGGAAGGTAGATGATACAGACGGAAACACTGTAATTTGGCGTCGAGGACAGGTACACAGGACTTGAAAGATTAACGGGAAGATCTGGCCAGCATTGTTGTTGTCTGTGTCTGCTGTTCTGAGTCTAGAATGCCTGAGGCTGCTGCCACCAGCCATCGGTGGATCTATGGGGAAGCGGCAAACCTTCCACCAATAGGGAATGTGCCATGGTGGGTAGAGAAAGTGGGGTCTATAAGAACCTTGGAGTATGGTACAGTTACCGACTCTATCTACACAGTATTTTTGGAGTATGCGGAGTACCTCGATGTGATACATCCCATCCGTGGGTTTCAATTCCACCCCAACCCATTCCTCTACCTTTTCCCCTGGACCAGACGCGCCTATCATTCTCAGGTGACCTTAACCTCGGCCCGATGCTGCTGGCCCCACGCCATGGCTGATGTGTGATGTGTTCCAGCTGGTCCCAATTGACCTGTTGAAACCACGCTAAGCCACCGAGCATCCACCTGGGAGTATGATCACAATGTATGAAAGAAGGGTTAGTGAAGAGCGAAGTAGATCGATTCTGACCCATCATAATACAAGACAAAGGAAAAACATACTGCATTAGACATGACAGAAAAGAAATTCGTTCTTTGGCGCCTTGGCTTTCTGCCCATTGGCGTTCCATAGTCGTCCCTGGGGCTTCCATCAACAAGAATCCATCGGTAATTTTGGTCCTATCAGGGTGTCACGGGGAGCGGGGGTCAATGAGATCTATCAGATCATAGCAGAGCAGATAAAGTCGATCACTGAAGGATACAAAACTTTGATGGATAACAGTTCGGTTGTTTTTTCCAGCGTTCAATGCATTATTATTTAGGTAGAGGGATAAGCCTTCTCAGCATTCCAAAACACATCTTTTGGGCAATGGGGGAGGTAAGTAAAAGAGAGATAGGAAAGGGACTGAAGGAAATAAAAAAGGAGAAGAATATGCAACATCATCAAACCAACAAAGGAAATAATCCGGTGTATATAACCAGGTATGTTTTACAAATAACGCCGTGAAGCGCCGACCGGGTCCGCCTGGCCCCTGTGAGTCTGTTCCCCATCTAAGACCAAAAAGGAGAAATGGCAACCTGTTCGCCAAGGGTATCATGGTTTGGTCCGCCTGTCCTCATCTCCCGCCCCGTATTCATTCGTCCCACTCGACACTCATATGACGAGCACTGGACATCGAGTCGTCGTGCTTCTGGGCGTAGAGCGGTCGCCCATCAGGGGTTAATTGACCGCGATATTCTGGGTTGTAGTCGGGACTATTTTCATCCAATGTGGCGACATAGCGGTTGCGGCCACCTCGCTTGCTGTGGGTCTTGGTATAATGTGCGTTGAGGTTGTCACTGCGGGAGAAAGCACGATGACACCCGGGAACCCAGCACACATGTGGTTTCTCCTTAGAATGGCTTTTCATATGTCTCTTCAAGTGCTCCTGGCGCTTAAAGCGGCCCTTGCACCCTGGCTCTTTGCACTTGAACTGAACCTGTTTGATAATCGACGGAAGGTTCTCCAGGCTGAGGCTCTGCTTCGAGGCTTGCTTCCGGGCAGTCTTGCGTGAGGGTTGGCGCTGTACGCGGACAAGGCCGTCTCGATAAACGGGGGATTGGCTAAAGTCGTCCATGTATTCCATGCTACCAGAGAGTCTGCTGACCGGGGTATCCGAGCCCGAACCACTGCCCAGCGAGCATGACCGCACAGGAGTAGTCGGGGTGTGAGTCTTGAAGCCGCCGAGCGACGCTGGGAATTCCGAGTATGATGGTGGGGGCGTGACGGGGGCAACCTGAGAGGGCGCAATGGTCTGTGGAGCAATCGACTCGGCAGGCGGAGCCAGCCAGGGAGGGATCATATTACCCATCGACATGGACGTGGGAATTCGCTCATGCTGATGATGGAAGATGGACCTCGATAGGCAGGGGTTGGTTGCGGATTCTGGTAGATAAGGTGCATGGTGCTGGCGATAGTTGGGGCGAGCCATAGTAGCGTAGTGATGCATCTGCGGCGGGTATGGCAAGCCCTGTACTCCATGCTCGTACGTCTTCGGTGCTTCGGAGGGAATCCAAAATTGCTCGACGTTCTCATCGTATCCGGACAAGAAGTCGGTCATCGGCATCCGCTCCTGAGGTTCCATATTGGCATAAGGCATACTCATCACGTCGCCTGAGGTCATGCTGGCCAGGCGAAATGCACGCATGGGCGTCGATCCAGTGTGTCGCTCGTACGCTTGACTGGGGAATGACCCTCCCTCGTGCCAGCCAGGGGACTGTAGCGAACCGTGGCTGTAAACACTGGTTGGAGTGGTCTTGGGCGAATCCAGTGGCGAAAAGCTAGTCATAGAAGGGCACTCGTTTGAGCCGAGGGATGTACAATCGACTTCGACAGTCAGGCGATCAGACATGGTGCCCTGGGGTCGCATTTCTTCGATCTCCTCACGGTCTTTGCGAGGCGGGGCTGAAGAGGCTGGAAGGGCTTCGAGTTTAGCACCTGTCCGACGTACTGTTTAGTCTTGTTGCAAGTCACAAACTGATGCGAGGAGATAATTGCAGACGAGAGTTCCACGCTGTTGGGAGATGACAACAATATAAGGAAACCAAAGAGTGAGGTGTCCTGCGTCAAGTGCGGGTATATGACACAACAAGCGCGGGATGGGTTAAGTTATTATTAGTATATTAGGGAATGTGGCAAGGTCCGCTGATGATGGTATACAAGTAGTGAACGGCAACGGATATCAAGATTGAACAACAAACACTTCTCGGCAATGAGAGAGAGAGAGTGAGTGAGTGTGTGTGTGTGTGAGTGGGAAAGTGAGGATGACTTGCTGAGAGAGCAAAGAACGAAGGATAGTTTGCACAAGCAAATGCAAGAATGAAGGAAGGCCAACCTGAGTTGGGAATAGAAATGAGGAAGAAAGAGAGGGTGCGAGGTTGGGGAATGGAGGAGGAAAGACGAGGTGAAATAAACAAATCTCCCGGTCATATAGTGTGAAGGAAAAGCAACAGCCGATCGCACTTACAGTTAGGAGTCATTGCTTAGCCAGTATCCAAAAGAGTAGCGAGGTAGAGACTAGAGTCAAAATCGAGCGGCGCGTCGCGTGCCTTTGGAAAGCCTACGCAAGGCCAGGAATGTAGACTATAGAGTTTCTCTAGTAACCGCGACAAGTTCTCCAGAAGGGGAGAGCAAAGAAGTCTTTCGATTGGCAGAGATCCGGTCTGGCGCCAAATGGTTTCCTAGGAGGCGCGCTTGTCTCTGGATTAAAAGACAACGGAACCAGGTGGAAGTCGTCGAGAGGAAGGGGGATAGACGAGATCACCGCGATGATTGGGGGAGGAGGGAGGTCGGATGGGGATGGGGATGGAGATCGATAAAGTCGCCCTGTAAACGCGATGTGTTCTCGATCCTGTGTTCCCACGATAAGCGGTACTCGGAGTAGAGGAAGGGACGACGGTTGTAGAAGTTGAAGCCGAACTGGGTTGTTCTGTGTCTCAGTTGCAGCAGAGGGATGTTGTAGTTATAGGAAAGGCAGGACAGTCCAGCAAGGGGATGATGGAGACAAATTGAACAATTGATTTGGAGACGCAGGTTAGAGTGAAGGGATGTCTTAGGATTATCGATTGAAGCGTAAATATGTCTAATATTGCACCTGTGTTCCAGGGTCGAAGGGTTGTACCTGGCGGAGAAGGGCAAGGCTTCCTTCGTTGGCAGGGGAAACTGAGGGTCAGAGGGGTGGGATAATGGGGATGAAAGGACTCAAGTGGGAGGTTAAATCTATTCTATTATATGGCCGAGTTACTGGATTAGGTGAAGGAGCAGAAGAGAACAGCGTGCAAGTGTGAGCTTCTTTTCCTGTCGCCCTATCCCTCACTTGGAAAAGAGGGAGGGGGAAAAGAAGAGTGAGTGGGAAAGGAAAGATGGTTCAGAATGCTTTGGGGGGAGTATTTTTGAGAACTCAAGGATTTTATTTTTATTTTTCTTGCCTGCTAGAGATTATTTTTTATTTTGGAATTTTATTTTACTGTAACTGGGTTGAGATTGTTCACTTAACTCACCTCTCTAAACAGTTCCTACTACTTAAGTTAAAATCTACACCTTTCCTCATCTTGCTGCCTGATACCTTTCAAGTATGTCGGAATCAATCAATCATTCTGAATTATTTTAACTCTGCAGTAGGAGACAAAGAAAACCACCTTTGATCCCCCCCCCCAAAAGATTAAACCCAATAATCCTATTATGTCCTATTGGACCCGTTTCCTTGGTTTACACTTGTAGTGTCATTTGTCCACTTCCACTCCGGACCTCACAATATGATCACAGATCAAAGTGCCTAATTCTGCTCAGTGGAGTGGATCATCCCATGGCTTGACTGGGTCCGCCCTCATGCACCTCGAATCATCACCTCGAGAATGGACAGCAGATCATGATCGTAAGAATCTTACTTTCAAACTGTATCAATGACGATAAATTACTACCTCTGGCGGATGCAATGCACCAGACTCGGGCTTTTCTTCTCCCCTCTTTCCTTATTCCCGATTACTGGTATACAGCACGTCGTGGCCGTTAGACGGTGCCTCGGTCAGTGGTCCATCGGAAGAAAAGAACCAGAAAAGCACCAACCAGCGAGGAAAACCAGAGGGAAAATAAAACAAATCAAAACAAGGCCAGACTAGAGTAGACCATACTGGAAATAAATCAAAAAAGAAAACATCTGGAGGAATGCATTAGACGCAGATGTGGGAGGGGCAGAACCACTGATGGAATGTTCGAACGTCAGAGGATCACGACCGAGCCCTGAGCCCTGACTAAGTGGGCTGGTAATAATTCACCCAAACTAAGACAACCAAAGCTAACTAAACTAAACCTTAACGCGGATCATGGATTTGGATCACCGTCCGTCAATCTTCCAGATGCTCGGCATCTCCCCCGGGTGAACTACTGTATACCTCAGCCCACTCATTTACTACTTACTGTGTACTTCCCACCGCTTCTGATTGTTATTGTACTTGCTATACACCACCCCCCAGCATTTCTTGGTGGGCTATCGAAATATATGAGAACTCTGAATTCTGTCCGAATTTTACCAAGAACGACAACTTTGGTAGATATTCAATTAATTATGTGTTGCTTTGAATCTTACCTAACTTCTGAAACCCTTGTACCACCCGAGTTAACACTCGACTAATGAATGCTGGATACAGAAGTCCTTGGTGACTGGGTCAATCGAGAATTCTGCTGAGTAATGTGGAGTCGTTAGAGATTTTAGTTTCGATGTTTGGCACTGATATCTCTGAGAATGATGAACTGAGAGCAAGCATCGCATAAAATGGATGGGAAGAGCGACAATGGCGGGGGAAATAGTCCTGGTAGGCTGGGGAAGAGTAAATCCCACCACCTCCTCAGTTATCCGATAACTGTAACTTCTAACTTATCATTAAGAGCCACGATACTACCGTTTCTCTCCCCATTCTTACACGCTACCACTACTCGCTTTACCAGCCTTGCTAGGAATAGATGAGGTGCTGGCCAGATACTGCTTTGGCGCCACAGATTTCCGAAACCATTGTCGATCGCCTTCTGGTTTCAACGCCACCGTCTAGACCATTGCCAAGCCCCTCAACACTTGATTAAGACTGAGTAAGTGGTTATCATACTTATTTCGGATGCGAAACTCAGGAACCTCTCAACAATGAAGGCAGAACGCCGTTTTGTCCGGCCATCATTCAGGGATTCGGCTCCACTCGGTCATATGCCTAGTGACATTAGACCGAAGAAGGAAACCCGCATATCCGGAGGCGTGCTGTCACCATTCATCAGGAATTAGCAAACTAATCTGTTGCCTCACTCTCTCTTTGTCAACATCAGGAACCACCTCGAGGAAGAGGAATGGACGACAGCCCATGATTTACAATATTGGGCAGAGAGGGGGGGGATTATGGCGTGAAGAAGAATCAATACCGGACAATTTATTCTCATGCAATCATCCCCCCACACAGTAAGAGAAGCCCGAGGTGACCGAAGCCCATCTCGGGAATACCCACCGTGGAGACCTTACCACTGATGAAACTAACCCATCTGGATCGGTCGAGTCTTTCCTGGGTTCTCTGTAGCAAGATAGACAGTCCCCTCTAAGTTGTTACAGCAAGTCCCAGCCGCCGCCCGGGAGTCTTGCTCACTCACGTTCAGGACCTAGTTCCTGGACGTTTGTTAATATTTGGTCTGTGCAAACCTGACCTGGACTGCAGATGGACCCTAACCCTCCATTGAAGATTTGAAACTGTATCATCGTTTCTTTTTCGCTTTGCTCTACTTCGTTTTGTCTTGTCTTGCAGACAGGCACAAATCTCGCATTCTAGAGTGCCACTGGCGAGGGGGGGCCGCCAGTGTTCGAGGTGCCTATCCTGCCCACTACCCCATTTTATTCTTTCAGCATGTCCAGACCCCTTCTAGTACTATTGCAGAAGACGGCATCAAACAGAGTAAACAGCTGTGCACGGGGTTACCTAAAGTAGAATGACGGATAAGCAATGGCTCAACTGGAACCATGGTTCATCGCGGACATACCCCCAGGCAATCCCCCACCACTAACCAATCTTGAACCATCTTGGAAGTACGTATCTAAGGTACTATCACCTGTCTGTTTATGATAGGAGACAACTGCCTAGATTGGGACAAAAGTACTGTATGGTCCGTATCTTAGAGACATAACATATTGTCGAGTTCTTGCATACCATTCCGAAAGCAAGACCTGGGGAGACAAGAGTCTTCTCAGGAGGTACGCGCATTTCGAATCGATTATTGGCCATAGCAAGAGGGCGGAACGCTTAATAAACCGGAATCGTTTTGGTTGGAAATGAAGGCCGGGCTGAGTGCAGATTTTGTACTTGCGGTCGCGGAATTTGGAGATTGAGACGGAAGCCTCAACCTCTTTCTCAGTCTCTCAGTCTCTGGCTAGTTCTTTTTCTCTGTTACAGAGGACTTACTCGTTGGTACGGAGTACGGAGTACGAAGTACTACTATTGTTAGGGATGGACTACTGTGTAGACAGGGACTACCCTGGCTCAGAGATCGACTCTCCAAGTGCTCAAAGAGGAATGGAGTGAGTGATCAAGAGTCCACTGTGAGTGGAGAAGGGGAGGTGCGGCGAGAAGAGCAGCGACAGGCGCTTTGGCCGGCAATCCCTGATCAGACGCACATCATCCTCCCAAGCCGAACTGATCGTCCAGTCGCTGGACGCGCAGACAAACTGAAGTCTGCAGCTTTGAAATTCAGCCATCTTACACCAGCCGACCAGCCGCACCTATCATAACCAACCAGCCTTGCCAGATGCCAGACAGCCACTCGGGCCCTTCGCTCAGGAACGCCTCGACATAACCTAACCTACCAGCGGCGTTCACTATGGAATGTGGATAGGCTGAGACGATATCCTTTCAGCCTACTAGCGGTCGAGGAAGTGAACAAGAACCATTTACATCTGTTCTCAAACATCCCCAGTGTGGTTGATGGTGTCACGACTTTCGCCTGATACATGATCGTCATACCTTTGGCTCGTCCGACAGGCGAAGTTATTATTGCCCCCGTACTCGAGACGAATCGGCGCGCGGTGCGGTGACGATGACCCTCTCTTCTCTCGCCTATGGAGTAAGAGCTTGCTGCATCGCTCGGAGATTCCCACTCTCAACGGTCGCTCCATTCGTACTGCAAAGGAGAATTGAACAACCGGTATTGTCGATTACAAGACGCTAGACGGCTACTGGACGGAAGTGTTTCTTCGACGTCTGTCGAAGAAGGTTATTTCAGGACCCGGTTTCTTGCTTTTTCCTCTTTGCTTTTCCCCTTTTCTTCTTTTTAACTTCTTTGGGTTTCTGTTGATGATGGGGCGCTGCCAGCGAGATTCCAAGGTTTCTGACTTGTCACGCGTCAGGCATTGCTTCAGTCCTCAAGACGCCATGCGAAATGAGCTCCAAACTGGACATGTCATTAATACTGAACACGTTGCTTGTATTTCCTCAAACTTGAGGGCAAATCCTCGGCTGGCCATCAACATACGAGCAAGGCCAGCACGTAACTTATGATTTAGATTACTACTGAATCCAGCGGCGACAGCCCTTATCGCTTGTATACTCCGAACATCGTGGGACTTCCCTGAAGAATCCTTACTAGACAGACACTCCCACTCCTTTGAGCGTCACTATTCATCCTTCCAACCATCGACACAAAAAAATGAATTCTATGCGTAAAGGGAATTGTCGATGAATATGCTCATCATCGGCCTGGCAATTTTGTTGCTAAATTGCGACTTGGGGGAACCAAGAGCCCCCATCGCGCAATGTCACGTTCGATTTTTCGAGCAAAAACACATGGAATCTGGTTGTGATTTGTGAGTGGAAGTTATGCGGTGTGCATTGCGGACACCTTATCGATATTAAACCTTGGCCCACAGTGCCTGCGCAATTCGCAACCCAACCTACATACCATATCGCCGCAAGACGTTCGCATTATTGGTTTTTTCGCTACTACATGGCCGGGACGATGAACAATTAGCTTCCACCTCTGCTGCGAGTTCGAGTTCAGGCAGATTGGCTGACTGGCGCTGCCGTGGCTCGTAGTGGAATGCCCAAGCGCGATCGTCTCCTTTGATATCTTTAACATTTGGAGTATATGGACTCTTGATGGATGGTTTTTTCTGGTAGACTAAGCTTTAGTCCCCCGCTAAAGGGGGGAGGTATGTTTCCGGTGCAACACTAATAGACGGACGGGATCTGTGAGCGGGGTTGACAGCTCTCCTTTCTTTTTGCAATAGTTATTACTGCCAGTGCCGGGGTTTGGGTCCAACACGCGGCCCATGGTCTTGCTGCACTCGCGAGCGGTGTATATTTTAATGATCTCGAATAGGTAGTCCAAACACATTCATCCAAAGTCAAAAAAGAAAAGATCAGATGGATCTTTTGGATAGATAATAGTAACATGTACACGGAGTACGGAGTATACGGGAATGAATTGGAGCAGTACTCCGCCAATTTGCCTTGAGCAGATTTATGACCGGCAGAAACGGGGGTTGTTGAGGATGAGAGGGCGGAAAAGGCAACCTAGCCACACTGCGAACACTGCGCCTCTACTCCGTACTCCTCGGGCAGTTGAGCCACACCCGGTCGGGCCTTCCGCCGCCGCTTCCCTTCTCGGTCCAGTACCTGTACTTCTCCTGTAGGCTTCTGTAGGCTTCTGTAGTCCCCTGTAGTCTACTGTAGGTACTCTGTACTGCACCTTCACCAAAAATAAATGAACAAAAATAAATGAACGGACCCCCTCCCTTCTCCAAGCTTCATTTGCCAATCTGAGCAACATGCGTCGTCGATCCAGCTTGCATCAACCTCATCGCACAGCCAAACACTCTGCAAGCCACTGCCTCAGCCGCACAAAACGCAATCTCTCGCACCTGCTGGATGGATTCTAGACTGACTGCGCGAGTGAGCGACTGACCGACCTGTGCTCCGTCTTGGGTATTCAGGGCGGTTCTATTGATCTTTTAGTAGAGCACACGAGGCTCTCTCGCCTTCAATGCTTGAATTTCCGACCTTCTCGGTAATTTGATCTCTTGCTGCCCCTCCGCCTGCTTGTTCGCCCTATATCCTCTGACTATTTTCGTCCCTAGGAGAAAATAAATACCAGTGACGTCAAGGATACCGGTGTGGCTGTCTTATCACTAGAGCTAGCTACAACTAGTCTCCACCAAACCCCGGATCTCCCTCTCAATACGGAGAAGCTGTGCACACAGTGATTCTTACTTTATTGAATCGGACCATCAAGGGATCAAATTTCCGTCCACTGCCGAAATTCCTCCACCGGTGCTGGTGCAGCAACTTCCTTGATTCTTCCCGACCGCCTCGAAGATGTATCTGCATGGTCAGCTGATGCTGCCAAAAGTCCCAAACTAATGGCATACAGAGCCAGTTGTCTACCGCTTTCTTGCCTGATTTCGTGAACATTTGCAGGAGCCATAAGTAAACATAGGAAGTGGACGCCCGTGTCGAGTACTTTCCCAAACGTCTATGAGAAGCTCGCTCACTGCGGTCGCCATGTTGCTGTCCTTGTCTTCAAAATCTCAACGATAATTCAAAGTCTCGGTAACCCAATTAGGAGGCCCTGCAGCACGGGCCTGTGGATGGCAAGGAGTCGGGCCGGATCAACCGTGCAAGGGTGCTTGTGATGAATTGATCGATTCGAATCTACCAATACCATTACCGCCAAGGCCATGGTAGATCTTGTTTCGAATGATCAACATCTCCTTCACTGAGACCCTAGAGCACCGAGTAACAGCGGCCAATATATTGAAACTGGTTGGGAAATCTCTCGCGACGTTCTTCCGTTCCGAATGCGGAGAAAATGGCTGACCTGCAGATCTTTAAGAGAAGAACAGATACAGAAGAAGACATCAACGGCTGCCCCACTGACCGAATTCTCCAATTCCGAGAAGACGTTGGGAATTTCTACATAGAAGCCCTTACGCAGAATTTCCATTGCTAGATTGCTCTAATCTATGTCCTCAAATTTCCTCTCAAGCTTCCTCAGCTTCTTCGCGCCTATCGGCAAAATTGGCCAGCGCCTTGCGTCTGTTCTTTGCATTGAGTCTTGATAGAACCACAAAATGGATAGAGTGAGAGCTTTGTGTAGCCTGTGTTGTGGCCAGCTCTAGCTGATCAAAGAAAAGCAATGTGGTTCGTGGTCGAAGCCCAAGATAATCTGATAGTCAATCTTAATCCTTCTCGCTCAACTTTATTGTGGATAGCCATGAGCCTTACCCATTCTTGAGCTCACGAGAAAGTCGCCATAATTTTAGCACAGACGAAGTCAAGATATTGAATTCTGATGTCAATAAACCATCTATGCCACAGATCCGATCGTGCCATACTGACTCAGCGAATGTCGGCAATGGTCTTTACCTCAAGATCTCTTCCCATGGCTACGGTGAAACAAGTGATCCCTCACGCTTTGTGCAAGACTTTGATACTTGATCCACGGTCGTGCTCTTATGACTAATTGTCGTATCGTCTTTAGCCCTAACTTACTTGGTCGACGTAGATGGAATCATTAAGCATCATGTTGCGCAGATGCCCTGAAATGCTTGGGCGACGGCTTTACCTTGTTTCAATGCAGGTACTGTACATCATTGACATAGTCATGAATGACGATTAATGCTGGGTCTTTTCGTTCCTATGCATTCGAATCTGCCCCTGAAGCCACTCGAATTATTGATTGGCTACTGCAGACGAACCAAGGTATTCATGGGATAATGAGATAGAAACGATTGAGTGGTTGGAGGGGGGAACTATTATCACCAGTATCAGCAAATCAAGAGACTCAGGACCACTACCAAAAATCGCACAATCAGGGTCCATTCGTGTCTCAACTGCTGCGCGACCTCCCGTGCTTCGTTCTATTCCCGATCGATCGACTTTGCTGCAAGAAACAGCCTATCATCATTATTCACAGCCATCGCTTCTCGAGGGCGAGGTGGAGTTGGCTCTCCAGGGGGCGGCGATCCAACCTCTAAAGGCACGCCCCTTGCGTCGCGGTGATTCGAGTTCGAAAGCCCCCAATCAACGAGTCCGCACCAGAAGGCTCTCGATCCAACCATTGCCCACCCAATATCGCCATTTTGAGTTGCATTGCATTGCATTGCATTGGCGTTGGGGGACTCATTCCTGATTCTGACCTATGGCAGCGTGCATAGGCTATACCATCTGGGATTTTCGCATCAGCAGCACCAACCCCACGTACTCGTGCACGATACCGCCCATCCTTCCGCTTTGGTCCAACGGCGGTGGCTTTCTGGGGGAAACGGGGCCTGCGACGAGGCGTGTGAGACCAGCCCCGAGTTTTCGCAGTCGTTCATTCTTCACTACGTCAGTTTATTGATTCTCTGAGGCGCCGTGCTCCCGGCGCACTATTGGCTGGAAATCAGGTTTCATGCTCACAACTTCAGTCACTATCACTCTTATACACTGAATTAACCTGGATCGTTTTCTAGTGCCAGGGGTTGCGAACTGACTCTCGGAGCTTTGAGTCTGTACCTGATGGAAAGCAACCAGAAACTTCTCGACCTCACAGCGCGCAGAGCCTATGTCCCAGAAGAGACAATGAGACCGTTTTGATCCAAGGAACCCAAACCTAGTCAACCCTCACTAACTAGCGCGTACTCCTGCCCAGTCTGTTGTTCCTCTTCGGACTCCGACCAGCAAATTAAATTATCCTTCTCTCTGGAATGTGCAGCAGACAGTCCACCTAAAACCTAGCCATCCATATCGTCCGTCGCGGTTCATGCGCACACATCACTTCCACAGACGGACTTTTGCCACAACTTGTCCTTTCATATGCGAAATTTTCGCATACACTGGCACGTACGTACGCCAGCGCTTTCCACCCTGCAGCTCACTGTCAAACACCATACCACCCAGTATACTTTTCTTTCGTCCAGAATCTTGGACCTTCTGGCCCCGCTCCTCGGTGCACGGACGTCGAAGTTGACGCAGTGGAGATCATCGTAGATCCGTAGATCAGTTTAGAGCCGGAGATCGTCTGTCCCTTCTCTATCGCGCCCACCCCCATACGTGCATGGAGTGGGTAAGAACAGGTGGACCGCCATTTGCACTCCTAGCGGTCGCAGGAGGGACAATAATCATGACAAAGAGATTTGGTTCCCTGTTATGGTGAGTTCTAGGCAGTCCAGGCGGTGTACTACAAAGGGTACAGTTCAATGATTGTCGAGTGGTCGCAACCAACACCAGGCTCTTTCTTCCTATTCTTCTTTGAGTTTTGTGGTGAGGCCATGCTGGTGTTTTGAACGCCTGAGGCATTCCCTCACTGCTCACTACGTAGTGTATATATGCTATGGTGTAGATGACTCCTATGTGTAGCATTCAATTTCCGATTGACAAGAACACTTATTCATTTTTCCCCTTCATCTACAGTAAATCCTCCTCTCTTTCTATTTCAAGATGTGACTTCATGGAAGTGATTCACTTTGAAATCCATACTCAGACTGAGACAGACCATACCTCGTTATATATCCATGCTCGGACCCTCCGACGCCTACTAGTAGTAATCCAAGCCTCAGAAGCAAATCACGTAAAAGTCGTACATGCAAGTACAGTACAGTCTACTCGATTCACGATTCCAATTCCCACTTGGTTTGTGATTGTTTCAAATTTCCAAAGCATAGTATCACCGTGACACCATCGGATAAGTATATAAGTCCTAAAGTGCGCGTCGAGCTATCGGTAGTATTAGCAAGTATCCAGGGCTAAATTAGTATGCCGGTATACAAATTAAGAATGAAAAGCCCATCTCCTTCTCGCAGCTTGAGGAAAAGAAAACCCATCTGCATGACTTGGTATCTAAATATCTTCCTACTCTCTAACCCCGCTGGATTCACCAAAACTCGTGTGTTATGAGGTCATATAGTTATTGGTTCGGATGGTGTGTGGTCTTTATTTTTCCATTTTGTTTCTCCGCGAAGGGTGCATTTGTCCTTCTTTCTTCTTTTCCCTTCTGTGAAGACAGGATTATCGAATTCTGTTGAAGGATAGGTAGGTAGGTAGGTAGGTAGATGGGGGGTGAAAGTATCCTGCGAAGGGACCATGATTTGGAGGGCGGGCGGGTTTATTGCATTGGTATGATTTCCGTGAAGATGAGGTGAGGTCTGGTTTGCATGAGAAGACTGATACATTCACTGTACTTTCTCGAGGGTCGTTTGTGCCTCGTTCTCGTCTCTCGATCAGACAAAGCTGGTGTGTGTTACAGTAAAAGGGGGGCTTCATGCTGAAGACGTTGCTTACATGCTCTCGCTATTGCGACGACAGTGTAGGACATTATCTTCCGTTATCCGTGGTGATTACCAGCTTCGATGGAGGCTAGTTCTAGCCACTCTATGACTTCTTAAGTTGGCTTAAGGGAAGGGGAAATGGCCTACTGATGCCTGCTAAATCTACATAGCCTCCGACTTGTTACATTTCGCCATAAGTCTCACCCCCAAACCACTATAGTAAAAAAGAGTCAAGAAGTCGAAGTGGAAAGTAGAAGGAGAAAAGTACTAGATAGTAGTATATCAATCCAACCCGTGCCCACCAACCATCGCCTGAAAAGTCGACAGGCCAACCAATCAGCCAGCTCCTTCCTGCGACTGACCAAACAGGTCGAAGATTCACACGTACAGAACGCAGAGAAACTAAAGTCAGAAAGGCACAACAACGCAAAAAGAAAGGGGGACAACCCTGGACAAAAAGTGGTATCAAGTCTGTAAAGTAGGATTACCCTGTTCCCCGAAGTGAGATGATAACATAGAATTCAAAACAATATTCAGAAATCAGCAGCTCAAATGTCAATGTCCCGCCCCCCTTTCCTTTCCTCCCAAAGTTAGTACACAGTATCGCCAAGCACAAACCAGAACGGCAAGAAACAGTCAACCAGAAGAAATATATCGCAAGATGGGGGGTAAAAACTGTAAGAGACAAAAACGCCAACCCGATCTCCTTTTAACGCGAGTTCCCAATGTCGTATGCACAGTCTCAATCATAGAGGTAGGGGTGTAAGCAAGTAAGTAGGTAAATGGGTATGAAGGTAATGAAGAGCGATACTCGACATATTTGGACCAGAAGGCCTCGAGATAAGCGGTGGTTGGGATGTAGTAGTGTGGAGAAACGTAGTGTCGCAGGTTGGTATCGTGTAGTAGTTAGAGGTCCAAATATGTGAGATCGAGACAAAATGGAGAAGAGAATGAAGAGAAGTTAAGGGACAAGTGCTGTCACACTTGTTCGCTTGAAAGAGAGAATAGAAAACGTGGAATGAGGAGAGCTTGCTCTGCACTCCGACAACCCCGCAGCTATTTCATGCCGTTTTGCATCATATTCTGCTGCTGTTGCTGTTGCATCACTTGAGCTTGAACGGCGGCCGCATGAGAAGCACGCTGCTGGGCTTGCTCCCGCTCTCGACGCATCAATTCCTGAACCCAAAGTTTGGCATTGCGTTCAAGCCCAGCTTGATACTGTTGTGCAACTTGCGGAGGATACGAGGCTGGCGGTCCATACTGAGGCATCAACCGGCTGGCCATTTCTTGTCTTAACCGCTGCAAGCGTCCATGGTATAACTGGTTGTATCGCTGGGCGATGGTCACACCCTGAGTCATGTTCACACCTTGCATGTTCTGCGGTAGATGACCTCCGTTGGCCTGTGCCGCTGCCATCAGCATTTGCTGTTGTTGAGGATTCATTTGCGAGCCGTTCTGATGCATTTGTCCCTGCTGGCCTTGAGCTTGTTGACCTTGCGACTGCTGTTGCTGCTGTTGAGCCAATTGCATCTGCGCAAGCTGTGCACGCATCAACTGAGTTTGGTAGGCTTGAGGGTTGGGGAACTTGGCTTGCTGGCCTGGTTGTTGCTGTGGCTGCTGTTGTTGTTGTAGATGCATTTGCATCTGCTGCTGCTGTTGCTGCTGATGGGCCTGAATATTCTGCTGTGCATGTGCATTCGCTTGCATCTGAGTCACCTTGGGTGAGAATTGGCCATGAAGCATTCCTTGCTGGGCGAGGAGTTGATTCCGTTGCTGCATGAGCATCTGTTGTTGCTGCTGGGGTGTGAGAGCCATCCCGTTGCTCATTTGCGGGGTCGCCATCATGGTAGCCTGGTTCAGAATTGGCGTAGGTGCCATTGTCGAGTGGCTCGGGCTGGCGTGGCTCATCCGCTGTGTCGGTGTTACGTTTCGCATGATTGGCGTGGCATGAGACATGGCGGGTGTACCCTGGGTCATTTGTGGTGTGCCATGGCGGCTCTGTCCTTGCTGACTCCTTGAAGGCGCCATCGGATGACCCATGACGGGATGCGCGTGCTGCATCGCCGATGGCGGTCTCGGAGGGCTTCCAGCTCCCTGCATAGAAGAAGTCATGCTCATAGGAACCCCAGCTTGCGTAGTCCTTGTGGCGCCAACGACCGGCGATGAAATGTGCTGAGGAGTTTGATTGCGAACGACAGGAGACGACTGTGGCGCTTGACTGACCCCATTCTGCTGAGCAATGGCGTGTCGAGTCTGCTGTTGCGCTGCCAGCTGAGCCTGAGCTTGCTGCGCGGCGAGCTGTTGTCTTCGAGTCTCTTCCTTAGCAAGCTCTTCGGCTTGTCGTTGTTCAGCAAGACGGCGTCTCTCTCTCTCTTGCTCCTGTTGCTGCCGCTTGGCCAGATCCTGCTTGATCTTGATCTCATGTTCTCGCTTCGCCTTCTCCTCATGCTGCAAGCGGATGTTTTCAAGAGTCTTGAATCTCGAGAAGCGCGGTTCGAACGGCGCACCACCCCCGGTGTCGTCAACCACGGCTGATTTCGGCCCACCGACACCATTCGAAGTAGCTGGCTCTAGACGCTCATCCATGATCAGCATGAAACGCTCTTCCTCGGCTGCCAGAGCTTCGTCAGCGGCAAGTTCGGCCACAGTCCTCTTTCTTCGCTTGGGTGACGGCGGTGGATCGCAATGGAGGGGACTCTCCATGTGCTTCAACAAATCGTGTACTCCATCGAGGCTACTGACGGACTCAAGGTAGAGCGGTGGGGCCATTGCCCTCGTCAACCTGGCTTCACATTCCAAAAGATCCTGTGGTTCTACAAGCATCTTCTGTCTTTTCGCTGGCGGCATGCGATCCTGCTGCGGGTTGGCGGCTGCTCCTGGAGAGGGTGCGGCGGAAGAAGACCCTTGCGGGCGGGATGCCGAAGCCGCTGCAGTCTGCTTGGCTGCTTTCGGGTCGGGTGTAGTAGCGAGAAGAGTCAGCTCGGCCTGAAGTGAACGCGGTGTAGGATGCAAGACGGTAGTAAAAACCCGGGGCTTGGAAGGCTGTTTGGATTGTGCAACTTTCGATTCATTGTGTGAAGTTTGAGAGTCCGAGTTACCAGGCTGCTCACTGCCCGCCTTGACTTCCGGCTGACTCTCAGACGTCGTTTCCTTTGCAGCGGGTTTCTCCGAGGTCAACTGATTCAGCTTCGGATATGGTACATAAGCGGACGGTGTGACGTGCTCGTTATAGTTATGTATAGAAAAGGGAGTATTGCTGTCATTCGATGAGGGCACACTTGATTTCCGCGTTTGCTGCGAGACCGATTTGTGATCCACTACGCGAACAATGAGACAGCCTAGTTGTCGCGTGACTAGTTAGTCAAGCATTCGAGATATTTGTGTACAAGGGTAAAGAGCCTGCCTTCGTAGAACCGAACATTAGCCCGCAGTAGCTCCTCCATCATGTCATGCGGAACAGTCTGGGAACGGATATGCTCGATGATGACCTTCATCTCCGAATTATAAGGAAAGCTCCCATCTTGCTGCTCAAAGCGGAAGTGGGTCGGATGAAGGTGGAGAATAAGAGAAGGGGGCTGCTTGGAGAACTTCTTCAGGATATATGACGTGGTTTTGACTATGGGCAACGCGGGTCCACGTGTTAGTACAATCCAAGCGCATCCGTGAAAACTGCTGCAAAAGCTCACCAAAAGGCACGGGACAGCGCTTTCCTAGTCGGCGATCACTATCGATTGACGAGGCCCTTGAGAATGACTTTTGTAGTCGCCCAGCCTGTTCGCCGGCCTTTTGCGCCTCTTTCTTCGTTCGGTTCTGGGGGCCTTTGCTAGACGTTGCGCCCGCATTGGCCGTGCCATTGGCGCCGTTCACCATGGATGCGTTCGCGGAGCCTGTAGCAGAGGTTGTTGCAGAGCCTGGAAGGTGCTTTGCGGAAGACGGAGGAGATGTTGGGGGTTGTTGGGGCTTCACACCATTCATTCCGGTCTGAACAAAAGGCGGGGGAGGTCGTTTCATCTTAGGGGGATGCGAGGAAGGTTTGGAGATTGCTGTCGCCATCCTGCGAGAAGGAAGACAGCGACGCGACTTGGGGCGACAACGAGTGAGTGCGACTGCGCGTAATAGGCGAAGCCGGAGGCGATGGTGGTAGGCCGTGAGTCGTCGTCGTCGATGGATACGGCCGGAGCGCGAGACATGTGGGGAGCGGAGGTCGGAGCGGCACGACAACGAAGGGGCCGGAATAAGATGCGGACAGTTGCACACAAGGCGGAGTCGCTACAGAAAGCGAATGGAAGAGTCCATCGAACGGACACCTGCAACAAAAGCAGGAAAGGTTGGAGTAAATTAGCTTGCTAAGAGTCCAAGGCTGACCGTTGGCTCTCTTTCGTCAAGTGAGAGGGAGTTGGGTCCAGCCCAAGGCCGCGGACGACATGAAGGAGGTTGGTCATGTGATTTCCGTTTCAGGTTAGAGCCAGTCGACTGGCCGCTGAAGGGTATTTCAAGACTACAAATATAGAACAATCTACAATGAAGAACAAAGCAGGAGCATGCATTGAGTATGCTATATATGCACAGAAAAGCAGCCGGCAGAAAAGCCTCGCACATTATCATGACAGGGGAATCAAACGGAGATGCAGATAATCGTCAAGTAAGGGAATACGGAAGGGGGAAGCTATAGACATGCGAAGCACCATGCACTTCGTTCCTTCTTTGGCATTGGCAGGGCACAAAAGCGCTCTAATCGAATCCAGAGACTCGTCGTCGCCAATCGTCGCCGACCCGAAGCGCATCGACCACATCAATGCGCTTCCCAAGTCCCGTGGTGCCCTCCTTCTGCCACCACTTCTCGCCCTTATCCGCCAACGCCGACTCATCATCACTGTCGATTAGACCACCGCGGCCACCTTCATCGCCGACCACAACAACCACCTGTCGAACCCATCCAGAGATGTGATGAGCCGCCTCTCCATCTTTTCCAGCCAAAGATTCTTGAACGTATACAGTATCCGGAGAGATGTGGCGCACAAGGTGCACATACCCCGTGGCAGTGCTGAAGGGCATGATCGTATTGGGCTTCTCGACAAGAGCCTGGGCTTGCGTGTACAAAGTGCGAAACAGTGGGGTGGCGCCCTCGTTTTCGTCTGTCGCACGAGACTCTCCCGACAACTCGCGGCCAGATACCTCACCCGGCGAGGTCGCCTCCTCAGGGTTGATGTTGGAATAGGAGGAAGTAACTGACAATGTAGGTGGAGAGGACCCGCCTTGGCTGGGTGCATGCTTCAGGCCCGGGGCGTAGATCATAACGAAGACTCGGGAGGTATCGAGATTGACATGTTCTGGGAGGTGGGAAAGGATCGACTGCAACGGCATTAGCGCGACAAGCTCAGATTATGGTTGCACTACAGAACATACCGCATGCTGTGAGATGATCTCCTCAGGGTCCACTTGAGGAGTTTCGGAGGAAACTACGATCGCAATAGTCTTCCTTTTCTTATCGGTGGGCGCAGGACCAGAGACAGCCTCGCGGGTAAGCGGTGCAGCACGGGCGGGCTGTTCCCTCTGGTTGGCCCTGGATTCTACCTCTTCCGACCACCGCGAGTGATCCTCAAAGTCTCCTCTATCCTCCTCGCGAATAGATGTGAGAGCTCCGCCGACGAAGGCACCGGCCGCGGCCATACCCGCGGCGACTCGCTTACTGGCGCCGTCAAGGATCTGTTGGGGGCTGGGCGTGCGACGCAAGGCTCCCTGCATACGTGCCATCATGCTGGCATCTTCGGAATGGCCATCATGGACTTCTGTCGCTGTCGAACGAGCAAAGGTTCCCCCGTAGTCGCCGCTTGTAGGATAGCTCTCCCCACCAGGACCGGGGGCGGGGAATGGCTCATCGTCACGACGGCGATCGCGGTCGTTGTCGTCGTCGTCATCCTCGCTGCGCTCACTCCAAATCCATGCAGCGATTCCCACAGTCGCGATGCCTACAGTCAAGGCAAGTGGCACCCAGTATCCCAAGACGGTTCGTCTGCCCGAAGAGCTGAAACCCGTTCCGGCTCCGACCCGCCGACGGCGAGCATCCTGGGAGTAAGGGAAAGACATCGAGATCGCTTTGATCAAACAATAGAGGCGCGTAGACTCAGAAAGTTTCCATTGAGCTGGGCATCACATTTCAAGCTGGCGCGAAGGAAGGGGCAGATTTGAGGGCAGGCGGTGGAATGAGAATTGGGGGAAAGGGAGTGAGAAGCCGCGCGGGCTGGCCTCGGAGGAAGCAAGAAACATGTGGCTGGTGATGCTGGGGGATTAACCGCGGGATGTTTGCTTAGCCAGTAAGAGTGAGTTGCGGAGGAGTTTAGTTAGTAGTCCGGGGCGCGAAGATGACCACAAATGCTATCGCGCAGTTTGCGGCGTTTGCATTGTATGCATCATCTGCAGCTACGGCAGCCCGACCCGCGCGATTGCTGACTCAGTCAATGCTAGTTAGTTATCGGCGCAATGCTGCTGGGATTTTGGTCAACGGTCCTGACTCAAAAGACAGACATAGCAAGACGGAGTCTGCTATCGTTGAGTTTCTCTCCAAATTATTGAACCTTGTGATATCCGGCTCAGTCTTGCTCTAAACCAGGAAACTTAACCTCTATTACATTCTGAGCTTCGGTCGGACGCCGAGTCATACCAAAACGACCTTTTCCCCTCCGCCCCCCCCGCGTCAAATTTCCGTCGCAAAATCTGTATGGTCCAGAAATCGACTTGCGACTCTATATATTATTCTCGCGTCCGACAATATTCTGGCTTACAGCAGAATTGCACATTATTAAAATGCCGCATTCGATTCCAGTCCCCAACACGGGCATTCAAGCCCTCATCCTCTGCGGTCCCGGAGTGAGTGTGAAAGCTACCATCAAGGAAGCAAGCACCTAACTAACCCCGACACTATTATAGGTCAGCTTGAACACCTTCACCTCAAATGAAGACTCTCCTAAGGCTCTGGTTCCGATCGCAAACAGGCCGATGATCTACTACCCCCTAGATTGGTGCTATCGCATGGGAATCACAAGTCAGTCAAATGCCATCCACTGCATGTGGGATTGCGCCCGACAGTCTAACCCCGCCAACGTGGCACCTTAGATATCACAATCATCACGCCTTCCGCGATCAAGCAGCCCTTAGAAAGTGCTATGGGCACGAATCCATACTTGACCTCCCTTCCGTCCCCTTCGCCGTCGATCCTATCGCCGCCTGATCTGACCATGACCACCGGAACGGCGGAACTGCTCCGCCTCCCCGAAGTCCAGTCATGCATCAAGTCCGACTTCCTGCTCCTTCCCTGTGACTTGATTTGTGATATTCCAGGAGAGTCATTCATCGAAGCATGGATGGCACAAAGCGCGCTAGGGAGCTCGGACGGACCGAAGACCGTTGGTTTGGGATGTGGTAGTCCCCGTGGTGGTCTCGCAATGTTTTACCAAACCAAGGGTCAAGAGGAGAGTGTGAAAGGGGAGGCCACGGACTTTGTTGCTACCGTTCCTCTGGAAGAAGATGAGGCTCCCGCCGTGTCTCACCCGCTAGATGGACCAGCTGCTTTGCGGTTCGGACTGTCGAAGCTGGCTCTCTCCATGCCGATGGATACACTGAAGGAGAATATGCAGGAGCAGAAGGGCTTACTCATTCGGCACTCCTTGGTCAAGAAGCATCCTCGCATCAAGCTACTCACAAGCTTTAGGGACGCCAACTGTTATCTTTTCCCTCACTGGGTATCCCAGTTCTCGCGCCTCAACGAGCCATTTGAAAGTATCAGTGAAGATCTTGTGGGATGGTGGGCGAAGGCCGGGTGGCAGACAGGTCTTGGGGAAAAGCTACATCTGAGAGAGATCCTTCAGCCAGACAACAAAGGAGAGAGCGGCAGCCAGGACGGAGATTCGCTGGAGGATGAAATTGATTTGAACTCCATGATTTCTACGAAACCCGGGGCTGGTGTCTCCCGCGACGGGAGCATCACTGATGATATTCAGTTCGCCTCTCGCGTCAGAAACCCTGATGCTAAGGATGCAGATAGCGCCGAGCCTCTGCACGTTCCTCCGATCCTGGCATACATGCACTCTTCCAGAGCTTCGGCGCCATTGGTTCGGCGTGTTGACAGCTCCGCCTTGCTGTTGAGCGTATCCCTGAAGCTGGCTAAACTGGAAGCCATCGAGGAAGTTGGTCGCGTCGCCGCATCTCCCTTCGCTCACAACCAGAAGATCAACGGCACTTCAAATGTGGCTCAGAGATGCACGGTCACCAAAGCTGACTGCTTGATTGATATGAACACCACCATTAATGAGAAGTCGGTGGTCAAGGAGACCGTCATAGGTGCTAACTGCGTGATTGGAGTTGGCGCCAGATTGACGCGGTGTCTGGTCATGGATGGGGCCGTTATTGGAGAGCGTGCCCAATTGTCGGGGTGCATCATTGGGCGCAGGGCTCAAATTGGTCGCGAGTGTGTTCTTAAGGACTGTGAAGTCCAGGACGGCAATGTAGTTGAGGATGACACTGAGGCGAAGAACGAGAAGTTCATGGTTTTCGAAGGTCTTGATGACGATGAAGATATGGATGGAGGGAATTACGAGGACGACCAGGATGACTATTAGGTGAAAAACGCTTGAGCAGAAAGGAAAAGACAAAGAGAATTAGATTACTAATGAATTGATGACACTTTTGATGTCTGACGAGAAGAAGACGATTGATATGTTCTTTGCAGAATCATCAAGTCAGGCATCTCTCAGATGTGTGCGAAAGAGTAAAAGGAAATAAAGGAAATGTAAAGACACGCGGAGCTGAAACTGCAAACGCCAATCTTGTACTTACTGAGAACGCCAACCCCGAAAAGAAAACGAGCAGTGAGACCAGGATCGCCGCCAAAGCTGCCAGGGAGCAAACAGGCCAATGGCCATGCGATGCAAACAACTTAGAAACAGCCAGCCAGGTATCCATCAGCCAACGAACCTCAAACCTACTGCATCATCTCCAGATCTCCATCATCATCTCTCTTCCCCATACCATCATCAGACAAATTCTCACAATTGTAAGCATCGGGGCAGGTGACAGACGACAGACCTCCGACAGCTTCCTGTTTCTCCATCTGCTCTCGCTGTTCCTCCTCCATTCTCATCAAATGGCACTCAAGCAACCATTCCAAGTCTTTAGTACTTTCCTTTTCAACGTCGTCCATGTCAGCGCTATCTTCAGCCACAGATGGACTCTCCTGCTGACCATTTATAGTTGGCAAAACACCAACGCTGTTAGCCGCACCATTTTCATTCTGAATCAATGGGCTCCTTGCAGCTTCATCCCTCGCTTCGTCCCTCTCTTCGACAGCTTGGCGAGCACCAACATCAACAGGAGGACTCATAAAGCCGATACCCACGCCATTCGAATTCACGGTCGAACCGGGCGAGCACGGCACAATGGTGGCATCGTCCATGAACCTGACATGTCGAGGGCGCTTTGGCTCACGTCCGTGCATGGGCCCGCCTTCAAACTGGGCGACCTTACTCGGGACCGAATTTGCACGGGCATAAGCAGGACTACTCACATCATCATTGGGACAATCATAACGCGCCATAGAGAACATGAGTGAGCGTGGTTCTTCCTGCACTGGACGTTTTCCGCGTCTGGCTTCTTCGCTTCGTCTGGCCAGCGCAATCACGGTGGGCGATGGCATATTCATCGGATCGCGGCTATTGAGGTCAGTGATGGCTTCATGGCCCGCTGTGGGAGTGGGGAATGAGGAGACATCGTGGTCCTCCCAGTAGAAGTCCAGCAACGCGGGTTGTCTCATCCACGGAGGTCGGATTGAGGTCGATGGGAGCTCCGGTGGACCCATCAGGCGTCCGATCGAAGGCCCAGTACTAGCACCATCTCGGCTGGCAACTTGGACGTTTTGTGGGAATGGAGTCGATGGGATCGCAGACCTCGGTTCAAAGGCGGATCTCCCGCGAGTGGGGACGGGGTCGAAGAATGGATCTTCATTGCTGTGAGCAAGGTTCCTGTAGCCACTCACGAATATGGGAGAATACGGATCCTGAGTGAGTCCAGAGGGCATCTTCTGGGGAGACTCACTGAAGCTGGCGCCATGGGAACGATAAATCTCCGGTGTGGTGCTCAAGGGCATTGGCTCAGCAATTTGGACTATAGTTGGCCGATGCTGCTGGACAGTGCCTAGACGGAATCCCCGCGCATTGGGTAATGCTCGGGGCTGTACGTTCTGTCGAAAAGAGTTGTCATAAGCTCTCCTATCATTTCCTCTACTCCTTTGGTATGACGCGGAACATACCTGGATAGTAGCCTGTCTAGCAGCTGTGCCGACATTGGATGAAACCCTGGGCTGCATGTTGGGCTAGAAAGTCGTCGTCAGTTCTCTTATCCTGTCACTCTGCCTGTTCGGATCGACCGCAAGACTAACTGGAATGATAGCTTGTCTAGCAGCTGTGCTGATACTGGGTGCAACTCTTATCTGTGTATTCTTCTAAAAAAGGTTGCTGTCAGCTTTCCGATACTGTTCCTCTATATCTCCTCTGGATGACTCCACAACTGACCGGAATAGTGGCCTGCCCAGCAGCAGGGCCGCCGTCCATTTTACCGAACAGCTCTAGGATAGAGCTCGGCGGTTGAGGTTCAAATCCCCGTCTCTGATCTCTAGGTCCCAACACCAACCTCGTCGGGTTTGTCGCCTCATTCTGGACACAGATGGCTGGACGGGTTCGGACTCCCCTCAAGACCTCGACAGGCGGCCTGACAGCGACGTTCTGAGGCTGCGCGTTCGACATCGAGTCACCAGAGGCAGAGTTGAAGTTCAAGTTGGCAGCTCCACGAGATCCAGTGGCGGCGATAGCCATGCCAACGCTACGCTGTGGTGCTGACCTCACCAGTGTCTGCAAGTACTCCTCTTCTTTCTGCTGCTCTGAACTCTTGGGCGTCTGATACCCTGGCTGTAGCCAACGAACATGGTCTCCTCTGGCGTAGAAGCGGGTCACACTCTCGAAGAAATCTGCCTGGTGACGGGACATCCCAAGAATCTCCTCCATGTCCTGCACATTGAGGAGCAGTCCTCGCTTCCGAAGTGTGTCGCTGGTAGGCGGAACACTGCAAGCTAGACACAGACTTTCTATCGTGACGAGTCTGGGGGGTAATTCCTGGTGGTTTGGTGCAGCGTGGTCGCGGCAGCGGCTTCTCATCGCCCAGAAGTGGCCGCATGGGTATTGGTGTACATCCAAACGACACATCGCGATGGTCAGCCAATGTCCTGTCTGAGCTTATGTTGGTATGGTGGCTTCTGAGAATGGTGATGCGTGTCCAACACGTAGATGGGTGGTCAAAGTGAGAGCTTCACCCGGGTTTTATAGTGTATTGACATGATTCAAATGACACAGCGTGTTGTGATGTCGTGTTTTCATTCTCTCAGACAAGCGGGTCTTTGTTTTTTTTTTTTTTCTATTATCGTGTGTGCGCGCAAAAGTGCCTGGATCAGGCTTGTGCTATGCGCAATAAGGAGTTGGAGTGAAGTTTGGAACGATGCGATATGGCTTTAGTAGCTGGTAAAGAGCTTGCGCAGAGTACTGGAGCTGGCGCTTGCGTATAAATTCTGTTTATGAAATGGCAAATCTTTAGTTATTATTTCTGTGGCCGTGAGTAACTAACTGGCTGTTGATAACTATTATAAACAGCTATACAGAGGTACCTTATACCTTCAGGCTTTTTGCACTGGAGGGTCGTGCAAGATACATTGGAGCTCGGCTAAGTGAATCAAAGCACAGTATAACCGGGCAAGGCTTTCAAGACCAAGTCTTCTTAGCTTGAGTTCTTCATAGCTCGACCCAAGAGTATCTGAAATTATAAAGATGCTCTCAGCTAGGCTGGACAAATTTAGAACATTGTCATGTCGGCTATATACCACTTTCCTCCTCAAGGTTCTTGTGTCTCCTTTCTCCGTCAGTCGTGGACTGCATGTACTCAGAAGCTAACAATATCATAGTATCTCAAGTCCCTTTCAGTGTCCTCCTAACTCCCCCATCATGGTGAGAGTCACAATACAGGAGAACTACCGGACAGATTCACCTGTTACCTTCCTGGCCACGCAATTTACAATTTGCTGTAGATACTCGAGAATCTCAACAAATTCAGCAATCATCAGGTACAATCGTTGAATAGGATATGATGGAAATACCGTCTCCCTTCTTGAAAAATTTCTTGATATATGCCATGGTTTGCTTATCATCGCCTTAACTTCATATTCGAAGACTTCGGCCAGTCGTTGATTGCGTGGCCTGGGAGGGTATACACCTGGAATGGCCCCCGCGACGTACCTTCAAATTCCGAGAAGGTCTGCTGGAACATACCTGGACAGACCAGTTCAGTACAGCACTGTACTGTATACTCAAGCTTAAAGATACCTACCTGGTAGCCTACTTTCATCCCTCAACAAACATTATCCCTTATATACAGACAATATTTCATTTCCATGACGGCTAACAGTATAAGCAAAGTACATAGAGTCCTCTTTCATCCTTCATCCTACCCAAGATCTCCACAGGATGCGCAGCATAATAACTAAGCACAGAACTTATCCAGCATAAACCACCTACCTATCTACGGCTAGCTACTGTCTGCACAAAGTCACATACATGAGCCCGACCCGTGCCCTAACTCTCAAACACTCCCGTCGATATCCACCAACTCACCAAAGTCAAAGAAATAATAAAGAAAGGGCCAAAGATCCAGACACCACCGCCTACCCGTGTCGAAGGCTCCACTAATTATGCTTCTTGTTTCGCGGGCTGTTGGTTCATGCACTTTACTCCGGGACTCCTTGTTTGGGGCAAATCGAAAAGTGGATCAAGGGAAATTAAAGACCAGAGACTTTGTATACGTATTGTTGTCGCAGGATCTGGTGGCAGTCGGATATGAGAACAGGAAGGCAATATCGACGACGACGACGACAATGATGATGATGATGATGATGCTGATGACGATATCCTACCAGATCTACACTCGTCAGGCCAGTCCCATGGCATGGTATCAATTTCCTGTCCTTATCGTCAGTTGCTGGCGATCGGACTGGAATGAAGGTTGGGTTGTGCTGCTTCTCGCTTTCTCCCCGAGACAGTTTACTGTGCTTGAGGACCCCGCAGTGGGTCAAGATCGGGGCGGTTCTTCTGTCTGAGATAATGCCGTCTTTCGGGAAAGAGTTGTTTCTTGTCAACTGGTTATACTGTGTCAGTCCCTGAGTAGTGTTTGATCTTCGGGCAGGAAAGCAGGAAATGTTGGGAGCAGTGGCTCGCGTGTGAAACACTTACGCCGTGGCAGTATACGAAGAATTGACTCAGGTCTGGGAAAACGATGCAAACGAGGGCTGGCCAGCGAACAATTACAGCAACAGGAACAACAACAATAACAACAAGAAGTACCTAATAACTCCTCCAGACGCATGCAGAGTCCCCCGACTCAAGAAGTTATCGGGTCATCTTGTCGAACTCTTTTCTTTTTTCCTTTTGTTTAATTTACTACTATACATGATTCAGGAGTCGACCTTGGCCCCCTCCTTCATCCCCCCCTCAAAAAAGGTACGCGTTAGATATTCGAACCAACCATACCGCCCACACACTGAGATTAATGTAAGATGAAGCTCTGATCGCCTGCACCAGGTCAGCAACGGAGTCCTTACGCGAACAAGTCAGCGTAACCCCGCTTAGTGGCTTTCCGATTGCAGCGACATGCAGACGGCGCTAGTCTGAGTGGATGATGTCAACCGATGTACGGAGTACTCACTGCTCTGTATTCATTCATTTAAACTAATAATTACAGTGCTTTGTGACTTCCATACTACTTGCCTTTACTTTTGAATTGCAAGTACCGTACTATCACTTGCAATCTTGCGCTTATTAGGTCGTAACTGCCGCTGTTAAACCATCTGCCTCTGCTTCGATGCAAAGGGTTGGCTATCCTACTCCACTACTTTTGAGATTAAGGACGCAAATTGGCACTCATTAGCAAAGCCCTGGACTTTCAATGTTAGATTTCATACTTCGCTTTAGTTTCTCCCTGGTATGCAAGCGAACATCCTGGGAGTTCTTCCATGCCCGATCGCCTACTCGTTCACTCGGCCCCCTGGAGCAGGACTCCGGCCTGACTAGCATTTAGGCGTTTCAGGTATATCTCCGTTAATATGGGGTATATACGTGGTACAGTAAAGTACTGTCTGTCGACAACTTTGCAGTATGCTGCAGTACGTAGCTACTAGCAGTCAGTAGTTCCTCTATTCATTTATGCGTAGTGATGCGTGCCGACTCCCTGCTCGTTCAGCATCCTAACCCCCACAGCAAGAGAGATATCTTAATCTCGACTGCATGGATACTGGCCGGGATTTCTATCTCCGTGCAGCCAATCAGCCATGCGGAAGGGGGGACTGCCCCTCCCTGCAGGTTGATTTATTTGCTCAGGGTCAATCTATTTGTCTAACAGAGCACGTTGAGGCTAAACTTCCTCGAGTAAATGGAAGGACTGTACAGGCACTGGAACAGGGTCAGCACTTTGCCACAGGTGGATCCTGGCGTGCTTGTCGCAAATTGCTTGCTGCTCTGGGCCCTTCCGGATGTTTCCTGGGGTGTAACGCCTCGTGAGGAGAGGGAGGGTTGCATCCAGGGTTCAAGTGTTATAGTAGATGAAAGCTTGAGTGACAGGAGAAATTAGATGTTGGGGTCTCAAGTTGTGGCGATAAGGAGGATCTATCCGCGCGTGGGATCTATTGCCGACCGGTGCTTTGAGATAGTACTGAGGACTGAGGACTGACAGGATTAGAGGTTTGACCACTTGAATGGTAGCAGAGATACTCTGTAGATGATGGTTTTCCCCCAAGCACTTATGTAGTCCTTCATAATTAACTACAATCATAACCTTCAATAACTCTCGATAAGAACCTGGGAGACACAAACTTGAAGCAATTTATCGATTCAGTTGAGCACAGGCAGCATATATATACTATGGTTGAAGTGCTCCGTAGCCAGCGACCAAAGGGCGACGTCCAACGATGGAGTGCTTGGTTTCCCTTTCTCTACCCTCCCACCCCGGAATTTCTTAGACCTCTTTCCACATTGCGGAGAATGCTCGAAATCAGCATCCCTGCCACCCAGCAGGCGAACCGATAGAGAACCCTGGAGGTTGTAACCAACCCCTCAAAGTACTGGAGGAGTCCACTGCTTCGTCCTGATCAAAATCCGGGGTCAATTTAACCGGTCGAGGCCCAAGCCATAGAACATTCTGCTTATTTTTTTGATTCATGTTTCTCTTACTGGATATTTCCGTTGCTTTCGCTCCTTACCCCTCTTACCATACGGAGTATCCCGACCACGCTGACAAGCAACTTGTTCCTGGAATCGACAGATGACAAGGTACGCGGAGATTCGACAAAAAAAAAGTCATTCCCACATGCGAATTGCTACCACTTTCATCCGATCGTCCCTCAGCTGGATCTTTCTACGTGGATTTTGGCCTTGGCTGGCTGCCTTTCTGCCTCCCCATTCAGGCAGTCAGACCCGCGGACGGTCGCGGTTGGACCCGATGCGACGTCAATCTCCAATCGTTTTTCTGTCTGACTGGGTTTGGTGATTGACAGATTTCATCATTCGATGAGGCGGCCTGCGCATATATAACTTGGATGAGAGAGGATACCCATACAGATATCAAAATGAAGCAAGGCACAGGATCCTATGACGAATACCTGCTTCGTACAAAGTCCGGAGTGCCTGCAACACACCTACATGACTACCCGTACTTACTGTGTATGTACTATACGAATACGTCGACCGGAGGACTCACGGGATGTAAACCGCAAATCGCCGCTGAGAGATGTACCCAAAAATTTCGGATATCATATCATAATCACATCATCAACGGTAGTTTTGACCAGGGTTCGGCATCGGATGCTCCGCTCAAAACCACTCGGTAACCTGCTCAGTGCTCACTGAATCCTTGGGAGGGGGCAAGCCACGACCCGCGGTTGCTGTTACCCGGGTTTGTTGGTTGTGGTTGTGTGCGCCGTTGCAACGGTTATACGGAATTTTTGTGTCTTGGCATCTAGACAAGATAACTATTCAATCGAATTATGTACATTAGACTGACAGCAAACCAGACATACGACTAACTACTGTACGATGTCGATTTCGGGTCTTCTGCCAAGTTCGCTTCCGGTACGTAGCTGCCTAGATATCGGTTACTGGGTGAGGAGTGGATTTTTTTCCCTTTCTGGTTCTGACCCTCTCCACTTCAACCTATTCGTATCTATACTGTATGTACCTGATTGGTTTTCGTTCATTGGAGAGATGGGAAAGTGGGAATTTTTGGACAAAGTGAATGGGTGAATTCATGAATCATGGTCCTTAGCGAATTCGATTCCAGGCCTACTGGTCCGAGTATACTCTCACTTTCTCCCGGGGTCTTCAACAGATAAGGGGGTTCGAGATGAAAGACGTTGTCATAGCATCTTGTCAATTCATGTTGCGATCATCTGTCATGACTACAGACTAATTGGATGATGGCGGAATAGTTTTGCCCTTCGCGGTCAATTTTGCCCAGAGCAACGGGCAGCAATCATGGGTGGAGACAAATTGAGACATCAAAATGTGAAACTTGATGGCAGTGTGTCTCGTTGCCCACTGCTCACCACTGACTTACTTACAGCCACGGTCTAAGAATTGTCTCTGGCCATGTCCCTGTGGTCCGTGAGATGCGCCCGCCGCTGTCTCGCTGGCTGGCTGGCTGGCTTGGCTGTCAGGAAGAGAAGCTGATGGCGACAATTAATCTATGTGTATGGCGACGTTGCTCTGTCGATCACGCGGGAACTCCTTACAGGGGATCTGCGGTGGCACTAACCACATGAGAGTCTGAGGGGGAGATGAGGGAGAAGGCAAAGAAAGAGGGGGGAAGTGGGCAATTTGGCAATGACGGAAAATTGGAGATGGAATGAGAGATGGGAACAATTAACAAATCATCCACAGCAGTGTGGGTTCATGTGGGAGATGGGCGGTTCACGGTACCAACGATCTGGGTTTCAGTTCGAATGGAAATGTCCTCGGTCCCATCATTTCCGATTCAATCAATCTATTGTTTAAGTGGTAGGAGCGTCAACCAGAGTTGAAAAAGAAATTAGAGGAGACAAGACCAAACAGTTCACTCAGTATTCAGTAGTTACTGTTATCTTAGTCTGCTTGCAGCCAAGCGAAGGAACAACCTCGAGATGACTCAAATGAGGTGAGCTCGTTGAGACTTGAGGGAAAACCCGTACGAACCCGCAGATTTACACAGGAAACCATCAAAGTGGGCCCCTGCAACATTGAATCTCCCGCTCCCAGGCCAAAATGCGACCTCCTTTTTCTCCCCGTCCCGCATTTCTGCTCAGATGCAGACCGAACGAGCCTACGAGGTACTGCGTTCACCGCACGGAGTCCTCGGTTTGACTACAGTACATCCTCATTGGGTTCGGCCTGACACGACCTGGGCTGAACCGATCTTCCGAAGCGCCCGCAATGATCGGTTCATGACAACGAGTGGGAGGAATCTGACGGATCAGATAGCTACCTAAGTACTACATCTGAGCTCTGGCTCACCGACAGTCAGCAATAGAAGCATCACAACACAAGACATGAAAATACACTTCCAAGGGTTACAGGCTATTGAATCTTCCTTTCCCTGCGAGCCACTGTGTGGGTTCAACATCGCTCGTAAACGTCTACTCGTCCCATCACCACAACGCTCTGAGAAGTTAGCAGCAGATAACTATTCCCAGGAGCATCGTTAAGCGAGCTCACCCCCAGTCTAGCTATCCGAATCCTCGGGTTCAGACCGACAAAGAATGTTGCCAAGCTTCGAAACATCCCCAAGAGATTAACTTTTGCGATCTGGCAAGCTCGGATTGCCTCCGTACTCGTAATCGACGGCCGGTAAATCCCCGCCACCTACCTTAAATTCAGTTGCCTCAGCAGTCAGCACTCCGTGCGGCTCTTCCTTGATCATCTCTGACGTGGTCCGTTACGAAAGGCAAACGTTGTTTCGGACTCTTGCTCAAAGCAAAGTTAGCAGACAATAACCTCCGAGAGAAGGGGAAGAAGGACAGACCTACTTCTTGGAGGTGTTTGAGTATTATGTGGCTGCTGCATTGGACTGCGTCAATTGCCAAAATACTAATTGTGAAGATTAACTAGCATGTAGACTTTCCAGTCCAGTTGGCAACCAGTCCGGCTTTACTTTCCTGCTTTTTCTTTTTCTCATTCTCACCTCCAAGATGCTTCTGTTGAGCATTTACGTTGCGCCCTACAGCTGGGGTGTATGCCCCTCCGACTCTGCATACTTTGCGTGGTTGGCTGTCATCCGGTTCTTGAGAAGCATTGGGCTCTATCAATCCCGTGACACGGTGAGTATCTGATATCATGATGCACCCCATAAGTGCATTGCGAATCCAGCGTCCCTTACTACGCAAACTCAAACTCTTCATACCGAAAACAAATTGCTTCAGCTCAGTTGGTGAGAGCTGACATCATCTACACTGACTGACTTAGGACATCGACATGATAGCAGGCTATAACTACTATCGTATAGTCAAAAGGTGTACGGAGTATAAACAACCAATCTTACCAGTACCACAATCGAAGGAACTCTGGGAAAAGGGTTTCTTGGTTCGCCACTCGGGACAGCCGATTCAGATTCTACAAGCTTAAAGTTGGCGGTGCCGATCCCAGAAAACCACG
The DNA here is from genome assembly GCF_003184585.1 of Aspergillus saccharolyticus JOP 1030-1. NCBI lineage: Eukaryota > Fungi > Ascomycota > Eurotiomycetes > Eurotiales > Aspergillaceae > Aspergillus > Aspergillus saccharolyticus. Next base: position 884,959 of record NW_020290612.1, read on the forward strand.
CAACGAGGAAAAGAGTCACAACAGATGGATGGAATTTAATGACTTGACCCATGGTACAGAAGCCTCCGTGGGAGTTTGCGACACGGGAGATTCTTCTTTTTACTTTCCTTTTGTGGCTCCCTGGCTGCAATCGAGTAAGAGGACGATCGAAGAGTGGAAGGGGAAGGGGGGAACACGAAAATGCGGGTTATGACCATTGCCCACCACTGGTAATGTAGCAAGTCAGGTACAGTAGGTTACACACCGGTGGAACGAATCCGAACCACGGAACTTGTCTTCGGGAGGTGCCCACTGGGTGCTTGAGATTGGAATGTCCTGACTCGATCTCATGGATGGGAAAGTCTGGTCAGTCAGGGGAATTTGAGTTCGATTGGGGTTTGTTTGTTAGTTAGTTTGTTTGTTGTTCAGGGGTGCTTGTCGAGTCGGAGATTTACTATTGTTTGGTTTGCTTTTGTGATGTACGGAATACACAATCAAGATATCGCAGCCATGGGGTACTACTTCGTTGTACCAGCATGTTAAATTCGAGGTGGAGGAACGAGCCCGCACTGCACTACTCGATTGAGGCGTCAGCCGGGAAATCCGGGGTGATGGATGTGGATGATTTACTTAGTATCGATGAGGTGATGATCTCCTCGGTGAGATCATTGTACAGGAGAAAACCCCCTAGTTCTTCCTTCCCTTCCCCGACGACTGGGTACTTCTGTTTGTTCCGGGACTAATTTTGCATGGTAAGATTAAAAAAGGCTACCTAGTTAGTCTCAGGGGAGGTTGGAATAGATGTGCTCACTGCTCGGAATTCCGGTCTACCTAATTGCCGGCTCATGCTAAGTCTTTTCAAACAAACAATCTGGTCCGGAAGTGGTTTGCAACACAACAAAACCCTGGACACTCGAACTTCAAGGTATAATAATGGCATTAATCTATTATTATCCACGAGTGCAAGACGGCAACAGTTCCGCGACCGAGGGAACTTTCTTTCCCCTTTACGGTGACTGAGCTAAGCTGCCTCCGGACGGTTTCTCCGAGCTTCCGTCCAAGAAAAACCTGGGCAAGACTTACCAGGACTGCCAGGACTAGTAGTCATGGCGTGACAGCTAAGAATTTTAGTCGGCGTGTGGCTGCAAATCAGCTTCCAATTTGCTTCGTTTCCATCGGACTATCCCAGTTCGCTAGCGAAATGCATATGGTCCCAGTGATGGTCTCATGCACCTAGCACGTTCTCTTCAGTTCTTTATTTTCTACTTTGTCTACCGAGGAAGACTTAGCAGTGAATGCCTCTTGTCGGTTGTTGCTCAGACGGAGATGGTAATTCAGGGCAGGGGAGGAGGGAAAGGAGGCGGCTCAAAGACAGACTTGAGGCGATCAAACATGATGAGTTGATTGAACATGATTCAAATTTATAAGCCAATGACTGAACAGACTAAGAACTGTGCACAAGAATCATCAAACCCCACCAGAGATAGAAGAGCCACCACGTTGATCACCTTCTCTCCCACTTATCAACTAACTATTGATATCAACCAGGGAACCAGGCACCGGCCGGCAGATTCACTTGCGCCCCGTCCACCATCCACACTCCTAGCTCCAAGTAACCTTAGTCCTTTCTTTCGCCTTCAATTACTGTTTCTATCCACGGATGGAGTGGGTTGGCATTAGCATCGGTCCATAGGAAGGGAGCGGGGTTGCTGGTCTGAACCCGCCCGGGTATAATCGATAACAATACGGAAGAACTGAGCATACCTCGCATAGCAAGGCAAAAAGGCAGCATGGCATGACTCCTACAATGAGAGCGAATTTGTACGTAACAGATCGAACAGCACAATTACTGAGTAAAACCTAAGACTAAGTTCCCAAGCCTAACCAGTACTTTAGCAATTACTCCGTACTGAAACTCCATACTCTGTGCGTACCGGATTTGCCGTCGTCTACGGAGTATGCCCTCAGCACCAGTTCTACAGCCCCAAAGATGTCTTACCCCTTTCGTCTGACGAGCGAATAATAATAGCTCGCTGGCTGGTGCAGAAGGGGGGGTGGACGGAGGCCCAGGACCGATTCCTCTCAGGAGAATAATTCGAACTTTAATCTACTCAGGACCTATCTGACTGCGAAAGATGATCGGGGTTGGGTGATACGATTATCTTTTTCATCCATCAGAGAGGATCTTGGAGTGATACATGGTAGGTGTCAAGCTTGACAATCATGTGCTAACCTACTGCTTCTCATGTATGACTGCCACCTGCAATAAGAGTAATCCCTTGAGAGAATTCTTCTTGTGGATTTTTAAGGCCTCTCTGCTCTCCATAGTGAAAGTGAGACTTGGTACTATACATACTCCATTCCATACATACTATACTGTACAAACGCTTCATCGGTTTCGCCTCGTGGATTTTCTATCAGCAACCACCCACCCACCATCTTTTTTATTTTATTCTTTCTTTTTTTCTTGTTCTGTCTGACTGCTGAGGTATCCTTTTTATTGATACTTGTATTTTTGTGAATAGATCAGCTATGAACGACCCGAATTGATATTCTTGGACCACATTAGCAGAGAATAAAAGAATAGGAAAATCGAATCGAATTGGTTGCCATTCGAAGAATTGGGAGCAAAGAAAGTGTGTGTGCCTGGCGTTCCGTCCTTCTCGCGGTGTCTGGAAAATCCCGTCCGTCAGTCTCCGCCCGCCTGTCAGTCGTCGTTGGTCTCCCCTAAGAGTTGCAGTGAGAGAGAGAGAGAGACTGAGAGAGAAACAAGCAGCGCAGCGCGACCCTCCCTCCCTCCTCCCCCATCCCATCTCATCCCCATCTCCATCCCCATCATTCCTCCCGTCCATTATCTCTCTCTCCCTCCTCTCACCTTCGCTCTCTGCTACTACTCTCCCTCCCTAATTCCTTTTCCTCTTCTTCTTCTTCCTCCCCTTCATCCCCAGAGCCTTTAGTCTCTTTTTCGTCCATCTCCCTCTTCTCTGATCCGCTTTTTCCACCTAAAGCTCCGTCGCTTTTTTTTCCCTCCCCTCCCTCTCCGTACTCGCCCGCCGGCCCGTCTTCTGCTTGATTCAGAAGACAAGGTGCCTAGGACTTTCCTCCACTTCACTTCTCCCATTCTTCCAATTTTCATTTCCTCCTCCATCTTCTTTTGCCATCCTTGTCTTTATCTTTTTCGAGCTCTCCCGTTTTTCATCTGTGTACATGGCTCGACCGCTCTAGACAGCCTCTGCCATTCTGGAGCCTTTGTGTTCCTTTCGTCGTACCTCCGTCGCCAACTCCTCCCTCCTCGATCGCCTGATCCGAGCCCTTCGTTTCCCTTTCTTCGTGTTCCTCAACAGCATTCGTTCTGCATAACCGAAGCGCATTTCTCTTTATTATTGTATCAGTATCATTGACTGGCGTTTTCACTAGAACAGGTACGGGCCCTTCGAGATCCTCCCCTTCCCCTCTTTTCATTCACCCACGACACCACCACCCACCCCCCCCTGGCTGAGGAAAGCACCATCGTGGCTAGAGTCAGCGACCCTCAAAAGTCAACCAATCTGTCAACCTGCTCGCTCTTGTGCAATGCTGACTGACGACTGTGTGTAGCACAGAGTCTCCCCTGTTTTCCTTTTTCCCGATCTCTTACTCCCACCCTTGAATACTCCTTCGAATATCCCTCGACGTTCGACCCGCTGAGTGTTGGGAAATAAAACATCATCTTTCAAGGGACCAACATACTTGTGACGCTATCTGTCACGCGTCGGACCCTGTTTCGTTCTGAGTAGCGGAGGAACACATCATGGCTGCGTTGGTACAGACAATCCCTCAGCAAAGTGGCACGGTTACTGTGCTCCAAACTCGACCATCATCTTCCTCGGGCGCGTTCGCACCTTCTTCGCCTCCCTCGCAGTCTCAAAACCCGCGGAACTCGACTATGTCCTGGAATCCCTACAACACGACGGGTAACTCGACGACGTACAGGGCAGGCCACCAGGCTGTGGCCCCCTACCAGTTCAACAGCACCCCCAACCTCTCCAATTCAACGATTACGCACAATCGCCAGTCGTCGTCTCCTCACTTGAGACCAGAGCACCGTACCTCTTCTGCTCCTTCCGCCCCTCAATTATCCGCAATCCCTGCCCACGGCGGACTCGGACTCAACTCGCGTTTCTCCCATCATCCTGCAGCTGGTTCTGTATCTTCATCCTCCAACTCCTCTGTTCAGTCCTATATGTCTAAAGACGACTCCGCAATTCCGTCCCGGCAGCTACGCGCTGAGCCTCCGCTGCGCCCATTGTCTACCGTCAACATACCCTCTTCGAACTTCATGAGTATATCATCCCCTACAGTTGCTCGTCCCTCACCCGATCGGTATCGCCGCGGAAACCGGCGTCCTGATAGTGCTGCGGGGCTCCCCTCTCCGCAGCTGCAACCGAACGCACCTGGCTCGGCACGAACTCCACCAGCCACAGTGGACGATAGCCTCCTCCAATCGGGTACTCCTAGCTCTCCAGGGTCAACTGGTTCTGTCTCCGACGGAGCTCGCCGATCGGGTCACGTTAGAGCGCCTAGTGCTGACGACACTTCACGTTCGGACAAACCTCAAACGGAATTGGCCAAGCGATATCGTCGTCGGAGCTGGGGAACAATTGACAATGCCGGTCTCATCAACATGCAACTTCACTTGCCCACATCATCACCCATCCCGTCGACAGGTGGTCATGACTACTTTGATCAAATTCACCGACCTCAATCGGCTCAATCCAATCGAGATGTCCAGGGAAACATTCCATCCGCTCACTCCTCGACATCTTCGGTGCGCGATGCTGGCCACATAGAGAATGCACATACGGCAAGTCGAGGCCCTAGCAAACCAGATGAGAGCAAACGCACCAGCAAGCCCTCGCCTCTATCCCAGCCCGTTGATGTCAATTCGAAGCCTTCCTCTCCAAAACCCTCGCAGACTACGTCAAACACAAAACCTGCAGCAGCTGAAAGTCCCGCTCCGGAACGACTTGCGGAACTGACCAAGAACGACCTCAGGCGGCCCGGGAAGTCCCGACTCAGAAGGGCTTTCTCGTTCAGTAGCGCCTCTGAGCTCCTCAAGGCGTCGAACAAGAAGGAGGTGATTGCCGCCGAAAGGGCTCGCCGGGAATTGCTCCAGGAAGAGCTAGGCCCCGAACAGGCGGCCATTGCCGAGCAGCAGGAGGCAAGTGGACTAGGCGAGAGCATATACTCTTCTCACCACCAAGGCCGTATCTTCAACAGCTCCACCGACAATTTGTCCGTCTCCTCGACCGCATCTTCCGCTTCAATCATGCTTCGCAAAATGGGCAAAGGCATGAAACGATCGACCCGATCTCTTGTCGGCTTGTTTCGACCCAAATCGATCATGAGCTCCTCGTCCACGGACGCTGTGATCACCGAGCCCATGGCACCGCAACTGTCGGTAGTCAATATCGAAGCCGAGCGCAAGAGCGGAACCGTCAACGCAGACCCTCGCGACTTGCCTCACGGAGGAACGGCTTTCCCTAAGTTGGAGTCGATTGGGTCCAACGCTGCAGGTCATGCCGATGGTGGCCATGACAAGTCTCAATCGCGCAAGAGCATTGTCGGTGGAGACAGGGAGCGAGCGGAGGTCCTGGCAGCAGTCCGTAAGGGCATCTTGAAGAGTAAGTTGTTTGCTTCATTCATTGCGTGTCCCGACCATCCGTTATGTATGCATGTCTAACAAATATCCACAGAGACAAACTCAGATACCAATGTCCCCACCACGTCCACCAAGTCTTTCGAAAACTCCCAAGCAGTTAACAATGACTCGCCACATTCTAGTGTCCCTAGCACACCGGAGGATCCCACGCGGTCCGGCAACCGCCGTTCTGACGCTATCAAGATTGCTGGCGAAGATGATTATCTCTCTGATAGTCGTTTCTTGGCTTCTGAGGCAAAGAGTGCCCCTGTGACCCCGCTTGCCAAGAGCCTCGTTTTCAGCCCCCGTATTCAGTTTCATGAGACATGGCCCAGTGGGGAGTACGACCGACGGGGTGACATTGCCACTTGCAATCGCTTGACACCACTGCTCGCACAGCAGATCAAAGAGGAGCTCAACAACTTCAAGATGGTGCGTATCCGATACTCACCCTCGTTGATATTCGAATGACTAAATGTTTGTCTAGGAAATGGAAGTCCATGAGACGTCGAAAATCTATACCCACTTCCTCTAAATCGCTGCATTTTTCGAAAGGCGTTTTCACTGCGTGTCTTGTCTTATTTAATCTCCCGAGGAGTGTTGGATCGATCTATGACGGCATGGTACCCTTGGTATCTAGTAGACCTGTTTTCCTTTTTCCTAGAGGATGTTTTGGTTTTCGAACCCGGGCCGATCCTCAATCTCGGTTTCGCGCCCGCGACTCTCTATCCGACTTGTGCGTGATGGTTCATTCGGTCATATCTTCATGTCTTTGCTCTGCGTTCTGGGTGTTATGGCGAAATTTCATTCCAGGTCCTGGATTCGTTTCATGTTTCGTGTTCTGTTTTACTACGCATGGAGATCTAAGAGGGGTCTTCTCACTGCCGGAGAAAACCCGTGGGGTATTGATGGGTATTCAGCAAGGCATTACTGCCCATGAGGGTCTGCGTCGAGCTGGCTTCAGCCTTTGCCACGCCCACGTCTTGGGGTCTCGTCTCGGCTGCTCCATCGGCGTCAGGTTGTACGCGCGAGCGCCGTGATATTTACGGGTTCCTCGGCCTTTTCTCTTCACTAATTGCGAACTCTCCCAGTCAATGATCTGTGGGGACAATCGATCGACCTTTGCATCCGAACCAGTTCGTCAGTCATTATTTCAATCATCTCTTTAATCTTGCGGTTGTTGCTTTTGTTTTCAGGAAGCGTGGAAATTGGGCAGCATCTCCTTTGCACACCTTGTCTCATAGTGTCATCGTGTCGTCGTTTCTTCTTGTTCCCCTGCGTCTGCCATGGTGTTTGTTATGTGTACAGCGAGTCTCTTTTCCTTTCTTTTTTCTTTTTAGAAGCGACACACATCGTGGATGGCGTGGAGCGCTCTTCTCCTAGTGTTGACTGGTACTGGTGAAGCAATGCAATAGTTCGCATGAGTCTTGATTCTGTTCAGCGTAGATCCGAGAGGAGATTTATGAAGGGAGTGGCGGGTGAGAGTTTGCTTCAACACTCCAACCCTCGAGACTGTTTATCCAGAGGAGGGAAAGGATTTTGAGATCAAAGATATGAAGATTATCAAGGGCAGAAAAGGAGCGGGTGAAAGGATATGATTAGGTAAGGGGGGGGGGGCAGGTAATGTTCACCCCCACGCTTTCTTTTTCTTCTTCCCTTTAACTATAATCCTTCCTCTGGGGAAGACCCGAAAATCGGCATCTTCAATTTTTCCCCGCTTCGAATTGCGCTGGACCCATCCGTCACCCACGGCTCCCTCCACGTACGTCTTCTCCACACTTACAGTCTACTGTACGTACTGCCACGTTTGACCAGCTCGCTTAATTGCCATTGATATTTGCCGAGCGTGGTGGTGGTGTTAATGGGGGTGGATGCGTTGGGATGGCAAGGTGGATCGGGATCGGTCCCATGGCCATCAGTCCCTCAGTCAGTCCATCTTAGCCTGCGATTCTTCTTGTCAGCTCACTCGAAGGAGGAGAATTTGCCTCCGAGGACACCCGCATCAGGTCTCCTTCTGTTGGAAGGCGGATGGACGGCCCAGGCCGACGGGCAGACAGGGACCATGGTCTGATGGTCGCATTGGGGTGGAAGCCGAGAGCCTGTCCCGATTGTTGTTTTCGGTTCGGATTGTGGCATGAAGTGATTGCGGCGCTACGATGATTTACCTCACTGTGTAGAAGAGAAGAGACAGAGAGAGAGATAGTTGGACCCTAGACTTCTATATAGCCCACCAGGATTGAGTGTATCCAAGTAGCATAGTCAAGACAATGTACGGAGACTGTACTCCATACTGTGTAAGAGGAAGAAATGCAAACCAGTGCAACGTCGGCACGGGATGCAACGCGACCCCCACGTTCTCTCCGCGCTTTTTCCCTTTGGGCTTCGTTTTTGCCTTCAGTCTCTTTCTCTCCATTCAACAACATCCGCGGAGTCATTGCTGTCATCCACCACTACATACGATGCATCGTCATCGTCATCATTCTCCAACTTCCTCACATATCTTCGGGTTGTTTTCGGTAACCCCCACGCCCAGTCTCCCCCCAGGATCGATCCCGATTCGGTCCTGCCATGTCTCCAGCCCGTGCCCCAGACCCTCTTTCTTCCCCGACCCTCTCTCAGTCTGGGGTCTCCCCAAAATCCCGGTTTTGCTGCCCGCTTCTTCGGCTCTTGTCTCCATCGCTGCACACAAAAGCCTTTCTGATTCCGACTTGGCTGTCACATTTCTAAACTCCCCTCTCTGCTTCTTCTTGTTTTCTTCTTTTCCTTGACTTGTTGTCTTCTTCCTCCTTAAGTGATTGTACCTTCCAACCTTCTGGGTTTTCCTGTCATCATTTTGAAGCCACTCTATAGACCTTGATTCCCAACTAGGAGACACAGCATGTCTCCTCGGACCTCGTACGATCCCGAACGGGACATCGACAAGAGTCATGTCGACAACGTCGAAATCGTCTCTGATGCCGTGGCCAACGCCAATAAGCCGAATCCGCAAAAAGAGGCCCCGCCCTATGTCGCCAGTTTGACACCTGAGGAGCGTCAGGAGGCCGAGCGTGCTTTGGTCCGCAAGATCGACTTGCGTCTACTGCCTATGCTCATCATCATGTATATTCTCAACTACCTGGACCGAAACAATATTGTACGTGACTGCCAGTGAGCGTCTTCCTCAAGTCTCATTGCTGATACGACTATCTCCTAGGCGGCTGCCAAACTGGCCGGTCTTCAGGAGGATCTGAACCTGGTGGGGATGCAATACCAAACCTGTGTCAGCATTCTGTTTGTGGGTTACTTGTTGATGCAGAGTATGTTTGCCCGGTTCTGCTGCATTGCCATAAGGTCACATTCTGACTGATATAGTTCCGTCCAACTTGTTGCTCAACAAGGTCGGCAAGCCCGCCCTCTACCTTCCCGGATCCATGCTGCTCTGGGGTATCATCTCGACGTGCACTGCTGGCGCCCAGAGTTACGCTGGTCTGGTCGTTGTTCGGTTCTTTCTGGGTTTCGTGGAGGCTGCCTATTTCGTACGTTCCTATCGTCGGTGCCTCAAGAAATTTCTGCTGATATCATGATAGCCAGGATGTCTTTACTTCCTGAGTGCCTGGTACACTCGCAAGGAACTCGGATTCCGTACTGCCGCATTGTACTCTGGCTCTCTACTCTCGGGGGCCTTCTCCGGTCTCATCGCTGCAGGTATCACGGATGGCATGGACTACAAAATGGGACTTCGATCCTGGTAGGTACATTCGAAAGGATACCTGTACAGTCACTGATCATGGCCAGGCGCTGGCTTTTCATCATTGAGGGAGCCATTACCATTGTTGTTGCCTTTACTTCCGTCTTCATCCTCCCCAACTTCCCGCGTACGACGAGTTGGCTCACCGAGGAGGAGAAGCAGCTGGCTGCTTGGCGCCTGGAGGAAGATATTGGCGAAGACGATTGGGTTGATAGCGAGCAGCAGACCTTTATGCATGGTGTGAAGCTGGCCTTCACCGACATCAAGACCTACCTATTGGTAAGTCAGTTCGCGGTCAAAAGTTTCTCTTCATTCGCTTATCGACTTCTAGATACTCCTCATTCTTGGTATCGTCTCGTCCGCATCGGTCACCAACTTCTTCCCCACCGTTGTCAAAACTCTCAACTATGGCAACATCGAAACCTTGTGCCTGACCGCCCCTCCCTATTGTCTGGCGGTTATCACCGCCTTCACCAATGCCTGGCACGCCGACCGCACAGGTGAACGCTATTTCCACATCACCCTGCCCCTATACATCTCTGTGGCAGCCTTCATCTTGGCTGCCGCCACCACAAGCGTCGCTCCACGCTACGTTGCCATGATGCTCATGGTTCCCTCATTCTACGCCAGCTACGTCGTCGCTCTAGGCTGGATCTCGAGTACCTTGCCTCGTCCAGCCTCCAAGCGTGCTGCGGCTTTGGCGGGCATCAACTGTATCAGTAACCTCAGTAGTGTCTATGCGAGCTACATGTACCCTGACAGCGACGCTCCACGTTACAGTATGTCTCTTTCAGCCGTTGTTTCTCCTCTATACATAAGCTAATGGTATATAGTCACCGCGATGACAGTCAACTGCGTCACCGCTGTCCTGGCCATCCTTGCTGCGACAGCCCTTCGTTTCGTCCTCGTACGCTTGAACAAGAAGCTTGACCGTGGGGAGGGAATTAGTAGCGGGGAGGTACCTGGCCAGGCAGGCTCCAGAGGTTTCAGGTTCTTGGTCTAGTATTTTGTGTCTCTGGAACGTGCATATGTGGGTTGTTTCTGGGTATGAAAAGGGTATATCATGCATTGGAATAAGTTTGTGCTGTTTGACTTGTTTTTATGAAACCAACAAGTCAGGTCTAGTGAATATCATTGTGTTTATCATTAATAAGAAGATTTTACCGCCCTCCAGATATAAGACTGTAGGTATATGTGGTTCTACTCACAATAAGGAAAAAAGAATGGGATGATATTGATATTTAATTAGTAGTTTTGACTGGAAGTGTTGTGATTAGACTCAACACATTCTCACGCTGACATGCTTACCAGGGTCTATTGATGGGCCCTGTGTGAAATGCTTTGACTTGAAAACACTGTACTTCGCACTTCTCCCCTCTCCACACCTTTCCTCTGCACACCTTCCCTCTTTCACTACCATCAAGTACAACCAACCATGCCTCACCAGCACATGCCAGCTTCCTATCCAGGCGATAACTGCTTGCATCCCATGACGATGAGCGAAATTACCTTTGCTGACTCTGCTTACGAGTCAGATTCAGCATCCCATGACACAGAAAAGCATACCGGGCGAGCTACGCGTGCTCGCTTTCATCCAAACAAGACCACCTGGACTGGTTGGGTCTTGTCACTGTTGACTAGTCTCTTCTCTGGTCTGTCTATGTTACTCTGGCTGTTCTTCTTCAAAGATCACTTGATCATGCGGAGTCGGTAGGACCATCACCTAGTCTTGGAACTCAGTCTGGGAAGCGATTGCTGACGTGTTTTCAAAGCAACAGTTCACGTCTGCAGACCGCCCTGAGCATGGAGACCATGAAAAGAACCGTGATACCTTTATTCCTCCTTCTTTCAGCCTCGGAAGCTGGACAGGGCGAATTTCTTACGGGAAGAGTCACCGTTTGTGAAGACTTTGGGATCGATCTTGCTCGTATCTTGGAAGATTATAACCAGTCACCTCTGACACACGACACGACTCGCCAGCTGTGCGTGCACATCGACGCAATTTTACGTACTCTCGGACGCAGCAAGAACAAGTAAATTCTGTAATCCAAACCCACACAGTCCATGCTGACCCTTTGCGCAACGCAGGATTGCATACACCTTCGCCTTCACTGTGCTCGTCAATTCGATATGCTCGCTCATGCGCCTGAATGCATGCTGGGACATGGCCTGCCTCACTGGCTCTCTCATTGCGATCATCTTCGCCGCCGCAGCCGATTACTCTGCAATGGATGATCTCCATCTTCCTGACTTGTATCCCACAACCTATAAAGACCTCATGGCCCATGCATTGCGGGATCGCGGCCTGGAATTTTCCCATCTACTCTCTGTGCCAGTTCCACTGCCAACAGCAGATGGGTTTGCTGGGATTCTGAGTGCAGAGGACAAGCTCGAGGAATTTGTGATTCAAAACTTGATTGTGGGATCCTCTGGCAACGCTACCGTCAGCGCCGTGCAGCAGGATATCCATGTCACATGGTATCGCAACAACCAGGTGGTGTTTCGTCTTCTGCCGCCAGGACAGACCACGCGGATGACTTCGGGTGAGGCGCTGGCGTTGAAGTTCTTTGATGGGGCGGGCTACCTTGTGTCGTATGGGACTGGATATCTGTCCGAGTTGGGTACTGACGATGAGGATGAGCTGGCGGCGGGGATTGTTCGCGCATGGGGAGCGATCCTGGGGGAGGACAATGGGAGTTTTCTGGGGGTGAGTTCGATCGAGAAGGGAGTGGAGTACGTGAGTTTTTATGTGGATGTCATTGTCGAGGAGGGGACGGTTGATGTCAAGGGGGAGATGGAGGGATTCTTGTGGGTGTGTTGCTTGTGTGCTGTGCTTCCAGGTTCTCTGAAGTGTCATTCTCGTGTCTTCATTCGAACTGGGTATCTCAATTACACATTAGTGGTATACAGACAATATCATCACATCAACAATTTTTTAGATTTCTTGGAGACTGACTGCCAAACTGCAAGCACACTTCACAACCTAGATCCTTCCCCATCCGCATCCCAATATTGAATTCTTCCTTGACTCCGACCCCCTTCATCCTCCTGCTCTTTTTGTGGGCATGTATATGTGCAGTCGTGCTCGCATTTGCATTCTGATTCTGGGCATCCTGTTCTTCATTTGTATAGTCTTCCGCCGCAACAACCCGCCTCAATCCCCGACACTCTCCGCAAAACATCATCCACACCCCTTGCACCCGCACCAGATCGCCATACCCGTACCTCGCTTCACCGGTACGTTCCACTCCTCCTTCTCCTCCTCCTCTTACTAGACCAGCATCATTACCCCCGTCTCCCTTGTTCTCCACCGCACTACCACACTCACCCTCACCCTCAACCGAAGTCAAAGACCCCCGCGGAAGAACCCCACACTCCAAACAGAACCGCTTCGCGCGCTCCGCCTCGCGCCCAAACCGGCCCCGGCCGCGGTGCAGCATGCGGTCCGCGAAACACGTCGCGCGCCGCAGCCGGAGACAGTAGCGGCAGGCGTAGAGGTCGTGGGCGATGGCGAGCGGGTCCAGCTCGGCGGCTAGGAGGTCGGCGTGGGTCGGGGATGGAATCAGGGTGTGGAAGTAGTGGTTGGTTTGGGCGAGGTGGGCGCGCGACAGGTCGGGAAGTGCGGGGAGGTGGGTAGTTATCAGGTAGTGGAGTTCCGGGGGGAGGGATTCTAGAGTTGTTGTTTCGGTTGTGGGTGGTGGTGGGTTCATTAGAGGGAAGATTGTTGAGTATATGCAGAGGTCATTTGTAATTGTAGGAGAGGTATTACACTGAAGTATGTACTGGAGAGGGGGTGAGGGGGAGGTGAATGTTGAGGTGATGTAATGATTTTGTGGTTAACACTTGGTTATTGGGAGGAGGTGGTGCCACGTGCTTTTTGTCTTTGTTGCACTGGCTTATTTGGTCTGCTTGTACACAAGGTGTTGGAACTGCACTTGTCAATACATGGTGTCAACTGGATTAGTCCATTTCATTGAAGTTGCTTTTCTACATTACCTACACTGCCCAGCTCTCAAACGGCAACTAATCCTGTCGCGCAGGGTCAGCCTCAGGCTTATTCTGCAAATACTCATCAATCTCCGCCATCACCTCCGGTGTCAACCGCGGCAACAACTTCAGACTCTCCACGTTATCCACAATCTGCTCCGGCCGCGACGCCCCCGTGATCACCGACGAGACATTCTCGTTCTTCAGACACCACGCCAACGCCAGCTGCGACAGCTTCACCCCGAGCTTATCCGCCAGCGTCTGCAGACCAACCACCGTCTTGATTGTGCCCGCCCACTCGGACTCCCACTCGCTCCGCACGTAGTTGGCGTACTTGTCGTTGCTCTCGGCGAACCGCGACCCCGGCGGCGGCTGTGTGGTGGCCTCGTTGTACTTGCCGCTCAGCAGGCCCATCTTCAACGGCGAGAAGACGGTCAACCCGATCCCGCAGCGCGAGTACAGCCGCTGGAACTGGCCCTCGACCTTCTGCCGCGTCAGCATGTTGTACTGCGGCTGCTCGACGATGGGTGCAATGAGCCCCAGCGCGCGCGCAATCCCGCACGCCTCGCTGATCTCGTCCGCCGACCACTCCGACGTGCCCCAGTAGAACGCCCACCCCTTCTCGATGACATGGTTGAACGCCCGCACCGTCTCCTCCATGGGCGTGAGTCGGTCCGGCCGGTGTGCGTAGATGATGTCCACGTAGTCCAGCTGGAGGCGCTCCAGCGAGGCCCGCGTGCCTTCGACGATGTGTTTGCGCGAAAGCCCGTGGTTGTTGATGAGGATTTCCCCGTTGGCGAGGCCCCAGTTCAGCTGGCAGGATTTATCAGGCTCAGTCATTCTCTTTTCTCACGCGGTTGATGGGAACGAACCTTCGTGCTAATCACGAGATCACTGCGCTTCCAGCCGAATTTCTTGATTGCTTGGCCCATAACGATCTCGGATTGTCCTCCCGCATAGCTATACGGAGTTAGCCTGGGATGACGGCCCTAGATGAAGTTCGTAGGTACCTCTCTGCCGTGTCGAAGAAGTTGATTCCGCAATCGTAGGCTTGCTTCATGCACTGAAAGGTGATTTCTGCAGAAAACCACGGTAATTAGTCTTGTGAGGAAGATCTCGGCGGTGTAGTCGTACCGTTGTCTACATGGCCTCCAAATCTACCGACAGTCAGGCGCAAAGCGAATGTCAGTAAAGAAAATTCATCTCTTCTTCTCTCGACCAGCCAGGATCAACTCACGTCAACCAGCCTCCCAGTCCCAGCGCAGAGACATGCAGGCCGGAATTGCCTACACGGCGGTAGAGCATGTCTTTGTTCTTGTTCGGCCAGGCCATGGTGTGTAAGATTGTGGTTCGAATTTGCTTTGAACCGAACTGCCAGAGGGGGCACTGCTGTGATATCTTAAATAGTAGACAGTCTGTCTCCCCCGCGCGAGGGGTCGCGGTACCATTTTATCTGGACAACTGCGACGGGGCGGTTGCGTGCGCTGGGAACCGCGGTATCAATCATTGGTCTGCGCGTTCTTGCGCAGGTGCAGCAGTGGAGCCACCGAATCCAATCACATAGACATCTGGGCAGGACAGCAGGAGGCGCAAGAGGCGTCGGAGGTTTGCTCGGAGGGTCTCGATGTTTAGTTCGGGGTGATTTGAGTCCCACCTGGCCGGGAAGGGTTTAGCTTCAAGGCTTGCGTGCGGCGGGCTGTTCTGTGCGCGGCATATCCTGGAATACTACTTATATCAGGACTACTCTCTTGCTACAGAATGAGCTTTGTCTTGCATGCGAAAAGAACTTATTGGCCAGTAGACAAGTGATCAGTTGTGCCTCTTTAAGCAAGCTGGCTTTGAATTGACTGGTCTAGCTGGCACTGAGGACTTCCGAAACCTACTGATCCTCATTTGAATGACGATGCTTCCATCTCTTAGACTGGGATGAGATGAGAATGACACAATTATTTGTGGATGGCTGCAGGCTGAAGTCAAACACGACCACCCCGGGGACTCTGAACTAATACAGCATGTTTGCTGGCTGCTTATATTGATGCTCGACGCCTGCTGAGCGAATCTCTGCTTTCGATCGCTCCCCAAATTACTCGAAGCAAGTCGGTTGCCAATGGCATCAGAGAACGACCGTCATGGAGCTCCCTCTCCTCTATGAATTGCCTCACAAGGGTTCAATATCGCCGCACCTGCTTTTCGAACCCGAAAATCGGTCCAACTCTTCCATCCGGCACAACACAACTCCCAGCGAAGACCATCGAAATCGATACCTTTGAGGACTCAAGAGTCAGGGCGGCACGGGAGCATAACTGAGCTTGCACTGGAGCTACTCTGGGGCCTCTACGGAACTGGTCACGCGTGGCTCAGTACAAATTCATTGAATATATCCATAGGAGTAGGTTGTAGAATGATAGTCTCGGGGATGACAGGAATCGTTGGCGGCATTTGACCTGTTTGCATTGCTTCCCCGCATTTGAGGACATCACATCAAGTCACATGCTGTATAGTTTGCAGGGTTTGCAAGTTTGACATCTTGGGATCAGCATGGGATGTTGTGAGTTACTGTCTACTCTAGTACCAATTCATTCAGTGGGGATTTTTGTATAGCCTCACCAGATTTCATTGCTACTTTATCACTCTTCACTCCATAGCACTCAGTCCACTTGATGCACCCCGGTGGGTCTCGGCAATGACGTGCCCTGTGGAATCGAAGGCGCAATCGCTGTCTGCCCCTTATCGATTGCCGTCCGTTGGTTCCATCCATCAACTTTTTGTCAACAATCGACTGACACTCGACTAACCTGCAAAACTGTGGACACACTTGCATGGCCACGTTCATCGTTGCGCGAGCAAACAGCCCACGCTGATCGGGATTTACCGCGATCGTCCCAGGTCTCGCCTCGCTTCGAGCTGCATCTGCCAAGCACTGCCCATGGCTTGCCCCGCAAAATCGTCGGCATGATCGCTCTGCCTTCGACATTTTGACAATCAGTCACCGTGGCCGCTTCTTACGACCGCACGGTTTCCGGCTTGGTCATGCATCTAACACCAGTGATTTGTAATGCATGTCACCGCAACTGCACCTACGGCCAAGATGTCTTCGCGAGCCGGAATCACCAAGAAGGCCTGTGATGGATGCAAGATCCGGAAGATTAGGTGCGGCGGCGGCCAGCCGTGCCAGTCCTGCTTCAATGCGCGCATCAAGTGCACCTATATCCGCGTACAGCAGCCTCGCGGTCCTCAGAAGCTACGCGCGACCACCAAATTCCTCATTGATCAAGCTCAGCGAGGCCTTGAAACGCAAATCGCGTTTACCTCGACGCCTGTGAGCGGGGAAGTGCTGGAACAGAACCACGCGGTCCCGAACCCCGCTGCCTGCGAAACCCAGCAGAGCTCGAGGTACGTTGTTCTTCCATTAAATGCGCAGTGGTTCTTGAGGAGTTGGCGCAGTGTAGACAGGGATAAAGTTAGCGCAGCCAGTTTCTAACCTCAAGAGCATGCAGATCTCGAATTCCGATCAATATCCTCGCATCCCCGCTATACATCTACCATGTTCGCATGTATCCGGTTTGGCCGATTGTTGATGTCGAAAAGGTTTTGGCTACCTTGCAGCAAGACACGGAAGAAAAGGAGCACGAAACATACGCCCTCGCGACTGCAGTAGCCGCCGCCACCATTGCCCAGTTACGGCTGGGACAGACCTCAGGCCCGGAGAAATCTCTAAGTGCCGAGAACTTTGCGCTCGAGAGCATGAGGGCAAGACGACTGTACGACTATCGGTCAAGACTCAATCTTCACAATGTGCGCACCGCGTTCTTTTTGCACGTGTATTACGAGAATCAACAGTCGGGGGCCAGCGAATCCTTACTATATTTACGAGAGGCAATCACCTTGGCACAGATGATGTCCCTCCACCGAGAAGCTTCGTATGCAGGGCTGCCAGCAGAGGAACAACAATTGCGTCGCCGCGTACTATGGTTGCTATTTGTAACAGAACGGTGAGATTGCTTTGCACCTCTATCATGACGGAATGCCGTGTCTGACTCGGACTCAGAGGGGTTTGCATCCTCCACAAATTACCGGTCATCCTGAAAACGAATGTCTCCACTCCAGCACTAGACACAAGCGATGAGCCACAAGTGCTGCCAGCCTTTCTCAAATTGCTCAACCTGTTCCGCTTGTTTGAACAGTCTCGAATGTTTGATCTCATCGAGGGGGATCACGGTGGAAGGGACACAATCTCAGACGAGGTTCAGGGTGTTGATTCAAGGTTTCTGCGATTGCTCCAGGAGAATCTCCAAGACGGATCAGCCTTGCTAGACCACATATCGGATGTTCAAAAAGCGGATCTGTGCGTAACGAGGCACTGGATGCGTATGATACTGTGGAAGTTTTCGTTCAAACAGGGGCTTCAAGGATCCCCTGCGTCTCAATGGCCAAACTCTCCTTCTTTTCCGGTGCTAGTAGCGAAGGAGCTATTGAACATAGTCTCCCAGCTCCCGAGAACCGCAATTGAAGCACACGGCCTTGGCATGGTACGCGTCCCTCGATCTCCCATCCCCCCAAAAGGTTGCTAAACCCATTACCAGGAGCTCAAGCTCTACGAAATTGCCAGCTCACTAGCCGACGCCGTAATCAATCTGGCCATGCTCCCCCGAGCACCAGTCTGGGATGGGGAAAGCCGCCCCAGCAGCATCCTGGCTCGACTCCACTCGATCCTCTCCACCTTCCGCGGCGGGGGAAACAAAGAATTAGCGGAGCTTCTGTATAAGAAAATGGCGGACGCACAGTCCAGCGGTGGCCCTGCATTACCGCCGCCCATCCGCGAGGCCCACGCACCAGTTAGAAGTAAAAGCCAGAGGAAACGGCCTGCAGCCACCAGCAACAGTAGGGTGAAACCTCCCGTTGCAGACCTGCCTGCAACGACGCTAGATGAGGGTTTTAGTGCTGCCGATCCCATTGCTGCCGACTCGGTGGTTGATTGGTCTGCCGCGGACGACTACTATCAAGCTACTACTACGTTTCAGACCCTGGATTCCCAAGTGGACAGCACCCATGCTCCTACGCGAGATAGTGTGCTGCCCGAGGAGCCGTGCGATGACAGTAGCGCCGCGCCGCATCATCATTCTCTCCACTCATTGGGGGTGGGGGCTCATCTTGCGCCATCTGACCTGTTCGGCGCTGCTTCCTTCTCCGCGGGGCTGGGCTATGCTGCTGCTGCTGCTGCGGCCGCCGCGACCTACGCCTACGACCCATACCTGGGCATCCCCAACGCTAGCCAGTCTCCATTACTATTGGAGGAAGGGAGAGACCCGCGGCTGCTTGGCGGGGCCTTGTGGTTCCCGCCGTCTCTGCCGTCATCAGAGTCGGTGGGAATGTGGGTGGGCGATTTCACCCCTCAAACCCCCGGGACCAGTGCCCAGTTCCCGTCCGAGAACTATTTCGGCATGACCAATGGTGAGGTGGTCGAGCTGTCGAGTCCGAGTTTCCTCGCCTGATCTGGTCCTCCCATGCCGGTTTGTCCTGTTTTGTTGGTATCTATATATGCAGGGGCCCCTCTCTCTTACGAATGACACGTACCTTATGAGTTAATAAATGAAGCCAGAGAGACTTTCCCTTCTCCCATTGTATCAGTAAGTAGAGAGGTAAAAAGTGAAAAATAAAAATAGTCAAGGCTCACAGCTGTACAAATAACAAATCAAGCCCAAGGAACGAACGCTCATTAACTTAGTATATTAGACATCCCATTCACCAACCATGGCATCACACGGGCTAGTACTTGAACCGGAAATCCAAGCGCTTGTTCCCCTCCTTTTCTCGCGCCTCCTTGTCGGCCTGGTAGAGCAACCGCTCCTCCTGCGACATGAGGGCCCACTTCTTCTCCTTCTGCCGGTTCAGATAGCGGAGGTACTCGCGCTGAGCGATGAAGACGGCCATGGAGAAGACGCAGAGGGCGACAAGGACTTTATTGCCGGTGTAGTAGTAAGGGGAGTCACTGGTGCGGTAGATTTCTGGAGCATATTACAAACCGGGAACTCATCAGTACGGTGACACTTTCCTTGATCCACAATGTTTGGTTATTTTTTTTTTGGGAGGAGGGGTTCAAACTCACGCGACGAGACAACCGACCCAACTTGCACGATAACATTATACGTCGCCGCGGTAATAGCGCGCTTCTTCACATCAAAGGTATTCTCGGAGATCCAGGCGGAGACGATCGGATGGAAATACGGGTACCCCGAGATGAGGGTGCTGATGGTGAAGCGCGCCCAGTTGTAGCCGCCGGACGGCAGGCACAGCAGGGCGATCAGCAGCGGCAGGGACCAGAACTCCCCGAACAGGCTGTGCCAGGTGCGGTCGCCGAAGTAGTCGCTGCTCTTGCACAGCGCCAGCATGCAGATGATCTGGATCGCGGCATAGGGAATCGACAGCATGTTCGCCTGGAATGTGGTGAAGCCCAGTCGCTTGAGCGTCAGCGAGAGGTACGAGGAGACGGGGCTCTGGGGGATGTAGGCCACGAGTCCGATCAGATATAGGCCCCACATTGAGGAGTCCTTCCACGCGGAGAGGATGTCGTGCAGGGTGGCGGATTCGTTGATGTGGGTTAGGCCTTTGGAGGGGTCGTCGCGGAGCAGGCGCTGTTTTTGTGGGGGAGGGATCCTGTGTCAGTATGATTGGGGTTGTGGAGGGGGTGAGGAGGAGGACTCACGTTGATCATGATGACTTCTTCGCGTTCGGTGTACCAGTTCTTAGGGCACAGCAGGCTGGTGGTGTTCGTTGGGGAGCTGGGAAGGTAGAAAAGGCTCTATTTGGAAAATGTGAGTATTTTGTTATGTGAGTTGGTGGTTGGGGCTCGTGGGGATTCTTACGACGACGCCGATGACGAAGGTAATAAGTCCATCGATCAGGAACAGCCAGAACCAGCCAGGCTTGCCCTGCACACCCCGCATCTCGAGGATACCGGCAGCGAGCAGAGATGAGATGATACGAGCAACCTGTTCTGATCCATTAGCTGGGTTCGTCTGGTTATAACTGGAGGTTCGTACGTTGAGGGTGGACCAGAAAAATCCCAGGCGCACGGAGAGCTCTTTCGTCTTGTAGAAATAGGTCGCAAACAGAATAGTACCCGGAATGAAGCCGCCCTCGAAAGCCCCGATGAGTGCTCTGGTCACATAAAAGCCAGCCCGGTTGGTCATCCACGCCTGAGCCCACGACACGATACTCCAGCAGATCATCATGACAGGAAGTACCCGCTTGAAGCCATATCTCTTGATGAGAAGCTGTACCGGAAATTCCGCAGACAAGAAGCAAACTAATTGAATAGTAGAGCCCTGGCAGAGTCAGAGATTGTGCGCGTATGTTGGGTCATGCACCTCTCACATTGTTGTAGTCATCGGTCGTCATGTTCAAATCAACCAGGAAATTGTCAGTCAACGCATTTGACAAGTTGCCACGATCCAGTTGGAGACCAAAGAACTGCTCTTGTCAGTGTTCGCCGCTTCGTGCATATCGCGAATAACATACCATGGTGCAGAGAGCCGTGAGCAGAAACAGATCGGTTTTCCAAACCACTCTCCTCTCCTCTTGCTCTGTCCAGGTGGCGGTGGGATCGAATCGGTGAAAGCCCTCAAACGACTCGTGAGGAGGAACAACGCCAGCCAGATGCTCCTGTCCGACCTCGATCGACACCTTGGAAGACTGCGTGTCTTCCACATCGTGGGCTTTGATGGAGCCTTTGAAGCCCGTCTCAATGTCGGTCATGATGGCTATCGCAGGTCTTGCTGCTAGTAACGCAGATCAACAAAAGACCAAGATAGTGGACGTGAACGGAAAGCCTCCAAAGCCGGGTTGTCTTCCATGGTGGTGGACTTATATACCATCAGAGTCGTGGCGTTGATAATTTATTCCCCGATGTCGTTATTCGCGATGGTCCTCAACAACGACCGTCTGCTTGAGCCAACCACAGACATGGTGTTATTGGCATTGCCGTGTATGCATGCCATGAGTCCAGAATCGGACTAACAGAATGGCACAAAACGGATCGCCGAGCACATCATCGCCGCCTGGAGCCCCAAGCTGTACGCTAACCAGTTTTCATTCCGACAACCAAAGCTTTTCACCAATAGTCTCTCTTCTCATCGGTTTATGAAGACCCGAAAACAATCATTCAGAAAAAAACAAAACATAATAAATCCATACAGGCCATGCTTGTTGCGATGAGGCGTCGAACCCCACAGTTCACGGCTATCGTTTAAGAGGGTTCTTAGGTGTAGATTTCCCCGGATATTCCTTTTCCTGTCACGCACTGTCAACGCAGCCCTTGCCCATCATTTCTGTCTGATATGGCCTTCATGTCCCCAGGTTTCGGAGCATTGCTGTTTGTAGACGTAGCACATGCACACCTGTCCGACCAAGGAGCCCGTTGTCAGCGCCTATTCGCTATCAGCGATAGCGCCGTTGGGCGAGACCACGACTGGCATAACACGGACCAGGAAGCCCTCCGAGAATTTCACCGACGCCCCACCGATAGCCACACCGCCGGCTCCTGATTGGTATCACGCCGAGGCAAACCAATCGGGCATGATTCATGCGGGGGAATTGAGGGCCATGGGCCCACGAGGGACTTGACTCAAATGGCCTTGCGACTGTGCGGAACATGCGACATTGCGACCCGCGGATAAAATCCATGGTCTGTAGAAGAGGGTTCGCGTCGCAGTGATGAGGAGTTGTCGCCATTCGTACTGCAGGACCCGCGCACCCTCCACTGTGGTGGAGACTACACGTTGACAACATACCAGCCGTGATCGCTGCCGCAGAGTAGAACAAACATCCGTCGGCTATTATAGTTTATATAAAGAGTCAGGAAGCTTGACGAGATCGTCCGCCTGTTTTCGAGCATCGAATATCCCGTTAACTTAGTTGCTTTTGCCTTCAGCTTCTGTGTCGTTCAAAATCTCCATCATGCCTGCCGTCGTCGAAAATAGTCCGGCTGCGACCATCAGGGGAGGCCATGAAGAGTCGCGTCCTCGTATTTCAGAGCCACTCCAGTATTCCGGGACGCTCGACTCGTACGTCAAAAGAGACCTGACGCCGGTAATTGGTCGCGAGTACGAAGGTCTTCAGGTGGCAGAGATCTTGAAATCAGAACAACGTGATCAGATCATCAAGGACTTGGCGGTAACGAGTGAGTGGTAATTTTGAAAAGCCGGGCTCGACAGCTCTGATGTGAATAGTCTCAAGCAGAGGTGTTGTTTTCCTGCGTGATCAGGACGTGACACCGCAGCAGATGCGCGAGTTTGGAGAGAAACTAACATATTTGGCCGGATGCGTAAGTACACATAGCGAGCTTGTTATTCAATATCCAGCACCGCGGTTGAAGACAGATTTACTTACTGACTGTTCTGCAGCCAGAGTCATCCGGACTACACATCCATCCCCTAACAGAAGAAGGCAGTGAACTGGGCGACCAAATCAGTGTGATCAGCAGCGAGAAGCAGAAGAAAGGAGGCGGTCTTACACATCAACTCAGCGACACGAGTCGGTTCGCCTCGGTGGGTTGGCACAGCGACATCAGCTTCGAACCCGTGCCATCCGACTATGCCATGCTGAAGATCCACACGCTTCCCGAGACGGGCGGCGATACTCTCTGGGCGTCGGGATATGAGATCTATGATCGCTTGTCGCCCGCCATGGCCGGGATGTTGGAGGGGCTGACGGCCACACACGACGCGACTTTCTTCCACGAGGAAGCGCGGAGGTTGGGCAATCCGTTGCGGAAAGGAATTCGAGGGTCTCCGCTCAACCAGGGAGAGGCGCTGACCGCCGTTCATCCCGTGATCCGCACGAATCGTAGGTGTTCATAATGTCTTACGTTACTTGTGCAGCTCGAGCTGACCTCAATCATTATTAGCTGTCACTGGGTGGAAGTCCGTGTATGTGAATAAGGGATTCACGAAGCGCATCAACGGAGTCACAAAAGACGAGTCCGATATGTTGCTCAACTACTTGTTCAATGTGAGTTGCCAACAGACTACCAATAACTATAGGCGTGTGCCAGTTGGACTGACAAGCCTTTCTTGCAGCTTGTCACCCAAAACCATGATGCGCAGGTTCGCTTCCGCTGGAACAAGAATGATTTGGCAATCTGGGATAACAGGTCGACTTGGCACTGTGCGACCTATGACTATGTGGAGGCTCGGGCTGGAGACCGGGTTTGCAGTCTGGGTGAAGCACCGTACTTGGATACTCGCTCAAAGTCGCGTAGGGAGGCCTTGCGGGAGGCGTGAGGCGGTTGATTTCCTTGTCTATAAGTAATGCTCTAATGAATATGTCAATGTAATTTTCCAAGAGATAAAACCAAGTGGTCCTGAGGTTCGATACTACGAAGCTTAAGCAGTGCTAGATGCATTAACGCCTGGTGATTTGAAGGTGGATTTGTTGTATTGTCTATATATCTCACAAAAAAAATGATTGGGGCTGCCAGAGCCTTCGTTGTAGGGACAATCATTCTGAAGCTAGAAACAATCATAACATGCCGGACTCGGGTTATATCCGACTATGCATCGGCTTAGTCCTCGAAAGTGCTACATAGCACTTGAAGCTAGAATTCCGACTCTTCCAGAGTATCCATTATATTGTCGCCCCCTTGGTTGGTCCCAAGCCTGACAAATGCCTGCTTTGTCAGGGACATAAACACGGCTCAAGCGTAATCTAAGCCTTGCATGGCTCCGACAGCTTCATGTAATTCCAACAGACTAAATGGAGTCAGTATGTGCGAAACGACGGAACGGACACTATCCGAGGATTCTTACTGCTGAAACCCATATCATCACCAAACATGGTAGCATACGTCTCTTCACCATCCTGTAGTCCACCCTCCGAGTCATACGCCACCGCAGTCTTACCCAGAGCAATAGCCATGACGGGCGGGTGCGGCGTCAGAGTAACAAATTCAGGCTTAGCGTTCAAGGCCTGCGCCAACATTAGCTGATGAAGATTGGTCCCCGCATAGTGGCCCTTGTGGATGGCAGCGCCACAGCGTTTGATTCCCGACCAAGAAACGATATCACCGACAGCGAAGTGATCATCTGCGTTGGGAACATTACGCGGGAATTGCAGGCTACATGGCGGTCAGTCGGAGCACAAAAGGATAGAGACTGGAATAGAGAAGCATACGAGGGTCTAATCTTCACAAGCCCATGCTCGTCCAAGGCATCCCTAGGAAGATAAGTGGACGTGGGCATGCTTTTGGAGACAGCGTTCATCAGATGGCCGGCCTTGATCTGAGTGCCGTCGGAAAGGGTCAGTTCCCAGATACGGCGCCCTCCTTCCGTTTCAACGGCAGTGGTGTCGACGACTCTTTGTCCCAGAATAACCTCTACCTCCTGCTCGCGGAGGATTGAGCAGATACGCTCTTTGAACGTGTCAGGCAGGGGCTCGGCAGAAAGGAGTCGATCGCGGGAATGGATCAGAGTGATTTTCTGGTTGGGATATAGATCCTTCAATTCTGCGGCCATTTCGGCACCAACGGCACCTACAACTTCTTAGGAACGACTTGGGCCTAGACACGAGGGCATTGATGAGACTTACCACCTCCGATGACTACCACCCCTTCCTCTGCGTTCTGGATAGCTGCAACATTCTGCCTGGTCTCTTGCAGGAACTCTTCGCGCTCGAGAGACTGTGGTACCGTCGGGAAAGCCCTGCGTAGACCTGACGCAGCGATCAAGAAGTCGTACTTCTCCTCAATTGATCGCCTTGTTTGCAGATCAAGAATCTGAGCCACCTTGTGCTGACAATCCACCGAGTGAACGCTTCCCCGGATAAACTTGACGTCGGGAGTCTTCAACGCAGGGATGTCCACAAATTTGTTCCAGGTCTTTGAGGCATATTTCTCGGAGGCAAGTGCTTTGGGGGAACCGATGAGATGGTCTAGTATTATTGTCCGCATTAGTGGTGATGTATCTCAAATGAAGGTTGGAAAACCACGCGACTCACAGTATCCGTCCCTCTCATCCACCAATGTGATCTGAATGGGTATGCGATGTCGAGGGGGTTGTGCATTGGGTGTGAAGTTGAAACGAGCGAGACGACCTCGGCAGAGATCCAGCAGCGTCATCGCTGCGCTCAACCCGCCATATGAGCCACCAACAATCAGAACGCGGAACTCGCGCGCCAAAGAGACAAGGCCTTCGTTGGACGGCATGTTGGGTGCTAGGTATTGGCTGCTGCTGAGGTTGAGATATAGCAGTCTAAATGCGGGGGAACAGGGCAAGCGGAGAGAGAGAAAGAGAGAGAGAGTGGAGAGCGATAGCGAGCAGCTAGACAAAAGTTGATAGACAGCAAAGCTGGAGGAGAATGTCGCGAGATAAAGGGGGGCAGTCCATTCTTAAGGCCATCCTTATGATAGCGACAACATAACCCGACGTGTCACCGGGAACCGGGGAGCTGATGCCCAGATTTGTGGATCCGATGGGGACATTGTGTCACAGTACGTTTCTTTGTCGTATCGGGGGTGCCTGAATCTGACCGAAATCTCGTCTCGGAGGTCTCGCCGGAGACCGACGGAAAGCCTATTGTCAGAGAAAGACGTGAGGCTGCTGAAAAGAGTGAGGTTCAAAGGCAATGAGACGCTACCAGAGGCACTTCTGCTGCAATGTCTCTCAGTGACACAATTCGGGACGAAATCGTGTGACTACGGAAACCAAGTTACGAACTGAGCCGGATGGTTGCTTTCCGTATCTTTTATTCATCATCTTATCAGATTGGCGCCAAGTGGCGCAACCGGATCCACGACAGACCTCGTCCAATCCCTGACTGCAGGAGAATCCAGGATGCCAGAGGCTCATGTAGAAATATGACCAGAATGGAAAGGACCGTGAGAAATTGACAAATCCAGCTCATGACCCAGCCAATCAATCTGCGAAACGAAATTGTCAAGTGGAGTATGAACTCAGACTTACGAATCTCGATGTTCCCGGCTCCGTTTATCTGATCCGCCTTTTGCCGGTCGGGTCTCATAAGACTTCTTCTTTTTCGATTGCACAATCGCGCCTCTTTTTTGAGCACTATAGAAGGACTGGCAGTTTGACTTCTGCAGTATGGTATCAGCGAAAGACTATGTAGATAAGGAGTATATCAGTTGTAACCTGCCAGTGGTAGCTGTGTTGGGTTTCCTGGCAACAGGGTCGGCGCGGATATATATACTGACGCCGGGAACTGCCGGATGTATTCGCAAAATAGCACAAGTAGTACTATTCGAGTTTGAGTTGCTCAACAATCCACGGCTTCTTTTATAGTAGTAGCACATATACAGGAGTATGTAGTTCTAGAGTTTTAAGCTGTATGTAAGCTGATAAGTATAATTGTAATACAATGTATAGTCAGCAAGGTTAGTCAATAGATCGAATGCTATAAGCTTTATGAATGTTGATAGTGCTTTGTGACGGGCCAGGTTAAATCAAGAAAATTGAGTCTTTGCCCAAGCTCTTACAGTAATTATCTTCTGATATTAAAGCGTGCTCAATCGTGATGGTTGTAGTAAGTGAAAATATCAGACAGGTTCTTTTATACTAGTCAGCAGAAAGGGCCTTGAACTCCTGAAATCAACATGACAAACCATAACTCTTGGTCATATTATGAAAAGAGACGACTTGGATGCACAAAAGTGTCAGAGGAGGTTTCCAGATTGTAGCCCAGGACTGCATTTGCAGCAAAAATTTGCTTCGACAACGGACCAGAGAATCTAATCAGATGATCTAATCAGATAAGCCTCCCAGCCGACGATCGGAGAAACATCTGGCCGGGACGTCTGGTTAGCCAGGCTGGCCGGGCAATCATTGGCCTGAATATGTGGCCTGAGGCCAAGAGCCGTGGCGCGATGCGCGCGTCTGCCACGGACCGATGCGGCACGGCCAGGATCAAGGAAGGCGAAGAAAATTACCTACGCTCAACCCCTCCCTAGCTCCAACCAGTATCTTCTGCCAATCTGCTTACTTCTATTGCAATCCGCAATGAATTTGAATGCGGCAGATTGGATGGCTCCTAAATCTTGTCACCCCACTTTCACCTCGCAGCCTTTTGCAAAATGTGATCAATGCCCAATGGCTTCGCGTGGCTCCCGTATGGATCCACTGCAAGTGATGCTGACCAGACAGCATTTATGCATATCCTTGAAAGTTCCTGCGTGAGCAAAGTACCTCTCGCGCAACAGCGGAGCTCGTATCTTCTTTATTATTGTGGTCACTCCTGTGATTCAGCACCCTCGTCTCTTGACCATTTTCAAAGTTAATCCTTCTGCTATCGAGCAAGTCAGCGTTGCGGTCAATATCTGCTGGTGCGTGACTGGTACCCCGCTTCGGATAATTCAAATCAATGGCAACCGCCCAACCGCAAAGTGAGGGGCACATCGCCTCGTCGACTACTACAACAACATCTTCTGTTACAAACAATGCTCTCGGTTCAGCCATGAATTTTGCTTCTATCCCGACTACCAGACTTCCTGCTTTGGATACGGTCGACCAGTACGCTGTCGAAGGTCTTGCGCATAGCTCAGTTACTCTGAGCCGCCGCTTGGAGCTTGCTTGCACTACAAGCCTCCAAGCTGTCACAAGTAGCCTTATTCAAGGGTACGCTCGCTTCATCTCGAGCTTCACGGGGCTCGATGAGATCGCCTTTTTTGTCGCACGCCATCCAACCACTGTCTCCGGATCGGAGAGAGCGCGCGGAGTGGTCCGTGCATCTTTCATCACGGAAGACGATGTCCAGCGCTGCACCATCGAAGAGGGAGATGAGCAGTACCAATTTGCTGATGAGGTCCACTTTTACCTGGCTTTGGGATTCTGCAGCGAACCTGAAAATGCCGATCAAAGGCCTTTTGTTCAGATACACGAAAATGTAAGTTTCATGTCACTTGCCTTGCAGCATTTGGTCTAATTGATCGACCGGTAGGATTTTACGTTATACGTGGAGCCTTCCACTAACGCTGCTACCCTCCAAATATGTTTCAGCTATCCCGACCGCTTGATCCCCGCCCCTGCGGCGGATCAGCTGCTGAAGAGCGTTGCGACTCATTTGGCGCATTCGTCGTCCTCACTGGCCTGCGAGGCCACTTCCCCCAATCTTTCTATTATGAATCATACCCCATCTATGATACCCCCTTCACGACGCCATGACTGGAATGAAACCGCTGATTTTACGATACCCTCAAGTTTTCTCCTTCACGCTGCGTTCCAGGGCTGGGCCCGGACAAAGCCCGATGCCATAGCCCTTGATTTCATTCATTCTTTACCTTCGAAATCTTCTTCTGCAAAGCACAGCATTTTTACTTATTCTGACCTCGACCAAGCCTCTGACAATCTGGCGGCATATATCAGGGACCTGCTGGCGGCCCGTGATGTTGCTGATTGCGGACGAGTAATCCCCGTGTACATGACAACATCACCTGAACTGTACATCTCTTACCTTGGTATATTGAAAGCCGGTTTCGCATTCTCTCCAATTCCACAGGACGCCCCGTGGGATAGGATTCGTGAGATTCTGCGGGACATAGACTGTCCTATCATTCTGGGTAACATGCCCAAGCCGTCTTTGGGACCTTGGTCTACGGAGGAGCAGGGTAAAGATACAAGCGAGCCCATATGGGTCAATGTGAAGGATGTAACAAAATGGGAAGTTCTAATAGATCCTGGTGTTCATCTTCCACCGTCCAAAAATATCCTCGAAGAAGTGGATATTGATGGTGACCAGATCGCTTACCTTCTGTTTACCAGTGGATCTACTGGGAAGCCCAAAGGTGTCCAAGTCAGCCATTGCGCAGTCACCTGTTCTATAGCATCTCATGCTACGTCCATTCCACTCCCTGGTGATTTTGAAGGCGATTTTCGCTGGTTCCAATTTGCTTCCCCTACATTCGACCCGTCACTCATGGAAATATTTGTCACCTTGAGCACCGGAGCTACTCTTTGCTCTGCTGATCGGAATTTGACATTGACTGACCTTGAAGCCACCATCAACGAAGCAAGAGCGACCATTATGATGGCGACGCCAAGCCTGGCTGCCCTCTTACGACCTTCCCGGTTGACCACGCTTCAAGCGCTTTGGACTATGGGTGAAAAATTGAACAGGACTGTTATCGAAAACTTCACGAGTACATTGGTTGACAGGCCTCAAATGATGTTGGTAAATGCTTATGGGCCCACTGAGGGAGCCATCAATTGCACCTATCTAGCACCGGTCGGTCGGTCGGTTCGTGGCTCGATCATTGGCAAAGCGCTTCCGACTTGCGCGATGTTTGTACTAGATCCAAACAGTCATACACCGAAACCAGTTGCAGCAGGTCTCGCTGGCGAGTTAGCATTAGGAGGTCCGCAGGTCAGCAAAGGATATTTGAACCGCCCGGAGGAAACTGCGAAAGCTTTTGTCAGCAGCGCAGATTTTGGACGTCTGTATCGTACTGGAGACATGGCGCGTATCGTCTGGGATGATTCTGGCTCTCAAATGATTGAGTTCCTGGGCCGCATAACATCAGATCAGGTCAAGATTAGCGGCCGCCGGCTCGAACTTGGTGAGATTGAGTCAGTACTGTCCACAACTCCGGGCGTGACAGAGGTTGTGTCCGTCGTAACCAAACGTGACGTCGAGGTTCAGGGCAGCGAACAGATTGTGGCATGCTTTGTTGTCAGCAACACTGACGCGAGTGCTGCCGAGAAGCAATTGATAACGAACGAGGCACATTACAAAGCACAGCAACACCTTTCTACGTATATGTGCCCCTCTGCGTATGCATTCTTCCCCGATCTACCACGATCAAGTTCCGGCAAGGTCGATCGCAAGGCCATTGTGGCTGCATTGCAAGGAGGCAAGAGCGAAATTCAGTTCTATACCTCACAACAGCCTACTCGAGACACTCCCAATGGTGTACGAGATCAGTGGGACATCCCAGAGGACGAGAACCTGTCTTCCGTTCAGCAGCTCTTGATAGAACTCATATCTCAGACAGCGGACGAGGATGTTACCGCCATCAAACCGGAAGCTGGCCTATATGCTCTGGGAATTGACAGTCTTGGCGCAATGCGATTGTTGCAGAAGCTACGAGATCATGGTTTTGATGGCCTGTCTGTCGGCGATGTCTTGCAATCTTCAACGCCAAAGGGCCTGATTTCACTCGTCTTTGAGCGTCGCAAAATGCCCGGAAAGACAGACATGAACGGAACGCACGACATGCTCCACCTAAGACTTCAGGAATTCAGTGACAGAAATCTCATAACATGTGCAGAAAGACTGAACTTGAAGCCTGAGCAGGTTGCGAAGGTCCTGCCGACTACAGCAACGCAATCTGGCATGCTTACCAGTTTCCTGCGTAGCTCATCCGACATGACCTTTGCGACACGGTCCTATATTTACCACACTGTCTTGAAACTTGAGCCAGATATCGATGTACATAGAATCCAGAAGGCTTGGGATACTGCTGTTGCCGCCTATGATTCCTTCCGCACAGTCTTCTGCTGGGTTGACGATGATATGGCACCCTTTGCTCAATGCATTCTTACTCCTGAAGCGAGATCACCAACTGAATGGGGTGTCTATCAAGTCACAGAGGCTGTCTCAGCCGAGGAAGCTCTTCGTGCTGCTCTCCGAGATGCTGAAGAGGGCATTGAACTAAGCCAACCACCCTTCAGGCTTTCTCTGGTCAGGAGTCACGCTACAGTTCAGATTGTTTTGAGCATGTTCCACGGAATATTTGATGGAGGCTCATTGCAGCTCCTGCTTGAGGATGTGTCTTCTATCTATTATGAAGAGCCTGCTAAGCCACGAACGTCTCTCGAATATGTTGTGAAGCACCACTTTCGGGCAGATCAGACGGCAACCTCCGACTTCTGGAATAAGCAACTAGAGCACCATTCTCCTGTGCCATTCCCATCCGTCACCTCATACAGACCGTCTCCAGTTAAGTCAACTGGCTGTGTGGAAGTAACGGCTAGTATCCGCCATGACATCCTCAAGAAGAGGTCTAAGCTTATAGGATCAAGCCCGCTTTCTGTACTTCAAGCAGCTTGGGGCTCAATCTTATTGGCTTACAGTGGCTCACCAGATCAAGATGTGATGATGGGTAGTGTTATTTCGGGTCGATTGGATGCTGTCTCCGAGGCCTGCATTGGGCCGACATTTACCACAATTCCTATTAGACTCGCTCTCGAAGACTCGCAAACTAATCAGGCAGATGCTTGCACAAATCGTGTTATAACTCAGCGGCTGGCAACGCTTAACGCAAGCGCCCTGTCTCACCTGCAGCCCGGCCTTGGAACGCTCGTTACGGCGGAAGGACGACTTCCATTTGATACACTGATCGCCTACCAGGATTTCAATGCTGGGTCCAATGCGAGTGGTATCTGGAGTTCAATCTATCATCCGCCCATGGCGAATGATTTTGCCGTCATGGTCGAGGTGTGGCCGTGTCCTGACTCCTCCTTGACGTTCCGGGCCAGTTTCGACGAGTCCAAGCTTGATTTGTGTTCGGCTCAAATGATGCTTAGACAAATGTCCGATATCGTCAATTATATCCTCGACGAGCCTGAAGGTAATTTCGTCGATGGTCCTTTGAGGACTAGGCACGATTTCAAGTCATCCTTCAACCCCCAACCTAGAATTCTTGACATGGTACAGGATCCTCTCCTGCATTGGCAGTTCGAAAACCATGCGCTGTTACACCCTCAAGACCCTGCTTTGATCTTTATGCACAATTTGGATGACGAGAATGACACACGAAATATCACTTGGTCTTACGGAGAGCTCAATGACATTGCAGAGCGCCTTGCAGTGCATCTTGTCCATACCAGCGGTGAGCTCAACAATCGCCCAATTCCAATCTGCATTGAAAAAAGCCCAGCCATGTACGTCGCAATCC
This sequence comes from Aspergillus saccharolyticus JOP 1030-1, assembly GCF_003184585.1. Lineage (NCBI taxonomy): Eukaryota > Fungi > Ascomycota > Eurotiomycetes > Eurotiales > Aspergillaceae > Aspergillus > Aspergillus saccharolyticus. The sequence continues at coordinate 917,230 of NW_020290612.1, forward strand.
TAGGTATCCTCAAGGCTGGAGGCGCCTGGTGTCCAATCGATACTAAGTCCCCTGCACAACGTCGTCACGACTTGATTTCCCGAACCGCATCGAGCATTTTACTGGTTTCTGACCTCGATGGGTCACAGCCAGATGGCTCAATTCCTGACGGAGTCCGAAGCATCGATGTTAATCGTTTCATTGATGCGGGAGCATCCAGAATCAACGGCGAGACTTTGCCTTCGACTACTGTCAGGGCCCAACCCAAGCCTGATGATATGGCGTACTTGATCTGGACGAGTGGAACAACAGGAGCACCCAAAGGTGTGCCGATCAAACATTCTTCTGCCGTGTCTAGTATGATATCTCTTCAAAGTGACATCCCTACAGACGTGGCTGGGGGCGTGCGATGCTTGCAATTTTCAGCATACACATTCGATGTGTCAATCCAAGATATCTTTTACACTTGGGGAGTTGGTGGCGTCCTCATCTCTGCTACGAGGGATATCATGCTTGGCTCATTTGCAAGGCTGGCCAACGTTACAAAAGCAACACATGCACATCTAACCCCTGCATTCTCAGCTGGAATATCTAGGAAAAGCTGTGAGACATTACAGGTCATTACAATGATCGGCGAGAAGTTGACGCAGTCTGTGGCTGATGACTGGGGAACGGACATGAGAGCTTTCAATACGTACGGACCGGCCGAGGTAACGGTAGTCTCGACGATCAGAGAATTCGGCAATGAGCACAAGGATGTCAAAAGCGCCAACATTGGCTGGCCCATGGAGACAGTTTCGGTTTTTGTGACCAAGGATCAACGGCTGGTCATGAAGAATGCTGTCGGAGAGCTGGCACTTGGTGGTCCACAGCTCTCACCCGGATACCTCAATCAGGATGATATCACCAAAGCGAAGTATGTTTGGAACGAGGAGGCTGCACAGATAGTTTACTACACCGGTGACCTTGTTCGCATGCTTGCTGACGGATCGCTTGAGTACATCAACCGTGTTGATGACCTGGTCAAGCTGGGCGGTATTCGAGTGGAACTGTCTGAAATAAGCTTCTCTCTGAGGAATTGTCATTCGCTTGTCGAAAGCGTTGAGACTCTTCTTCTCAGTCGTCCGGACAGGCCCAGCAGTGTGGTTGTTGCCTTTCTATCTGCGCCGAAAGCTGCAGCCACGGAAAGTCAGGAGAAGCTCATGATATATGGTCGCTCCGCTGTAGAGATAGCTCGAGCTGCCAGCAAGCAAGCCCAGCGTCTCCTACCCGGTCATATGATACCTTCAGTTTTCCTGGTAGTGTCCCATATACCAAAGACATCTTCAGCCAAGACTGATAGGCGAGCACTTCAAGCGGCTTACACGTCTCTTGATCTCGATGGCTGGGAATCTGAAACGAACTTGGCCAACGGTTCTGAATTGGTCGCCGAAAGCCAAGTTGACGCATCTGTTGCAACCGACGTGCTTGAGATAATCTCTTCTTTAGCTGGTATGTCGACATCACTCATTTCCAAATCCAGCCGCCTCAGTAGCCTCGGCATCGATTCGATCCGTGCTATCCGGGCAGCATCTAGACTGAAAGAAGCCGGCCACCAGGTCTCGGTTGTCGATGTTCTCAATTGCGTGACTGTCCGAGATTTGATGGTTTTAGTCATTGAAGCAAATCAAGGCACCCGAGTGGACTCACCTGAAACGTTCGACGTGGGTGATTTCAATGAGAAGTGGCATAGCGCTGCGGCAGCCAAGATTGGAGAAGACTTCAGCATCCTCAGAGCGTCTCCATTACAGGAAAGCTTGCTTACTGAGACGATGGGAACCTACTCCATGTACTGGAGCAGCCACTTCTTTCTTCTCGATGATGTGGTGGATCTCCCAAGGTTGAAGCAAGCATGGCTCTCAACGTGCCAGCGAACCCAAGCTCTGAGGACTGGTTTCATTCCCGTTGCTGAAGTTGGAGGCTCAAGTCCAAGCACACCCGAACACTACGATTTCTCGATCTTGCAAATCGTCTATCAGCTTCCAGACCTCAACTGGAAGTCGCTGCAGTGCAACAGCTCTGATCTTCAGAACTTACGGGATCAGAGACTGGATGAGATTATGTCGATGCATCAGAAAGCCTACTTCAGGCATCCGCCCTGGGCCGTCACAATATTTGATACCGGCGCCGAACGCACTATGATGTTCACTGTCCACCACGCCATACACGATGAACCCTCACTTGGTCTGATATTGGATGATGTTCGACGTGCATATACGTATAAACCGCCCTTGCGTGTTCAGCTTACGGAGGCATTTTCTTTGATTCTTCCCACTGAGAAAAGTTACCAGGCAACAAACCAGTTTTGGAAATCTGAACTCAAGGACTTCACTAACCTTGACGCCCCTGTTTGGCCGGACCTCACTGGCAAGAGGCTGCAACCAGGCGAAGTCCCAGTGTACCAATGGATTTCGGAAGGAATGTCTTTGACAAAGCCAAGTTCTTCATTACAGACAATTGCAGCAGAACTTGAATTATCCTCCATCGCATCCATCATCCGGGCAGCGTGGTGTTATGTATCACTAAGCTACCTTGGACTCCCGGCAGCCGTGTTCGCTGAGACCCTCTCTGATCGTGTCCTGCACCCCAATCTTGAGGACTGTATTGCGCCCCTGATATCCGTCGTACCCGTTCCATTTCATCCAGAAGGAAGCGTTCGGCAAATACTCGTCGATCAGCAACGAATCTCTGTTCAAGCCTGGAAAAACCGACATATACACGCTCGCGATATTCGAAACCTGTTGAAACGTCAGAGAGGCGAGGCGCTCTATCCAGCTGTCTTCAATTTCCATGTTGTCGGTGACGAATCGCTTGAGCTTGTCGAACCGAGCATTTGGCGTGCATCAAAAGATGATGTGGGCCTGCACGTTGAACATCCCATGGCGTTTAACGTCTTTCAGCGCTCTGATGGTACGCTCTATATCGAGGCCTCTTCCGACAGCAGGATAATGTCGCACGCCCAGCTGTCGATTTTTGTTCGTCAGATTGATGCATTGATAAGCTCAATGCTTTCAGCGATCGACGAGCCTTTTGGGAGTCTGGTCAACCGTCTCTCAAAAAGCCTGCGGTCGATCTCCGATCAACCTGTCAGCGAGGAAGTGGTGAACTCAGTGCGTCTAAGCCCAACGCATTGGCTCGAGCTGTATGCTGCGAAGAATCCTGAATTGATAGCCGTCGAGGTTGCGAGTAACATAACAGAATCTGGAGTCGAGAAGGAGACTATGACCTATGGTGAACTGAACGCCGAAGCTAATCGCGTGGCTGCCTATATTGCCTCTCTTGGTCACAGAAACAGAATGATTGCGGTCTGCTCCGAGCGTGATCTCATCTCGTATACCATTATCGTTGGTATCTTCAAATCGGGAAACACGTACCTCCCTATTGATGATGGTCTGCCCGCTGATCGGAAGGTATTTCTGATTGAGGATGGCAGCTGCCCGATTGTCTTCACTGAGAAGCCATTTGCCGCATCCTTCGAAAACGTGCCAGGCACTTGCCAGATCACATGCTTCGACAGTGTTGAATTCTCAGATTCATTGACGGCGATGTCAACCGAGGACAAGGATTATATGTCTGAACCCGATGATTTAGCCTATCTTTTGTATACATCTGGCTCTACTGGCAAACCCAAGGGCGTTATGGTGACCAGAGGGAATCTCTCCTCATTTATCGAGTCTTTTTCGGAATTCACTTGTCAACGTGCCCCAGTCACCTTGGAGCTTGAAGGGACGGGCAGATATCTTGCTCAAGCCAGCCGTGCTTTTGACCCCCATCTCTTGGAAATGTTCTTTCCCTGGAGACATGGCATGGCTACAGTGACTGCTCCTAGACCTATGATTCTCAATGATCTTGGATTGACAATCTCCAAATGGGAGATTACGCATGCGAGTCTTGTTCCATCTTTGGTGGATCAATCGAATATCGGACCTGCGCAATGCCCTAGCCTGAAGTACATGACGGTCGGGGGAGAGAAAATCACGCAGAAAGTGCTGGATACGTGGGCGTCGGCACCAGGGTTCGCCCTTGTGAATGCGTACGGTCCGACTGAGGCAACAATTGGTTGCACTTTTGCCCCTGTGGGCAGAGATACAAATCTTCGTAACATTGGGCCTCCCCTAAGTGCTTGTGTCGGTCACGTCCTCATGCCTGGCACACTCACGTACGCTCTCAGAGGTCAGACAGGGGAGTTATGCTTCACAGGTGACCTCGTTGCGAAAGGCTATCTCAACAGGCCCGATGCCACCGGATTCGTGACTGGGCCCAACGGCGAGAGGATGTATCGTACTGGTGATATTGGGCGCCTGATGCCAGATGATTCTGTTGAGTATCTCGGCCGCGGAGATGACCAAACAAAGATCCGTGGGCAGCGTTTAGAACTTGGAGAAGTCTCCGAGGTTATTCGCTCCTCCTCTAGTCTTGATATCAGTGTAGTAACAACAGTCGCAAAACACCCTGATCTCTCAAGACAACAGCTGATTTCGTTTGTTGCAAGATCAAATACTCACAAGTGCGAGCAAGACGCAAATGTCGCGTTTCTCTTCTCCGAATTTGCCACGCTCGGCAAAGAACTGCAGGACGCTTGCAAGAGAAAGCTACCTAACTACATGGTCCCTGAGCTTGTCCTTCCCATCACTTACATACCGCTGGCACCTCTATCCGGGAAAGCCAACATCAAGGAACTGGCCGGTCTCTTCTCAAATCTTCCCCTTGCCACTGTTCTGCAAGGTAATAATGCGCCAAGCAAAGACGACACCTTCGTCAACCGGCCGTTGTCTGCTGATGAGCAGGCTGTGGCGAAAGAACTTTGCAGTGTTGTTGCAGCAGATCCGTCGTCAATCGGACCCTTGACAAACATTTTTGAAATTGGGTTGGATAGTCTTAGTGCAATTGGTCTCTCTATCAAGCTGCGGGGAATCGGTTATCAAGCTACTGTGGCTCTTGTCATGAGCAACCCCTTTGTTGAGCAACTCGCGCGTTTGCCTAGGCGTTCCTCCTCGACCACCGAATCCGTCATTTCAGATATCCGTCGATGGTTCGCCCGCATCGAATCTGAATACAGAGAGCATCCAGTCTCAGACTTAGACCCAGCTCGCGTGGCTGCCGTTCGACCTTGTTTGCCCCTTCAGGAGGGTCTAGTCGCCCGCTCCATCAATAGTGAAGGCAATCACCTTTACGTCAATCACATTATCCTGAAGCTCGAGCCTACTGTTGATCTGGATATGCTCAAGTCTGCATGGCAAATGGTCGCCAATGACAATGAAATCCTAAGGACTGCTTTCGCCCCTTTCAACAAACAGATGGTGCAGGTGATACTTGCAGTTGATTTCCACGAAATATGCTGGGAGGAAAAAGAGTTCGATAGCCTGGACCAAGCGATAGAGAGCCATCGACAAGAGTATGATCGGATCTCTCAGGACATAGTATCGAACATATCTAGGTCGCCACCAGTACGATTCTTGATCGCGAAATCAGTGGGCACGAATCAGCCTCCCGCCTTATTCATTGACATTCACCACGCGCTCTATGACGGCGAGTCCTTCTTCATGCTAATGGAGGATGTTACAGCCCGGTACGTGGGAGAGGCATTGCCTCCGAGAGGATCGCCGTCGGAGTTCATTGAGCATGTGTGCACTCTAGATATGGACAAGGCAAAAGATCATTGGGTTCCGTATCTGGCAGGATACCGTCCAACCACTTTCCGAAGAAACACTGGGGCAATGGAACTCTCTACTTCTCGGAGCAGGAAGCTCAGCAACAGTCTCAGTGACTTGGAGCGCTGCGCTGCAGTACTTCGCACTACTGTACCATCTTTGGTCCAAGCAGTATTCGCACTTCTCTTGGCGGATACCGTTGGGGCTCCGGACGTGACGTACGGCTTGGTTCTGTCAGGGAGAGCTATTTCTGTTTCAGGCGCCTCGTCTGTTCTACTGCCATGTATTACCACTGTCCCTGGCCGTCTCAATACCACTAATCTGGAGACGGTTGACGAGGTGATTGAACATGTGCAAAAGTCTACTATAAGATCTCTCGAATTCCAGCACACTCCGCTGAGACACATTCAGCGCTGGGTTGGAGCGGATACCCCGCTCTTTGACTGCCTCTTCTCGTACATCCACTCCACCCCGTCACTCAAGCACAGTCTGTGGCATGAACTGGATAGCCATATGCCCGCAGAATATCCTTTTGCTGTCGAAGTCGAGGCAAACCATGCAGAGGACACGATTCAGTTACATTGCAATTTTTCATCGTCGTTTGGATCCTCCTACGATGCAGAGGAATATCTTGAAAAGATGGAGGCCGTGATCTCAAGTGTAGTAGCTGGCGAAGGTCTTTCTTTGGCCAATTTCAACTTATCACGGACATCTACACCAGGCACACAGTCTCCTGTCGCTGCATGGGACAATTCTATCTGGTCCCCGCTCGAGACTCTGGTTCGGGAGCACACTGCGGACTTCTGTGGATTGACTATCGAGGATGTCACCAAGGGTGCGTCATTTTTGAGTCTAGGCATAGACTCGGTCACGGCAATTCAATTCTCGCGCAGGCTCCGCGAAGCAGGTCTGGATGTCTCTTCGTCTGATGTTATGCGATTCTCTTGCATAGGCGCACTCGCTAAGCATATTGACGACACTACCAATAGTAGGGTTTCAGACCAAGAGGCCGAACACGAGGAAAGCGACACCATCAATGTTGAGGTCTACGGTAAATATACTCAACTTCTAAGCGACGATGACTCTATCTCTGCGATGTTTGAGGCCACGCCTTTGCAGTCGGGAATGATCACTCAGACTCTGGCCACTAATGGGCAGGTCTACGTCTATCCTCATCCTGTCAGGCTTGCGGATTCTGTTGATGAATCTCGGCTCAAAGAAGCTTTGACCAAGGTTATTGAGAGGAATGATATTTTGCGCACATCTTTCCATCTGATTGAGGACCTTGGGTCCTCCTGGATCGGTGCTGTCCATACACAACCGCCACTTGAATGGACGAAGATCACGCTGACTTCTAACGATAATATTTTGTCCGAGATTACTGCTATGTATTCGTTCCGGGATGAAGCAAGCTTCCAGGCTCCTCCGATTAAGACATTCTTGGTCAGCCAACCGGAGGGCAGGATTCTTGTGATCCTCTTGCACCACGCACTCTATGATGGTGCCTCTATCCCGTTCTTCTTCGAGGATTTGGCCATTATCTACAATGGTGGCTCGCCCCCAGAGAGACCGAACTTCTCGGAAACAGTCAAGCATATTCTAAAGGGACAAGACGAGTCTTCTAAGTTCTGGACGCAGAGACTTCAGGGATATGAGGTCTCTGAGCTTCCTCTGCTTCCTACCTCTGTGTCTGCTGACTGTGCATTCACATCCGAGCGGCTGTTGAGTGACAATTTGTCCACCGTGATTGAGGCTTGCAAAGCCATGGAGGTCACGGTTCAAAGCGTGTCTCTCCTAGCTTATGCCAAATTGCTGGCTCGCCTTTTGGGAAAGCGCGATATTGTCTTTGGACAAGTTCTAGCAGGGCGGTCACTGTCAGTGTCAGGAGCTGAGAATACCTTGGGACCCTTATTCAATACCGTTGCCCAGCGAGTTAGTTTTGAGCCAAAGTTCCTGAGCAACAAGGCAATGGCTCTCCGTTTGCAACAGTCGTCAATCGATGCACAAGTGCACCAGAACGCCCCTCTGCGGACCGTGCAAAACTCATTGAGACGGTACCATTCTCTTACTTCTTCATCTCTCTTCGATACACTTTTCGTGTTCCAGAAAAGTGCAGACTTTGCGGGCAGCATTATCAATAGGCAGACGATTTGGACACCATATGAGGTCGATAACTATACTGCGCAGGCTGAGTACAAACTGAATATTGAGGTTGATCATGCTAGTCATGGTATCGTGGTCACTGCTTCCTGCGATGGGACATATTTCACCCAGGACATGCTTAACAAGCTCTTGGACGAGTATGCTATCATTTTTAGTGATATCGTCGGACATCCCACTAGGTGTGCAACGATTGTACCTGCGGGCCTCGGCGATTTACCCTTGAAGCTATCTCAGCAAGAGGCTCAGGATAACGAAGTCGCAGAATCCAAAAAGCCTGTTCATGAAGACATCGTTCGATCTATACTTGCAGAGGTTGCTGGTGTTTCCCTGGATAATATAAACCCGAACACAAGCATCTTCAGCATTGGTTTGGATTCACTGTCGGCCATTCGTATCGCCTCTCTATGTCGTGCAAAGGGACTGAAAACTGGTGTTGCCGACATTCTGCAAGGCAACAGCCTCCGCGGTATCAGTCAGCGAATCCAGTCAGTCTCCGAAAGCAGCATGACGCAGACCCACGCCGCGCTTATAGATAATTATGAGCAGGTTGAGGAAGCTGTTCTTCAACAACTCAAGATGGAGAAGAAATCGGTGGAGGTAATTCTTCCATGCCTTGGGGGGCAGTACTATCACCTTGCGAGCTGGCTCAAGTCCAAAAGGAAGATGTTTGAGTCCGCCTGGCCATACTTTTGCACTGAGCGTGTTAACGCTGCAAAGCTCGAAGAAGCTTGGTTCCGCCTGCAGCAGAGACATCCTATATTACGGACATGCTTTGCAGCGATCTCTGCAACAGATGTTGTCCAGATTGTGATGAAGCAGGCGATGCGTGATACCGACAAATTCAAGGTCATATATCATTCCTGCTCAATCACAGAAGCTGCGAAGGCTCAAGCTAGGGAAGAGGCGCTGCACCCGTCCACACTCTTCACGCCTCCTGTCCGTCTGCGGCTTCTGCGAGCCACTGATCGTGATGGTGTTCTTGTTCTTATCAATCACGCTGCGTACGATGCGTGGACGATGCCTATGTTTGTGACTGAGCTCGCGCAGCTTTATCGAGGTCAGGAACTTGCCAGTAATCCCGACTTCCCAGCCTTTGTGACTTCTTCGCTTCGCTCTCTTCGTGCGCTCGATGAAAAGGGATACTGGTCAACTAAAGTGGGATCGGCTACCCCTACTCTGATCAAGAAAGGAAATATCAGTGAGGATGAGGTGCCCGATCAGTTGTTCGTCGGGGCTTGGGGGAAAGTCAAGGACTTGTCGAGGCTCGAAAGCACCTGCCGGGCTGCAGGTATCAGCCTTCAAGCGGTGGTTCTGCTCGCCGTTTCCCGCGGCATTTCCAGACGTACAGGCGTACCATCGCCCACGGTTGGTCTCTATCAAACAGGCCGTTCTGCATCCTTTGAAGACGTTGACAAACTGTCTGGCCCGTGTCTCAACGTGAATCCATTTACATTTCCCAATGTCACATTGGTTGACGATGCTTCTCCAGCTGCTGTCGTTGAGCAGGCCCGTGCAATCCAGTCCGCTCTCGCAGAACGTGTCTCGTACGAGCAGAGCTCTCTTCGAGATGTTCTCTCGTGGACCGGCATTCAACAAAGCGGAGGCCATCTGTTCAATGCCTGGGTCAATCTTCTTTGGCTGCAAAACGCTGCTTCCTCAGCTAACGACACCACGCCGGATTCGGATGTGTACGAGAGCAGCGAACTATTTCTACCTCTGAAGATCGGCGTGCCAACAGATTTCGTTCCATCGGAGCCGCTACCTGATACGGCTACGTCCGTGGCAGCCTTGGACACTTCCTTCCTTCCGGACGAGAATGTGTTTATCGATATCGCTCCCGATCACAAGACCGATTCTATCGGATTTGGTGTGCGGGTCGAGGGAGGACTTTTGAAGGAGGAAGAGGTGAATGATCTCTTGACAGAGATAGCGAGTGAGATTGAAATGATTGTTTCTTCGGTTGATGCAGCTTGAGCTGAACCATGGGCTGCTGCCACGGAATTGATTCATTCACGAGGTTTGGGAGGTTGCCTCATTTGGTGCATATATTGATGCATGTACTTTGTGATTCTCTTGTTAATATTTGTATTACCTTGTGTTAGAGTGTTTCTAGAGCTAGATCTTTTTACGAGCTATGTTTGCTTTGCTTTCTCTAAGCACAGCCTAGAAAGTCTTGTAGACACCTTAGATTACAATACCTCAATCATCAATATCTCTGCTGACAGTCAATTCGCTTTTCCCTCGCACACCCCTCGGATAGAGAGCGCCTTCTTCTGATCTCACATCTGCAAACCAATGCTGACAGTTTGTGTGGCTTCGTCATTCGGTGCAGATAATCCTCAGCATACTGCAAAGCTAAAGTCACATTGCATGCAATTCCATTAGTCTTAAGTATTGAGTTCAGTTTGCGTTGAAACCCAGATCTGATAAGTACATTGTACATAGATATTACACATGACAAGTCACCACCACTACTGCCACCTTCACCATCACTGTCACCTTGAGTATCCAGTCCTCACTGCACCTCACCAGTTCATCACTTAGCAACATAAGTCAGTCTCCAGACACTTACTCCACCGTCAGTTCCCTTCAATAACCCCCAAACTACATCAACCACATCCACCACCCCCACTCAACGCACCACCCCTCACCTCCCACAACTGACCAACCTAAACCTCCCCCTGGTAGTCCTCCCACCCCGGTAACCCATTCACCACCACGTCCTCCATCCCCATCACCTCCGAATCCTCCGGATCCTCATAGATCTCAAAATCCGCATAATCAGTCACAATCGTCACGAGATCTGAGATATCCGGCCCCACTGGCGTCGGCGGCCCGCTCCACGAAAGCGACGACCCGGACGACACCGACGAATGGGGGAAGCGCCGTCTGCGCCCGAAAAACAGATCATTCAGCGACGACAGCGGTTGACGAGGTCGAGGTCGGACGAGCTGATCACTGAAATCCCACTCCCAGTCACTATCACTCTCGCTGTCACTGTACGGATCCCCCGCGTAGACCCCCTCCACTTCACTGTCGGGATCGGAATCACTGTCGGACTCAACCCGACGGCCACCCGCACGGCCAATGCCCGCACCACCGGGGCCATCGCGACGTCCTTCACGACCACGACGACCGTCGCTCCGACCGCCACTCCTTCTCCGCTGCCGCTGCCGATGCCGCGTCCGCCCCCTCCCCGGCCGCCGCCGTCTCCGACGCGGGGGCATCACCACCCGCCGGATCTCCTGGGGCGTCAACCCACGAAAGACATTCGGACCCAGGGTCAAAGCATACCAGAGAATATACGCGGCCGGCAGCCGACGACGCGGCCGGTAGGGGATCGCCAGGAGGGCGAATTCCTCGAGGTGGGCGGCAACGTGGCTGTAGAGGCGCTGGGCGGCGGCGAACGCGCGCGGGTTCCCGATGTAGGCTGCTCCATCGTCTCTGAGCTGGCTGGGCGGGTCGTGGTCGGGCCGCGGACCGCAGAAGGGGCAGACGGTGAAGACGGCGGGCAGTGGGCGGCGGGCGGACTCGGTGATGTGTTTGGTTTGCTGCGGGGTGTAGTTGTGGGCGTTGATGCCGTGTTGTTCGAAGGCGATCTGCGTGTGGAAGGTGCGCTGTCGGCAGGCGGGCTCGAAACAGTGCCATTTCGAGGCGTGGGCCACTTCCATGTGGTAAAGCCATTGCGGGATCGTTGCGAAGGTTTGGGTGGGATGGGTGCAGTGGGGGATGATGCAGGTGTAGGGCTCGAGGTCGGCGAGGACGTGTTTTCTGTGTTTTTGTTGAGGGGTGGGTTAGATGTACTTGAGAATGGGGGAGGGGAAGGGGTTTAAAGATGGGCGGGGGAGGGCACTCACTTCCATTCAGAAGGTATGGCATAGTGGGCTGGCAGCGTGAAGCGGCAGTAGGGACACTCGAACTCGGTCTGCCCGGGCCTCAGTTTCGGGAGCGCAGGGTGGTTGCCAAGCTCGATGTCCCACAGCGCCAGGATGAAGGTGGGCGGGTTGAGGTTGCGGCGGAGGATGTTCATGGGCGAACCGTCCTGGTAGCGCCAGTGGTAGTTCAAGGCTTTGCGTCGCTGGCAGACGGTCTCCACGATGCGAGTCTCGAGCACTCGGTCGTGGACTTTGCAGCGGTGATGCACGGTGTTTTGCACCACCAACCGAAACACCTCGTTGACGTCGGCTTCCCATTCGTCGCGCACGACGTACTCGGGGTGTTGGGCCATCAGGGGACTGGGCGCGTAGGTGCTGCTGGTCCGCGCCAGTCGCTCCGCGTCGCCGTCGAGATACCGGATGATGGCGAAGATGTCGTTGCGGCAGTAGATGAGGAGCTCGGTGAAGGCATCGATTTCCTCGAGTTGTCCGTGACTGTCACTGGAACTGTCACTGCTCTCATTATCACTGTCTTCCTCGTCGGTCTCTTCCTCCTCCTCCTCCTCCTCCTCCTCCTCATCATCATCTCCGTCGTCACCACTGTCCTCAGAATCTGCCTCCGACGCAGGAGACATCACGGGAGACGACAACGGCGAAACCACCGGAGAAGTCACAGCTGAAGGCACAATTGCAGTAACAGGCGACATCACTGGCGAAACCACAGTCGAGGTCCCATCCGAGCCCACCGCCTCAGACAGAGGAACGACCGCCAGCGCCAGCGCCAAAGTGCCCGCCGCAGACAGTCCAGCAGCCGGAGTAGATACTCCACTCTCATCCGCAGTACCAGCCTCAGCTTCAGCTGCTGCAGCAGCAGCAGCCCCCCTCAACTTCCTCTCAGCTACACCCAACCCCAAAATCTTAGCGCCATTATTCCTACATCATCTTTCACACCAGGAGCAGGAAACTTACACGAACGAATCGTTAACAACAACGACTCCAGCCGAATGTAGAGCGCACACCGCGCCTCGAGCTTGTTCCGGACGCGCCAATCCAGCGAGATATCTGGAGTCTGGGTGTTGCAGACGGCGAAATCCTTCAGCCACGAGCGGAACTGGATCTGATGGATGCGAAAGGACCGGACATTGTGCACGAATTGGCTGGCCAGTTTGTCTAGCTCGGTCTGGCACTGGCGTGCGAGGTTGATGAGCGGGGCGGTTCCGGGGGGGTTCATGGTTCCCTTCTTTTATCCTTGGGGGGTGAGGTTGAGAGATTGAAAGAGAGGGGGGAAGTTGAGGGGTAGGCTGTAGGCCGAGGGCAGAGGCCCCCGGATGCTATGGTAGACTGCTGTGTGTAGGGGATGATGTGATTTTATCTGTAGAGGTGGTGCAACGCAGCGGGGATACAGGAGGGAGGGAGGGGAGAGGGTTTGTGAAGTCACGTGTAATCCGTATCTCTGCTGCTTGGTGAAGTGTGAAAGTGTAGAGGGTGGATGTGAGGAGGAATGGGAGATGTAACAGACTCAAGGAGAATGGAGGAATTGGAGAAAGTGAAGAGGAACAGGTGAAGAGATGCAAAACCGTGTTATAAACCCAGTGGCAGGTAGCCATGTGCTGCACAATTTCAAAAAGTTGCGCGCGCAAAATGCGCATAAACGGGGGTTGCGTTGAGCCAGGTGACAACCTTCACTGTATACTAGCAGTTGTTTCTACATCTCCCCGAAGAAAACAAAGATGTCGGCATGCCGATGCAGACTGAAGCATTCACCCATGCCGAGTCATGGTTCGGGCCGATGCACCCAGATTCACTTTGTACTGTGTACTAGAGGGTCCATCCATCAGCCGCTGCAAGTACGCTGCAAGTTTTAAATCTCATTTTAAACATTATCCGATCAAAATTGAGTATTGAGATGTCTAATTGCAAAATTTCACACACCAAATCACTGCTTTCCGACTCCAATCCGATGATGATAACGCCGGTCCCTGTGCAAGAGTAAACATTATGTACAGTGCAACAAAAATTAAAACGGGATGCAGCTACTCGCTTGCTTTTCTCCCTCTCTATAGGAAATAATTGCTCATTTTCAATCATGACAGACCCTACCGATGCTCTTCCTGAATTTGGAACTCCTTTTGTATCGTTATCGACAGAAGATCAAAAGGACCCGTCTCTTCCCCGCTCAGGCGGTCCTTTCCTACACTGTCTAGCTCGTACCGTGCGGATATCGTCGACAACATGGCTTCCTCGTCGCGTCGAGCGATCCGTTCATCTCCCCCTTGGATCCGGCTGAGGATGTTGGGCGCGTAACGGAGGGCTTTCGGTGGGCCAGTGGTTCGCGGTTTGGGCTTGACACGAACAGGTGCGCCCGTCACGCGGTTGAAGATGGTCCGGAAAAGCGGCTGCAGTACCGGCAGGCAGGCACAGAAGATGCCGATGGAAGGCTCGATGCTCGACCAGATGAAGATATCGCCCAGGATCCAGGTCACGTCGACGCTGTTGACGAAGGTGAAATAGTAGATTCGGATGGCGCTGGCCACGCAGACGCTGCGAAAGGGGGAATTGTTAGGCGTCACATTGAGGGCCCTGATCCGAGGAAAGACTTACAATCCGCCTAGGAGAAAAATGCTGAGGATCTGAACCTTCTGTGAAACCCGCAGCTGAAGGCTCCAGACTAGAGGAACAGGTACCAGCAAAATGATTATGTCTCCGACCATATTTGAGACAGCGTGCCCAATGTAGAATGCGGACAAATCGTATCGCTCTGTCCCACCCTCGGGGTCCAAGTATTTGGTCCAGTAGTACGATACAGGCTGGCAGGCTGCCAGGAACGCAATGGTGCAGCCAGCCCAGTAACTCAGGGAGATACCAACACAGGCCCACATGGTCCATCTCATGCCGAAAATGCGTCGGTAGGACAGGATGATCGATAGTTTGATCAGTGTTACGGTGGTCACGTAGAGGAGAACGTTGGCGAACATAATCTAAACCAACTCTTCAAGTCAGTCATTTGGTCCCTTGATATGGTAGGAGGTTGTTCTGACCTTGACCATGGCGATAATGTCATCCATGTTGACCACCCAGATGTGCCTGCCAACGCCATATGTGCCTCCTAGTCGTATTTTAGTATTCGATCGCCCGCAAAGGAACAAAGACCACGAACCTACTATAGCGCAAGCCAAATTTGCCGTTCCAGATAGCTATGTCAAGGTATTAGTCGATGAGCTTGTGTTGGTATAAGACGACGGAACTGTACCAGCGCTGAGACAATTAGCCAATCATCCAGGCCTATGCGAGCCTGCTGCACCTTTATTCGAGAGAACAGCCGAACACCAATTGTGATGCAAGCCAACGTGTACATTGTAGCGGCGATAGCGTCATTTTTGGATTCATTGTTTGCTGTGAGGTCGACGCCTGTTGGCGGTAGACCAACAAGTTCCGACATATCCATCTCCTTCAATGACCGAATGCGCCCGCAAGCATCGTGGGACGAGCACTCGGGAAATTTTATGAAGACATGGGACAATCCGGGGGGGCTCGAGTTTTTTGTTGCATGATCCCTCGATCAGGGGCCAGCACACTGGCCGATTAATATGATGAGTAAACCGCATGGCCCAAGTCATAGTGGGTGAGCCTAACCCTATCCCATGATGCAATCTCACGGCAACCCTGGGGCTGGATTTAGATTTTAGTTCCTCCGCAAGCTGTGCATTCTAGAATGTGCAGCAGCGGTTCGGCCTGTAATAGTCAGTTGTGCGCATCGTGTACCCATCACAGGGGGGCCAAAGGCAGAGCTCTGGTTCTGTGCATGATCGAATTGCGGGTGGGGGCGCTTTGACACAAAAGGAACGAATTCCACCCGGTCGGTCACTTTTCGAGAGCGTTGCGGAGACCCGGCCGAAGGACTGTACGTATTCCAGCGGCGGAACAGCGCACTAATTGCCAGAGATAAATTGTTTTCTGTCAACTTTGCTCCAACCTAACTCAGTATAGTAGAGGAAAGGAGAACCGCGGTAGTCTGTATCTTTTTTTCAACCTCGATTGATCATTAGATGCAATAAGGATCGCGCAGCGGTTCGTTGTTCGGTCTAGGGGAGCACCAGCATAGCCTTCCGGCCCCAGCTTAGTTCTTACATGCACCACAACAACCCTGCCTGTCACTGGATGCATCCTTGCAAGGTTGCGATCGCGTGGTTGTCATGGCCCCAGAATTCCCACGTTTCTCCAACTCAGATGGCAAGAATGGTGGCCTGATGACAGATTGCCAGGCAGTGCGGTCCTCCGTGCGGTCCTCCGTGCGCCTTCCATGAGGTATCATTCTCCCCAAATGAAACAGGATCGCAAGAGACCCGCTAACCACGGAGAGACTCCCAAGAAGAGCCTGCACGGGGGTTGACTAATACATGTTGATATGTATCAAGCGGTGCAGACGACTTGCGCCTCGGAGAGTTAGAGAACAGTTGACGTATGCACAATGCCGGATCTGTCGGTGATTTGTGACAAAAGCTCTGTGATGCGGCAGGCAGGGGTGACATTACTTTAATTCTGCACTCATGTCATAGCTTTAGGCTAGAATCCCGGAGATGACTGAGAAGGCCATGTAGCTGAGGAGAGTCTAAGTACTAAGTGGCAGTTCATCCGATGGAAGGTCGTTTTGTCCCGTCCATTCCGGGCAGTTGGCTGTAGAGACACGATCATTGGATGTGGAATAATCTCATAGCTTTGTATGGTAGTCATACAATGACATCCCAAGAAATAGCCCGTATTCTTGGCTGAAAAGGATGAGTGCTGTGTAGATCGTGAGGGATGAGGAGGGATGGAGTGCTTCGAGTAGCCGAGCGAAAAAACAACCTGCTTCTCTTTTACCCCCACCGCCCCGCGCCGACTGTGTCAAATGAAGATATCTTTTTTTCCATCTGGCAACGCCCGTTCCCGACGCCCCAGGAACACTTGTTTCCACTGTGTTCTTACACTCTATCCCTTGATTGGAGAAAAACTCTTTCTCTGCGAAATTGAATCATGATCGACCGCTTGCCAGTGAGCCGTTCCACGCCTGGACACCACAAAGCTTAAGGTCGAGTCGAGCCCTATATGTGGCCTTGCTATGAATCCACCGGTCTTTAAAATTACCCCTTGCAATTTCCCGTATATTATCGCCGCCCATTAGCTACGGGCTTCATTCATTGACCTCTTTTATCATCTTCGGAAGGTGGATTCTGATCGTGCCGATCCTCAATCTGCGGTCTGCTGAAGACTTGGCTCAACGCGCCCTACAAATCCGCGTCGGCACTGATCTTTCGGCATTAAGTTATCTATCGGTTTGATCTATCCGTACATCTGATTCCTACAGAATACTCCGATGCTCACGCCATATCCCTAGAGCAACCAGCATCGACAGGCTCGAACAAGCCTTGAGCCTTTGGTCAGAGGCTTTCTGAACACTGATCAGGCAGACACCTGCGACCTTCCGTCGCAAGCGGGCCAAGCGGCGTCAAACGAACAAGTTGTCGCGGCACAAAGTCCTAGACGATTACCGAGTACCTGCTCGAGCTATTACTAGATTCGAGGGGCGTTTCATTGTATGAGTACTACACCAGTGTTTTGTGTTCCCGCAATACATCCTCGAATGTCAGGTTGATGGAAGCGATGCAATACAGTCCCTCCACTACGTAGATTCAAATTTATGCACACTACCCTCAAGAGCTGGGACGTACATGAATCCAGTCGCTCCCGTCAGAAGTATTTTGAACTGCATCATGGCGAATCGGTAGTTCTTGTACCGTGCAACGAGCACCCTTCAAAGACTCGAGAATCACCTAGTACTTATACACACAAATACCCTGCCTGGTGGCTAATCGTCACGAATCGATCGCAAATAGAGCTTCGTCGCATGCGGGATTTCTATGAATGATGCCGTTAACTGATTTTCTCCTACAGCCATTAGTACATTAAAGAGAGAATGAGGACTGGAATTATTGGTCCCACTTATCCTGATGCTCGTCCTGATGCTCGGATACAGATCCCATGCGGACTCGAATATGTTTTCCTAGCATCGGGTAACAGGGTTGTCCTGGCATACCTCCCCTTTGTAGTACTATAGGATAGAATCAAAGGTTGATTTCGTGGCCTGCGTCAAGGCTGAGATATTGTGCGAGGATTAGTATAATAGCAAGTCTTATATTCTCTCTTTCATTGCAATGCATAGCGGAGTAGAATTGATCGAGTATAGCAGCATGTGTCATGTGACTGTGACAGGCATTCAGATGGACGGAAGATTTGCGACTAGCCGGATCCGGGTAGGCGTGGGGGCTGAGCTGATGGTTCCGCTCCGCCCCCGACCGCATCCGCCTGGCCCATCGACCACCGGTGGTGTTTGATCGGCATGTCTTCTGCCTAAGTTCACATTCCAACAACACCTCGACATCGTTTAGTCGATATGAGTGGCTTCAGAGGGGTAATGAAAGAGGGCTGGCACCCAAAAGGGCGAGACGGAAAAAAGGAAGGTTGGAAGAATGACTTCAAAGGCATCAATCAAGTGGTTCGTGTCAGCTTCTGATGACGCAGTTGATCTTGTCCTAGTGCTGACCTACCCTTCGTCACCCAGGCAGGATGGATGGGCAAAGGAAAGGACAAAGACGAGCGTGAAGAGCGTGTTGCTGCACCGCTCTCTTCCCTGAAGGATCCTGCCTCGTTTGGCCCTCCACCGAAGCACATCAAGTACCACGGCGCCGGGGCGCTTCCCAACGAACTCACGCCCGATCGCAGAGGCTTGGGTGCACCCTTATCACAAGAACAAATTCATCAGCAGAATGCACGACAGCAGGAAGAGGAGCAAGCTCGGCATGATGAGGCTCAGAAGCCCGCAGCACCTCCTCTACCATACCGAGTGAATCGAACCGGACTAGACACTTCCAACCTCCCGCCGCCCCCAGTCAGGCGCGTGGAATCCCCAGCAGAGTCCGTGACATCTGCAAGCTCCAAACCGAAACCCAGCGTCCCGCCGCGACTGCCATCTAGGGCCAGTTCAACGCTGTCGTCGCAGCCGCCTACTCCACCTCCCGCCTATCCTGCACAGCCGCAAACCACCAGACCTCTCGACGGATACCTGAATCAGACCGCCACTTCCAACCTCTCCCGCGCCGGTATCTCTGTGCCTGCTCTTGGGATTGGGAGCGACAGCAGTCCCTCAGGGGCTGCATCGCCGGTCCCAATCGGCCAAGCTCCCGTGAATGAGCTTCAGTCCCGCTTTTCTCAGATGCGAACTACATCCACCTCTCCAGCTCCTCCCCCGCCGGCACGGGGAAGCATCTCCAGTGATGGACCATCACCTGGCCCTACCGCTCATGCGCGGGCTGGATCTGCGTCGCTCAACGACTTCCGTGAGCGCCATAGCGACAAGATCGATGCAGGCAAACAGAAGCTTAATGGGCTCAATGAGAAGTACGGAATCTCGCAGCGGGTCAACAAACTCTTTGATGATAAGAAGACCCCGAGTGCACAGATGCCCCCAGTGCCCCCGCACCCGGTTACACATCGTTCATCTTCAAGCATTGACTCGCTGGGCCAAAGAAAGGCTCCTCCACCGCCTCCGCCTCCGAAGAAGGCGGAGATGCGGTCAGCTCCCGTCAACAGCACGGGCTCAGCTCCTCCTCCTGTTCCATTCAGTACCAAACCCCGCTGAGCGGAGAGTAACCGAATCGGATATATAGGTAACTTCGGTGGTTGTGTCTACGTGACAAACTGCTTGCCGCTACGCTACTCTTGTTGATTCAGCGAATCACGGCATACAGTTGCATATCCTCGTTCCCCTCTACTGTATACATTTAACTGTACATATTTAGCTGCGGCACGTTAGAAAGAACATCCATGACACACCATGCAGTAGCGTTCAAGCATACTAAGCCAATCGAGTATAGCCAGTCCGTCAGACAGGCAATGACGTCGGTGGGGTCATGCTGACTGAAGCCCTGACTTAGATTATTGCCGTGGTTCACCGCTTACCTCTTATACAATCAGGGGAGCTTCACAAATGACCTGGGAATGAGGTCGCATTGATGTCATATTATTCAATTTATCAATGGCTCACTTGCGGGAGGAAGAAGAACATGATCATGATGTATCCGATAGGCTTCTTTCCATGGATGTTGGCCACCATTGGCGTCAGTATGCTCCTACTCGTGCTCATGCGCCGTGATCAAAGAATTACTCCAATTGAGCTGGCTGGATAGCCGAGGTATACAGTTGTATGCTTTAGGTAGGCAGAAACCCAGGGAAAGAATTATTCTTTCTGCAGGAACAGGAGGAGGGGTTGCTTATAGGCTCTCACAAGTACTTCAGTACTAAATTACTCTCACTCTCTCAGTAACTACATGTAGATAGCTTCCATTCTCAGCCCCTTCATCGAACCATTAACCCATACAACGAACACCCCCTTGGTAGCTGACCAAAGTCCCTATTGAGTGGCTGGACCTGAGTTGCTGGAGGACCCCCCTCAGAGTTCCAAGTGAGGAGTGAGATCGGGCTCGGATCCCCATCACAAGCATACCGCACCTCTTCAGAAAATTGAAGGTCCATATTGCAGTGATGGATGCTGCCCTGCCCTTTGTTGGGCCGAGGCTTTGAAGGGTGACCGAATTCCCAACAAAACGCATCATGGCTCCACTTTTAAGCTCTTATCGCTGCTCCTGATTCGGTTTCCTGCCTGGCTCCGGTTTTGAATGCGATGAATCGAAATTGGATTGATTGAGTTGACTGGATATTGACCTTTTCGAGTCCTCTGACGGGTTTTGAGTCCAAGTTTCCATCTCCGTTCCAAATAAATGCCTCTGCTTCTCTTCTAGCGTGCCAACGGCGATCGTCTTTCTGTTTCCTTGAACTGATCCCCCACCATTTCTCTCTTACCACCTTATATATACCTTGCAAAGTGAGCAAGGTTTGATTTGAAGAAGAAAAGAACTAACTGGTCCTCTATCCGAGCTCTTATCGTGACTGAATTGGCGTTTGCTGTTGCGGCATTGCGGGTGTGGTTTTTCCACTAGAACTTTTTTTTTTTTTTTTTTTTTTTTTTTCTTTTTCTTTTTTTTTTTTTTTTTTTTTTTTTTTTCCCTCAGACCTGGGCTTCCTTCCCTTTTTTGGGGTCAAGAACGCGAACTGTTGAGAATCGCTTCCTCGTCACTTAATCTCCATTTTTGATGCCAGTAAACCTGACTGGGGCCTAACTATCTCTTGCAATTCCTCCACTATCTCAAACTTATTGATCACTTGAATATTATCTCCGTGTGATTACCTTCTCCTGCCCTCTAAACTCTCCATTGTCCGCTCCCGATTGCGTCACAATGGTCGACATTACCGTCAACGGCCAGTCGAACCCGGCTGTGATCCGGTTCGGACTCCCTCCTGCTTCTCTTCTACAGTTCCCTCCCAGTGAACTCCCAGCGACACTGCCTGCGCCCATCACCTCAGAGCCTACCTGGTATCAGCCCTTCAACATCTCTCCCGATCTATACAATCAACTGCTGGACGTGCGCGTTCCCATCACGATCGCCAGTGTCTACGCCGTCACCGTCATCGTGCTCAACCGCGTCAACAAGAGTCGCGGCTACAAGCCTTGGGGTTTCAGCCAAACGAAGCTCTTCAAGCTCTTTGTGATCCTTCACAATGTCTTCCTGGCCATCTATTCTGCATGGACCTTCGCCGGCATGATCCGCGCTTTCCGCAACTCTTGGCCCAGTCAAAATGATCCCAACTACGTCGCAGCTGTCGCAGATACTCTGTGCAAGGTCAATGGCCCGCGCGGTTACGGGAATGCCGCCGTCTATGACCCTGCTGCCGAGCAGTGGACCATTCGCAACCCGGAATACAAGTTGGCTGAGACAGGCTTGCCTGACTTCACGGATGTTGGTCGCCTGTGGAATGAGGGATTGGCTTTCCTGGGCTGGATTTTCTACTTGTCCAAGTTCTACGAGGTCTTGGACACGGTGATCATCCTCGCCAAGGGCAAGAAGAGCTCTACTCTGCAGACCTACCACCACGCTGGTGCCATGATGTGCATGTGGGCTGGTATTCGCTATGTTGCGGCTCCTATCTGGATCTTCACCTTGGTCAACTCTGGTATTCACGCTCTGATGGTACGTACAAATGATCTGTCTCCCTCAGTTTGAGAAGCGCGCGCTGACTGATATGTCGTACAGTACACTTACTATACCATCACTGCTCTGCGCATCCGCGTCCCGACCGTCATCAAGAGATCCTTGACTACCATGCAGATCACTCAATTCGTCATTGGTTCTGCCATGGCTGCTTCTTACCTCTTTATCAGCTACACGCTTCCGTCCAGCCAGGCTGCTGCCCAAGCTCCCGTTTCGACTGCTCAGGTTGTGGCTGCTGAAGCTGCGGAGGAGGGGTTGGTGCCTTGGATCAAGAAGCTTGCCTTCCGGGCTGCAGGTGCGGAAGGCCCTGCCGAGAACGTGGGAGTTCCCGAGAGCCCTGCTGCTGTTGTGCAACCCCACCGTGTTGGCCCCATGGTCACTTGCATGGACACTACCGGGCAGGCTTTTGCGATCTGGCTGAACGTCGTGTACCTTCTTCCCTTGACCTACCTCTTCGCTCGCTTTTTCGTCCGCTCTTATCTGTATCGCAAGGATCCAGGCGCTCGCCAGCCCAGCAACCTTCAGGCCGCGGAGAAGGCTGGCTTGGATGCCCTGAAGGGTGTCAGCCGCGAGATCCGCAAGGCGGTTGAGGTGAACGGTGAGACCAGCGAGAGCACTGAGGATGAGGCCCTCAACCGTGTCCAGGCGCTCCGGTCGCAGAACAAGTCTCAGCAGAAGCCGACTATCGAAAACTCGCCCATCCGCACCCGCGCAACCACTGCCAAGCAGAAGGCCCGTTCTGTCTCTAGCGATGCAGACTCTGACCAGGGCTTTTCGACTGTTTCGTCCAAGAAGGGTGCCAAGAAGACCACCAAGGAGGAACTGCAGGGTCCCCCTGTCGTTGTCGAAGCCAAAGACTCCAATCCATTCGAGGTTCTGGATCGGTCTGCCTAAGTCATAGGAGAGTGAGTCTGGGTGCCTCTTGAAGAAAAGGCTCCTTGATTCCTGTCCTCGTTCGAAGAGTATTTGACAATCATGGTGCACATCTCAGTCGCATTCGCATAAATATTCGCTCATACCAGCACGTCGTCTTTGCTGTGGTGTCACCTGGTCAAAACTCATGCCGATCGGCATCCCTGTTTTGGCCGCGCCGGCCACCAAGAATCAGGGGCCGCGTCCCAACCAAGTCGGGCGCAAAAGTTCTCCGCAACCTTCGCCAAGAGCGTGGGAAGGGCGGCTTCTTCAATGATTGCGTTCGCACAACCCCGACGTTCCGTTGTATACTATCCGAGACCCGTGTATCTTTTGCAATGGTTGGTAGGTTGGCTTGCAGTCGTTCCACTTTTCCTGTTTATAACGTCTTTTGTTTCTTTGCTTTCGAACCAAATGTTTATTCTTGGTGTACATATTTGGAAGCGTCCTTGCAGGCGGGATTTGGGCTTTGTTGTCAATGGGAGTCTCTGGGTTGGATGCGGAAAAGTGAATAGCTATTATTGATCGGAAAATCAAGATCAATCTACTTCAGTGGATTAAATCAGTATCATGGCCTGAAAGTGAGCAAATGGTCGAATTGGCCGTCGTACTCGGATGGAAGGATCATGTGAGGGGTGCCGCCTTGATTTAGTCGAAGGACAGCAGCCTCCGACTAACCCGTCCACCTCACACTTCACTCTTGAGATGAAGCCCTCATCGACAATGATCTAGTCGAAACACATTCAAGGTTCCTCTTACCGCTGTTGTATCTCCCTTCTGTTTTTCAGCCTGCATTGATCGTGTTCAAAACGATCCTACACGAAAAGCGCGTGTGCTAAAGCCGAGGCTCGTCCTTCCAGGAGCAGCAGGTCCACACATCATAAGACATCCAGGCCAGGTTGGCAAGATGTCATACTACACATTAACATTCAGAGACACAGCCGACTGACCGAATCCCCTCCTTGTTCCGAGCGAGAATCGGCCCACGAACAAGGTTGCTGGTCAGGGAGGACGATGAATGGAGGAAAAATCCCCAGACTAAATTTCCCCACAGCCCGTCTCCCCGCCGGACTTGAGCTCGATGACGAACCGACAATGGCCCAAGTCCTGGTCCCTTCCCCACATCTTTCATCTCGCTTTGGTTAGCATGCGGCAGAGAAGCTCTACTCCCTTGTCATTTACCAGTTTTTCGACGCGCAACAGCTCTAGTGCATCGCGCATGAGCGACATTAATCAATCGCATATTAAGACTTCCTCGCCTGGGCCCAATCGCTTACTGTCGCCGGCCTCCGCTGGTGGAGATTAAGTGGACAATGTCGGCTCAATCGGTCTTTTGGTCTCTTTCCTGTTTCCTGAGCCGACCTGTTTGGACCCGGTTGAGCTCAAAGGCGCCTTTTTTTTTCTCGTTCTCTCTCCTTCGTCAAGACCGGCGACGCCAAAAGTCAATTCCGATGCCTAACTTCGGTCCTGTTGGCGATGCGAGATTTGCGGTGACGTGGGGTACCTGCCTCACTGGAGGCCGGGGTATAAATTGAGAGGTCCTGGTCGCGGTCGTCCGGGGAATTTGTGTCTCTCCCACAGCACTTTTCTTGCCTTGCCCTTGTCCTGAGTGCGCGTGGACAGGTGCATGGTCGGACACTATGGCGCGACTATTCTTGCCATTCCTGCTTCTTGTGGCGAACCTGGGTTTGCTGACAGCTGCTCAGAATCAGACTGCAGCAGGCTGGGAGATCTTCGACGATGGACTGACAACCGCGGTCAAATGGGATCATTACAGTTTCCATGTCAATGACCAACGAATCTTCGTCTTCTCCGGCGAGTTCCACTATTGGCGCATCCCCGTTCCGGGCTTGTGGAGGGACATTCTCGAAAAGATTAAAGCTGCTGGTTTCACCGGGTTCTCCATCTACACTAGCTGGGGGTACCACGCCCCGAACAACCAGACGGTCGACTTCTCCACCGGTGCTCGCAACATCACCTCCATCTTCGAGCTTGCTGAAGAGCTGGGTCTGTATATCATTGTCCGCCCCGGACCGTACGTCAACGCGGAAGCCAATGCTGGTGGGTTCCCCTTGTGGTTGACCTCTGGTGAGTACGGAACGTTGCGCAACAATGATTCTCGGTACACGGAGGCTTGGAAGCCATACTTCGACGAGGTGTCCCAGATTACCAGTCGCTACCAGGTACCCGACGGCCATAATACGCTTTGCTACCAAATCGAGAACGAGTACGGAGACCAATGGCTTACCGACCCGAGCGAGAGGGTTCCTAATGAAACTGCCATTGCTTACATGGAGCTTCTTGAGGCAAGCGCACGCGACAATGGGATCACAGTTCCGTTGACTTTCAACGATCCAAACATGAACGCGAAGTCCTGGTCTAGTGACTGGTCGGATGCTGGAGGCAACGTCGACGTTACTGGTCTTGACTCTTATCCCTCTGTAAGTGATTGCATCCCGTAACATGTCCTACTAGTCTAGTCTGACATTATTAGTGCTGGTCATGCGACGTTAGCGTATGCACATCCACCAACGGCGAGTATGTCGCTTATGAGCTGGTTGAGTACTACACCTATTTCCAAGAGTTCCAACCCCACATGCCTTCGTTCCTTCCCGAGTTCCAGGGCGGCGCCTACAACCCTTGGGCTGGTCCTGAGGGCGGATGCGGTGATGACACTGGTGCAGACTTTGTCAATCTCTTCTACAGATGGAACATCGCGCAGCGGGTCACCGCCATGAGTCTGTACATGCTGTACGGCGGGACCAACTGGGGTTCGATTGCCACCCCGGTGACCGCGACAAGTTATGACTACTCCGCGCCCATCTCTGAGGATCGTTCAATTGGTTCCAAGTACTACGAGACCA
Source organism: Aspergillus saccharolyticus JOP 1030-1 (assembly GCF_003184585.1). Lineage (NCBI taxonomy): Eukaryota > Fungi > Ascomycota > Eurotiomycetes > Eurotiales > Aspergillaceae > Aspergillus > Aspergillus saccharolyticus. The sequence goes on from NW_020290612.1 coordinate 942,855, forward strand.
AGCTGTTGTCGCTGTTCACTCGGAGTGCGACCGATTTGACCATGACAGATCTTATCGGAAATGGAACACAATACTCCAATAACTCCGTCATTACCGCGTACGAGCTCCGCAACCCTGAGACCAATGCTGCGTTCTACGTGGCGCGGCATGCGGACTCCACGTCGGACACGAATGAAGCTTTCAAGCTGCACGTCAACACGTCGGCTGGAAACTTGATTGTGCCCCGCACGGAAGGTGCGATTAGACTCAATGGACATCAATCCAAGATCATCGTGACGGACTTCAGCCTGGGCTCAGAGACTCTGCTGTACTCTACCGCCGAGGTGCTCACCTACTCCGTCATCGACAATGAGCCGACACTTGTCCTTTGGGTGCCCACTGGTGAGTCCGGCGAGTTCGCTGTAAAGGGTGCTAAGTCCGGATCCGTTGTGTCCAAGTGCTCAGGATGCTCCCAGCCAACCTTCAAGCGCCAGGGAGGCAGCCTCACCGTTAGCTTCACTCAGTCCACTGGAATGAGTGTCCTAAAAGTCGACGACAAGCTGCGCGTGGTCCTCCTTGATCGGACCACGGCCTATCTATTCTGGGCCCCTACCCTGACGGCGAATCCTCTGGCACCTGCCAATGAAACAGGTATGAACAGAGTTCTGTGGCTTTTGTTCGGCCATAGACTGACTTCAAGCTAGTACTCATCCAAGGTCCGTACCTCGTCCGTTCCGCTAAGCAGGATGGCCAAACTCTCAAGATCACGGGCGACGCGGTCAACGCCACGGAGATCGAAGTCTTTGCTTCCGAGAAGGTCAAGACCTTGACCTGGAATGGCAAGCAGCTCAAGTCGACCAAAACTGCTCACGGTAGTCTGCGGGCTTCTCTGGCTGCACCCAAGACCATTACTCTACCGGCCATCACCTCGTGGAAATCGAACGACAGTTTGCCGGAGCGCAGCGTAGGTTATGATGATACTGGCGCAGCCTGGGTTGGTGAGTATCCTCCATCACTCCCGCCTTGTGTTAGACTAACAAAGATTCCAAGCGGCCGACCATATGTCGACCTACAATCCCAATCCTCCCGCTACACTTCCCGTCCTCTACGGAGATGACTATGGTAAGCTGATTTTTCAACTTGACCAATCGAATACTCCTTTTAACCACAATTACCAGGATTCCACAACGGTATCCGTCTGTTCCGCGGATACTTCAACAGTTCCGCCTCGGGTGTATTCCTCAACGTCCAAGGTGGACTTGCCTTGTAAGGAATCCCGGTCTCTCTCCTCTTACAACGATCCTCTGATATCTAACCAACACTCACACAAACAGCGGCTTCTCCGCCTGGTTGAACGGCCATTTCGTCGGCTCTTATCTTGGCAACGCCACCGTCGACCAAGCCAACAAGACGATTACCTTCCCCGCTGACCTCCTCTCCACCAACCCCACCACCACCCCCAACGTCCTCCTTATCGTCCACGACGACACTGGCCACGACGAGACCACCGGCGTCCTCAACCCCCGTGGTATCCTCGAAGCCCGCCTCCTTTCCAACACTTCCGAGACCCCCGAGTTCACTCACTGGCGCCTCGCCGGCACCGCCGGCGGCGAGTCGAACCTCGACCCCGTCCGCGGCGTTTACAACGAAGACGGCCTCTTCGCCGAGCGCGTTGGCTGGCACCTCCCCGGCTTCGACGACAGCGCCTGGACTGCTGCCGCCTCTTCCTCGTCTCTGTCCTTCACCGGCGCGACCATCAAATTCTTCCGCACCACCGTCCCCCTGCATATTCCCGCGGGACTGGACGTTTCCATCTCCTTCGTGCTAGGCACCCCCGACGACGCCCCTAGCAACGCCTACCGCGCCCAGCTGTTTGTCAACGGGTACCAGTACGGTCGCTACTACCCTTACATCGGCAACCAGGTCGTCTACCCGGTCCCTGCCGGAGTGCTCAACTACGATGGTGAGAACACCATTGCTGTGGCGGTGTGGGCGCAGACCGAGGCCGGCGCGGGCATGACCGTCGACTGGCGCGTCAACTATGTGGCGGAGAGTTCGCTGAATGTGGCGGAGCTGGAGACGGCGGAGTTGCGGCCGGGCTGGACGGCTGTGCGTGAGAAGTATGCTTAGTTGACTTTTCCCTTTCTTGTTCTAGAGGGGTGGTTAGGTATATCTATTTTCGTAGTTTAGTTGTCTGATGTCTAGCCCGAACATCCTGATAGCTTGAACGAGTGAATGTGTAAATGGGCCAATGAATAAACTAGAGGAATCATGCGTTCAAGGATCAATTTAGATGCAATAGTAGGAGCGGCTTCACGGGCAGGCGATTCTCAGTCAGAAGTTGGATTCCGAGTAGGGGGTTTTCCATCAGCGAGGGAGGCGGGGAATCGGTTCGAGAGCCCAACAGTTGTACTTCTTGAAAAGGCGTTGTAGTCAGGTCTGGCTGCTCGTATGTGGTGATAATCATGACGAGGAGACGGAAGAAAGGAAGGAAGGGGGGAAGGGGGGAAGGGGAGGAATGCCTCGGAAATACATACATAGATGCGCACAACAGCGCCAACAAGCCCAGCGAATCATCGGGCTTCGCGGCATGGTAATGAACCACCCCCGAAGACGAAGGGACTATGACGATCTAGCACAGTTACAGTACAAGACGGGCAATTTGTAGAGATAAGTTTAGACATGTTCTTAAGGCTTAACTTGGTAGATAGAAAACGCGATCTCTCACAAATCTCGCCCTGTGTCTGGGCCAGTCATTCAGATCTGAGCGAGCGTAAAGAAGAGCAAGACACCAGAAGCCACCCGAGAGCCGGCAACTGAACTTTTTCTCCTGCATGGAAGTTTGCTTGACTTTGAGCTGAATACCTACTCCTCCCCTTACGGTATTTGCGAGGGTGTGAGCTTCATGACTTTCTGACATGCTCGGGGCCAATGTGGGTTTTCCGCAATATCCCCCAGCCTTGCAAGACTTTCTATATGGCTACTGAGCTTGCAAAGTCTTCTATATAAGTAAACTAGAGAGTATAATGTATTCCTATACTGTATACTTCACGCAGCAGGATTGAAAGGGGAGGGAGTTTAGAGGAAGATATAAAGACCCCCTCATGTACGGATTCTTAGTCACCTGCCAGGGGAAGGCCAGGACCTCTTCAATGTCAAGGCTCAGCCTTTACGTGCTTCACTATTATCCCACACTCCTTCCTGCTCGTCAGCGACTCCCTTAGGCCCAGATTACGCGCAATGCTTCTACAGGTGAATGACTAGAGAATAAAGCGCTTGTGTCCACAAGTCATTGAACCCATAGGATGCCTATCATTCATGAATCACAAAGCGGGATGAACATAACAATAAGAGGGGCCAGCCCCGAAACGCCCATGACACAAACAGACTCAAATAGCTCACAGCCTGGCCATCGGGTGTACTTCACGACTGTCTCCCAGCGATTTAGCAATGTTCCGACTGGCCCAGTCGGCAATCGCCATATTGGTGATCATAGGATTGACACCGCTAGCACTGGGAAACACCGACGCATCCACCACGTATAGGCTCCGAGTCTCCCACACTTGACAGTCCGGATCGACCACACTGGTCTTAGGGCTGGTGCCCATTCGACAGGTTCCCATCTGGTGAGCACTGGCAAACTGTGTCCGCTCGGGAGCAAGCGGCACCTTGTGGGCACGTATATCAGCAAGCCACGCTTGGAAAGATGCACTGTTGGTGCCTTCTGCAGCCTCCGCAGGTGCCATCTCAGGGCGGATGTATGGGGCCAATTCTCGCCAGGTCGTATGAAACTCCTTGGCACCGGCAACAAACGCAATGTGGGCAGCGCCGATAAGTGCCTCTAGCATATGCTTACGGTCATAAGCAGAAGGCGTATATTCGATTCGGCATCTTCCATCCACAGGATCTGGGTACACTCGTCCACCGTCTCGGTCCCGAGTGAGCGTGATAAACCCAACGCTTCGAGCAAGATTGAGCACCCATAACTTGTAATCAAGTCCGCCCCGCCAGGGGAAGAGGGGAAGATAGGCAGAAGGCAACATGGACAATGCCTCGATCTTGACGCCATGGCCTTTTTGATCGAGGTTCTCGAACTCGTTAACGACCGTGGTCAACGCGGATCCTTCCCAAGGTCGAACTTCTTCATTGAGGACGGCGCCCGCAACAACAACTGCAAACCTCAGTCAGCCGCACTAGGAAGCTCAAGAAGTGCCAGGCAAAGAATAGTGTGAAACACAGAATAGCCACTCAAACCTAGCCGTATGATCCGAAGGGGTGAGACTCAAATACAAGTGTCAACATACCTGGGTGAAGATGGAGATTCCGGCCGATGCGCCGGTTCTTCAATCCACTGCGCATGAGTAGCAGAGGGCTTTGCAAGGAGCCGCAGGACACAACTACCCGCTTCGCCTTGATGACCACTTTTCTCTTGACAGCACCAAGCCCCGTCAGCCCTAGATACGAATCCCTCGAGGTCCATGTTCCCTCCACGCCCGAGGCCACTGTTCCGTATGGTTTCTGCTCAAACAAAATCTTGTCCGCGCGGAAGCCTTCAATGAACGTAGCTCCTCCTCGAGAGGCATCGGCAAGAAACGTTTCCGTAGGACCTTTCTTGCCGCATGTGTGACAGCCCAAAGTACAGTAACCGCAGTAATGTAGGCTCTGGCCTGTGTTCTGGGGCACCGTTTTGGCGGAATAGCCCAGTCGGCGAGCGCCTTCGAGGATTAGGCGATTGGCCTTGTTGTGTTCGATATGTTCGATTCCCACACCCATCCGGTCGCAGACACGATCCAAGCACTTCTGAAACTCTTGGCTGGTGAAAAATGACAGTCCGTCTTTTGCCCACTCCTGACGTACGTATCCCTGCGTCTGCAAAGCAGCGGACCAGTTGACTGTGCCACCGCCACCCCAAGTGGACCCCGCCAGAACGACCGTGGACCCATCATCGCTGACAATACCACCGCCTGCCTCAAACATGCTGATGAAGCCCTCGTTGGCATCCATGGGAAAGTGGTTGGACGTGTAGTGATATGACTTGTCCACTACCATTACCCTATACCCAGCCTCGGTAAGGTTCTTGGCCGCAACACTCCCACCGCAGCCACTACCGACGATGATGACGTCGGTCTCGATGATCTCGAGATCGTCACCTGGAGGGAATTGCAAGAATTCATACTTGAAGCCGTCTACAGGCTTACCGTAGACTGGGACTCGAGGGAAACCGAGGGCTAGGTTCAGAGTTGGACTAGTTGAGATCCAGGTCTTCTTGAAGATGGCAGACAAGGCCCGGTAGACAGCTCGGAGTGGTTTAAGCCGGGCAGTTTCCCAGCTTCGGAAGACCTCTTCACGCACATCGACGGACTGGTCCCGGATCAAGATTGGCGATCCTGTCAAAAGGAGAGAGCCGGGTCGCGTACTTTGATACAGGTCAGTCCAATGCATGTAAGGGCTGATGCTGATACATACTTAAGGGCATTCAGAATGAACTTGATTCCATTCAACCCTTCGTCGTGAACATAGAACGAGAACAGACGTTGCAGGCTCTCGCGGAACGTGTTATTGGAGGAAGCAGACTCTCGTAAATACTGGCCGGCGATTGTAGCCGCGTCAGGGCTAGGGATTCGGGAGATCAAGGTCGCACGAGCCTGCTCCATCTCTTGTGAAGTGACTATCTTGGTCGCCTTGGACTTGTACATGACGGGGGAACGGATGGAGGGAATTACGGCGTCGGCCAGAGCTAGAAGGGTCCTCCATTGTGTCGTGGTGAAGATGGCTCGCGTGGGTACAGGGGGAAGAGGAACATCCATAGGGACGTGCTGAGCTGTGTTCTCCTCGGCCATGGTTGTTGATAGTTTTTGCAGTTGTCGAGTAAAGATAGGAGCAGAGGAGTTAACGATGAGTTGTAGAGATACTGGAGGTCACGCGATGCGAGGAGATGATACGTGTGAGGTATGGGACAAGGTCAGGAATCGAAAGTGGAATCAAAAGTCAAGCTACGAGGTTCTCTTCTTGGGCTTCTGGCTCGCAGCCTGGTTTCCTCTGCTCCCCACACCCTAAATAGGCAAGTGGGCGCCACGATTGAGTAGGCACGAGTGGGAGAGCGAGAAAGAAGAAAGAACGGAAGAAGCCAACATTTTTGCAGCTCTAGTACTAAATAAGTGCCTCTTCTCAACGGTTTCTAAAGCAAGACGGGGGTTGCATCAGCTCCAATAATTAGTGCCGTGGTGGAGAGAGCTGCAATTTGGGCACGAGACGAGCGAGTGGGTCGAGGGTCTACGATCGACATCCAGACCCATTTTCAGCATGCGGGGAAGTGCTGGTGGGAAATCATAGCCGAGATACTTGGTAATGACCATGTGCATCAGCCCGCTGTCATCGAGGTGAGGGAATCTATCTATGTACCAGAGCGGGGCGCTATCGAGGTCCCAGGCAGATGAAGAACCTCGGATGGGTTGGAATGCGGAGATCGGTCTGTAGAGAAGAGCCCCAAATTCGTGTTTTCGACTGAATTCCATGGTGAGTCTAAAGTTTATCAGGTGAGATGGGAGAGTAACCATCGAATAATGGATATAAGGCGACTGGAAGTACGAGGTAGGATCTCCAGATTAAGTGCTTGAACTTGAATATTGAAGAGTGTAAGTTAGTGGAGTGGTTGACTTCATGTATACTCCGTAACGCGCATAAACGTGTCAGGCTGGCACTAAACCTCAATGGGCGGGCTGCTCAATGTTTGCATCATTTGTTGCCAATTGCGATCTCACCCACATGCAATGCGAATCGCGATCCATCTTATCTGGCAATGTTTCACTGGCCACAATGTGAATCCTGCAACCCCCAATATACGTCTCAATAGCGATCTCCAAGTTTCTCACCTCCTCCCGCATACGCTGACTTCGTCAAATCGCTCACACGCGACACTCGCACCTCGTGGAAACGTGCCTACCCCATCCCCTAGCACCGCCCTTATCGTGTCCAAAGATCAATCCTTGCAAGACGCTGCACTACACACCTAAATGTCCTGGACGAGCTCGGCCCCTGCTATAACTAGAACTACAATGTCGGCGGACTCTGGACAGGCAATGGTCAGCCCGGCAACGCGACGGAGCCCCAAATCCAACCTCCCGCCGGAGAGGGTCTTCTCCATACAGATCGGGACGGAGCTATTTCGTCTGTCCGGGGCATCCATTGCCTCTGATGGTCAGTCTGCCATGACCCTCCCAGTTCTCGAGCCTCCTCTAAGCCTCCGAAGCGCCGTCCTACTTCTCCCAGTTCTTTGAGGAACAGATCCGCCAGAATGGCGACAACCCCAACATCCGAACTCTGTACATCGATCGCGACCCAACCACCTTCAAGGAGATCGCCAAACATCTACAGGGTAGGGCCGGGGATATCTCTAGATGGTTGTGCGTGTGCCAGGCATGTTAATCGGCTTGTGGAGGATAGGATACCACATTCAGCCAACCGATGGCTCGCAATTCGTCAAGTTCTTCGCCGATGCTCAATTCTACAGCTGTGGGTCGCCCTCAACCTCCTGCTTAGACATCTCGGCATGCTGACGGTCGCAGTACCGCGCTTGATATCTCAGTTGTTCGAGTCCCAGATCTTTATCCAGATCGGCGATCGAAACTTTCAGATTCCCCGCGACATCTTCTCCCGCCCAGGCGACTCGCCGAATTTCTTCACATTGGGCTTCGCCGCTTTCTTCGCGTCGCCCGTCGAAGTGTTTCCAGGCCTCGAGCGTCAGGGTCTCCTCCGGCCCCCGGCCATCACGCCGCCCAGCGTCCCTAATCGCTCCGGAGAGGTTTTCGCGCAGCTCCTCCACCTCCTACGGGGCTACCCACTGCGGATCCGGAATGAGGAGCACCGCGCGGAGCTCCTTCGGGACTGTCGCTACTTCCATTTGCGGGGACTCGAGCAGAAAATCATTCCCCATCATGTTAGTTACAATCCAATTCTTAGGCGAGAGGAGATTGTCATCCGCCTGGAAGACGTACGCCGGTCGGGGGTCCACCTTGAGCAGGGAGGGAATGCCTGTGATAGCAGCTGGGTTCGCTACTCGCGCCCGTTCGTCGATGAAAAGAAGTATGACCTGATTGTCGAGATCGGCGACGAGAACACCATTCTCGATTTGACGACGAAACACCCTTTGTTCTTGAACCTCACCAAGTCCCGTGTGACAAGCCTTCTACAGATCGTGGCCGGCAGAAAGGCCGCCAAATTAGGAGACATCGCTATTAGAGATGAGCAGATCTGGTTTGTGACGGGGCCGGATACGTCTCTCACTGTCGACGGGGAGCAGACGAGTCCCCGTGAGATTATCGGATACTCTACACCCGACGCAGAGCAGTTGTCGCAAGAGTCCCAGAACAAGCGGAGACGCATCGAGGAGCCGGCCAACAAACGTGCTTGGGTTGTGCGCACCGGACAGTGGCGCATCTGCGTGCGGCCGAGCGTGAATCAAAGCAGTCTGGACTTCCTTCTGAGGGCAGTCAAGTTAGACGTATATACGCAGGAGACGGTTCGGAATCACGGTCGACCTTTCTTAGGGTCTTGACTGCAGAGGTACTATAATTATATATGCACTGTACATCTGGAGGAGTAGCTAGAGCTCACTGATACATGTCTAATCCGAGAACCCGGCCCATTCATCCTCGCTGGTATTTCCTTCATCTGCATCTTCTGCGACCGCCTCCTGATCTAAGGCCTCACTTTCTCCACTAACCTCGTCCTCTGCATGACCATTAGCGTCCTCCGTCACATCCTCAACCTCACCGTCGCGTACAAATCCGGCAATGAAGAAGCCGCCAGTGCCTTCGTCATCGCCAGGCCAACAGCGCAGGCAGCCATCCAGCACCTCATCCGAGAGGCCCAGATCGCCCACCTCGACCTCAGCAGCAGCAGCGGCACCGGCTACGGGCTTCTCACTCCGCACGCCGCGATGCTTCCACTTCCTCATACCTTCCGGCTGCTCATCCCGTCGCATGATCCTCCACCCGCGTCTCCTCGCGACATCGGACGCCAGAATCCTGGCCACGACAGCCTCGTTCTCCAGCATATGCACGGAGCACGTACTGTACGTGACTCTGGTAGCAGCGGGGAAGTGCAAGGCATGCTCGACGATCCGGGTCTGCAGGTTAGAGAGCTTCTGCAACCGTTCGGGCCCCATGTGCCCATTGGCAGGCAGATCGTTCTCATCCTCCGCCAGCGCCTCCTCATCATCCGGCTTTCTCGCCTCCTTGCTCTCCCTCCCCTCATCATCATCGGGTCTGCGCTTCCGCTTCTTCCCGTGCTGCCTGTCATTTCTCCCTTCATTCCCCCTCACCTCCGGCAGCACCAGCGTCGGCACCTCATCGCGGCCCAGAATCCCACTTCCCGAACAACTGGGATCGAGCAACAAGCCCGTAACAGCCTCAAACCGCTCCTCTTCGGGATCCAGGGCCAAGAAATCCTGCCCCGGCAACACAGTCACCAGCTTATCCGCGCCCGCCGTAGCCACCATCTTCTGCAGGATCTTGGCCCGGACCTGCGACTGATCCATCGACCAAACCCTCTGGCTTTTCTTTTTTGGGCGCGCGTGCCTGGCAAGCAACGAAGCCATATGCGTAGTCTTATTCCCCGGCGCAGCACATCCATCCAGCAGATCCCCGCCCGTCCACTCCTCATCCCCGACCAACAAATACGCCGGAAAGCAGGACGCCTTGTCCTGCAGTATGATTTCTCCTCTCTTGTAGGCCGGAGTCCCCGTTAGATCTACCCCCTGCGCGACAGCCACCAGGTCGGGGACATGCGCATCCAGATATATTTTTCGATTGGTTGTGCTTTGCTTCGCTTTCTTGGTATTCACCAACTTCTCCCCCAGCTCCCCCAATGAACCCACAACCTCATACCCCTTGAACGTCGTCTCCAGCTGCTGCGCCAGCGTCGTCCGCACATTATTAATCCGCACCCAGCGGGGGTATACCGCAGCGACAGCATCCCCACCGGCGCCGGCCTTCTCACTCCGAATCACATCCCGGAGCGCATCGACGGTCGCGCACCCGCGCCGCACGCGCGCCTTCACGAACTCCCCGCGCAGCCGGGCCTTATGGCGCTCGACGGCCTGGCGGAGGGGGTGGGTGGCTTTAGCGGCGATGCCGGATTTGGCGAGGAGGTGGTCGTGGACGAGGAGGAGGGCGAGGAGGGGGGTTAGCTTTTGAGGGGCTAGGTTAGTTAATTCGTTGTTTAGAACGTTTGCTTTGCATGCGCAGGGCTGCGCAGGAAGCCTTCTCTCTCTCTCTCTCTTTTCTTTTCTTTTCTTTTCTTTCCTTTCTTTCCTTTCTTTTTTTTTTAAAGAAAATCGTGAAAGACGCGGAAACACACCTTAGGTTCCAACTTCAAAATCCCCGCATTCTCAATTACCTCCTTAAGCAAGATATCCCATTTCGAGGCCTCGATGATCAGCGCGTAGACTTGCGCGGGCGAGGCCTTGAGCGTGCGGGCGTTGTAGATGCGGGATTTGAAGGAGCCGCCCGTGGCAGGGGCTGTGAGAATGGTCACAGCATCGTAATAGAGGGACATTTTTGTTGCGCCTCGCAGATCCTCGGAGAGGAGGAAGGGTGTTCGCGGGGGGGATGATGGTGGTGTTGGAGAAATTTCGGTGTTTGCATTGTTTGTTTGATCTGTGTATAGATTGTTATCGGTGGGTTCAGTTAGATATGGAGGGTATGGTCGATAAGCAGGATTGGAATTTGGTTTGGGAGAATGTGTGACGGCGAATAGGACTGATTTGGTTCAGCTAATCGGGTCTTTCTGCTTGGAACTGATGATTGTTATACTGAGAAGGGAGCTGCCCTAGTTAGTGTATCTAACTTACCAGAATTTGTACGGAGTAGTCCGTACTGTCGCAAGTCATTCCTTATCGAGTCACCTCCGCATCTCCGCACCTGCATCCGACTTATCGGTCCGCATCTTTTTTTCGAGCTGACTCACTCCTGTCTGCGCCCTATACACAGTATATACATAAATATACCTACCATCCTCTGAGGTTTGCAACTCCCTAACCCCTATCTCCTAATCCCAATCCCAATACCCAATCTTCAATTTTTGTCATCGACCTTCGCTCAGACCAAAGAAGAGAAAGCCTAATTGACAACCAGTGACCGACCAGATCAACCAACCAACTCTTGACAACAACAACAACAATTCCTTCCCAGAAACACAGGGAGACAGAAGAAAATGCACTTCACAATCCACCTCCAAACGCCCCCCAACCCCCCAAAACCCTCCTCAAGTTCATCCCCCCAGAAACAAAACATCAACTACCACCTCCCCACCCCCTCAACGCCCCATCCAGCCAACAACCCCCGCATCCTCAATGACGCCCTCACCATCCGCCAAAAAGTCTTCATTGACGAGCAGCGCTGCTCCCCGGAAGGCGAGATCGACCAGGACGAGGGCCGGAGTTGGCATTGGGTTGTGTATCACCAATCCTCCGCTTTTTCACCCGGGGGTGATGGTGATGGAGTCGTTCAGGGGGAGGAAAGGGGGCGACTGCAGCAGGGAGGAGGAGGAGGAGGAGGGAAGAAGGTGGTGATTAGCCTTGATTTCGGAGGGGATAACCATTTTGATACACTTCCACGGAATGGTGGTGATGGTCGTACGGGCGCGGGCTCGGGCTCGGGCTTGGGTCCGGTTGCGACGATTCGATTGGTGCCGCCGCCTAATAGACATGAACATGAACATGAACATGAACATGAACATGGGCAGGAGGACCACCTGTCGTCGGGAGGGGATGCACCACCCATACAGACAGGGGAACCCTACATTAAATTGACGCGGGTGGCTGTCATGCCCGAGTACCGGGGGTATGGGCTTGGGCGGGCGCTGGTCGAGGGGGCGGTGGAGTGGGCGCGGGGGCATGCGCGAGAGATCGATGCTGCTGCTGCTGCTGCTGCTGCTGCTACATCAGGGGAGAATACTCCCTGGAAAGGGTTGGTGCTCGTTCATGCGCAGACGCAGGTCGAGAAGTTGTACCAGCGATGTGGGTTTGTGACGGACGAAAGTATGGGGCGGTGGGATGAGGAGGGCATTGAACATTTGGGGATGTGGAGGAGGGTCGATTTGGTCGATTAGACTCACTACCCTACATAACACGGCAGCATGGACACTAGACTACGACTGGAATCTGCACGTAATCTTAATTTCTGATCATTCTTGTAGAAGAGTCTAACTCTGTAGTGTAAGGTCGGTCGGTAAACACCAGACCAGCAATTGAATAAAAGAGATCGCCGCTCGTAGGCAACATGACGGGGTATCCTAAGCATAAGGAGACAAGCAAGTGAAGACAAACACCTCCGCCTCTTGACGATCGTGAGAAAGGAACAAGGAAATCTCCCGAAACTCCTCGCAGTAACACCGAGAATGAAAAACCGAAAAGCCATGAGAAAAGGTATGTCTAAAACAGGTGGATAGAAGGGAAGTGAAGAAGGTTGGGCGTCAGCGGGTCGGAAGAATCAAGAAACCGACACCGCGCATTTATCGGGCATGTTCATTAATGCGTCAAGTCGTAGTCGTTCAGAAAGTGCTCCAGTTCCAGCCACGAGGGACGCTGGCAGCGATCTCTGTGCTCTGTCCCGGCACTCCGTTGAGAGCAGCAGCCTTGAGGCTCTCGACCGGCGAGGCCTTGGTGGTCTGGGCGACAGCGCGGTTGGTGCCAGCGGGAACAGTACCGGTCTGCGCGTCGAGCTGGGTCTGGATCTTGTTCAGGCGCTCAGTGCGCGACTCCTCCCAGCGCGAGTAGGCGCTCCAGCAGAGATCGCAAGCACGCGACGGGACTCCCTCAGGGTGAAAGCGGGCATTCTGATCGAGAGGAACGACATAGGGGGTGTGCGAAGAGCAGAAGACATGGCCGCAATGGCGACAGTGGTGGCGACGCAGGAAGATACCGAAGGAAGAGCGACAGGTAGGAGAGTCGCAGTTAGGAGAAGCAGAGTCGGCCTGAAGGAGATTTGTTGTTAGCTTCGAGTTCCGAAGGACTTGTCATTCAATTGTCATGCAGGGGTGCCATGGCGTCATTCTGATCACGCGATGATTCGCAATGACCGCGTTTACGCGACAGGAAGCCGCAGGCACGCCATAGCAACTTTATATAACACCTATCGCCCACCCAGCAGGGAAGAGAAAAGGAAATACTCACTTTCCAATGTTCGCGGGTCGGCTGGCCGGTGACCTGGCCAAGGTCTTCCTTCTTCATCCACTCGTCCTCCGCCAGCTTGCTGACGGTTGAACCACTGCTGTAGCTTTCCATGGTGGAGCGACGAGTAGCCGGGACACCGATCTCGCCTTCAGTCAGGCTGTCCAAAGAGCCGTGGACGCTGCGGGGGGGAGTCGGAGGAGAGGCTTTCTGCGCAGCGTGTTCGTTGGGGCGCAGAGCAGCAGGAACATACAGCGGACCCTTCAAGGGACGAAGCTGTTTGCTGTGGAGGGGAAGGTACTGCTGCTGAGGCGAGGCAGGCGAGTTGTTGGCAGTGGTCTCGGCGGAGTGAATGGGGGTAGTTTGGCCGTAAAGGGAGATTTGATTTCCCGCGAGGACGGGAGAAGTAGTGGTGGTGGTAGTGGCAGTAACAACGTGGGTGGCCATTTCGGGAAGATTATGATATCACCACAGTCGGAGGGAAATTAAGGTTGCCGGTGTGTTGATATGACAGAAACACGAAGGAGAGGAGAGGAGAGTAGATGCACGATATTGCGATGGAAGAACAATAGAAAAAGTCGCTTCGAAGGTATCAAACGTTGCAAGGGTGGCAGAGATTAAGTAAGGGAGAATCTTGTCGGGGTGGTTGTGCGATTAGGATGATAAGGCCGGGTAGAGGTCAAGATGATGATGTTAAGTGATGGTAAGGGTTCGTAGTGAGTTTAGTAGATCAAGCAGACGAGTATCGACAGAGAAATTGGCTGGAACCAAAGAAGCATCGCAGTGGCAAGCAGGAGACGCGGGTTGATAAAGTTCGCTATGACGAAGGCAATCTGAGGATAAGCGCTGATAGACAGATGCTAGTAAGATGAGACTGGTAGAGTATTGGTGGTTGGTTGGCTTGGTAGGATGAGATGGGTTGAGTGGTGGTATAAGAAAGTAGTAACCAGAGATCAATTTTAATCCACCAGTGTGAATTCCAAGGAAGAGGTAGTAATGGTGTTAATGAAGCACTATCACCAGTGCAGTTGGCAAGTAACACTTCAAATCCGGCGAGCGAGGGGGATAACCCGGATACTAATATAGTTCACGGTGTTGTTCTCCGGGTGTGGAATAGAAGATGGGGGAAATTAAAATTATCAATTAAATGAGATCAAGTGGCTCTTCACTTTTCATGTCTCGGTCTGTCTGGCTGTCTGGCTGTCTCTCTTACCCTCTCTTCTGTTTAGTCTAACATTTTGCCATGCCTGCCTTGTGGAGATTCACACTAGCGGGAGCAAGTCCCAGAATAATTTAATTAATTTATTTAATCAAATCAAAATCGGGCGGGTAAGCTAGACGAAAAAGTCGGCGGCGAAATTACCATTGGGGGGGAACCAGAAGTGGGAGAGGGAGGGAGGGATCAGCATCTCTCTCTGAAGTGGTCGCATTCACTCGAGAAAAAAGGTTGAGGCTAGAAAGTCCCGAAGAAACAGCAGCCGGTGGAGCCGTTGGAGGCGAGTCTTTTCCCCGTCAGAATTACCCTATTCATCATACATACAACACTTATACAGTACTACTTGTACACTTGCAGTGCATACCAATCATACCAATCAACAATCCTCCCAGTCGGATAATATACAGGCGCCTGCAGCACAAAATATTCTGCAAGTCTGACTCTGACCACCCCCTCCCGGGGAAGATGGAAAGGGGGGTGAAAAAGAAAAAAAAAAAAAAAAAAGAAGTAAAGAGTCATTGACCCCTGAAGGTGATACTGCACCTGATACCAGGAGTACATCTCAGGTTGTAACATACCAAGCAAACTACTGCCTCCCGATCGGAAGCATACCAACCACACACTATCCCCAAACCAGCACGGCTTTTTACCGAGGATGGCCCTTGGATAGATGGACGATAGCCACTACGGATTACACTTACGGAGCACAGTACTGGCACATGGGAGTTATCGGATGCATTCATCTCCTGAGTCTGGGTCAAGAAAACCTACCAGACCACCATCAGGTTGCATGGATAGTATACACAGTACTACTATACTACTTCAGAGAAAACCTCAAGCAAGGCAGGACTACTCCATTAGTACTAGGTAGCCATGAACCATAGTGATAAAGTACGACGACCAGTCTCTCTCATTCCTTTCCTATCCGTCGGATCTCTGGAAGGAATCATCAAGCAGGGATGGATACATCCATTGCCAACCAGTTGCTCTTTTTCCGAAGAGGGTCAAAGTCATGATGACAGCCGAATCTATTCCTCCTCTTCCTTTTCTCCCCCCGGTCTCTCTACGGCAGCCTCTACTGTACTGTGTAGGCTCTTTCTCTTGACCGCCTCTTGCCATCATCCCACCCCCTCCTATGAGCTTGTCTACAGGTGGGCGCACATTCTCACGATGATTCATTGATCAAGCCCGGTGGTATGAGAATCAAGTATGCATCCCGGTCTTGTGGCAACCAGTTAATCAACCCTGAACTGACAAGCAAGATAACTTTCCCCTTCAGGTGATCTCCAGGCTCTGCTCCTGTCCGATTTTCCCCACTTGTGCTGGGTTCCATCTTCCTTCCATCTCCATCTCCAAATCCCCCCCCTCCTGGAGCGGTTCTCTACCGCGCTCCTACCACGCTGGACCATTACATCCGGCGGCTACCGGTGAAATCAGAATAGACGTGCTGCTGGTTGGTCCAAGAGCAGCCGAGAAATAGCCCCACTGCGACCTCGGCTCCACCGACCTACCGCCTTAGCAAAAAAAAAAGCAGTGCAGCGCAGCGAGTTACCCTCTTAGGAAGAGTTCACGAGACCACCTACGACCTTGTAGTCCCTTAGTGTGTACGGAGTACACCCATACACAGTCATTTGTATAGTTACTTGCTGCGTACACCACAACTCAACTTCGGATCGATATTGCGACTAGAATGTGAATTGCATCGCTACTATCACCCTCCCCTTGCAAGTGGCTCACAATATTGCTTCCTTCTGCCAGGCAAGGACACGGGCAATCTGGCGGTGACAGACCGACTAGGCCGTCCTACCTATCGCGTGCCAATCAGTCTGGTCGGATAAGGATCAGAGAGGATGGATGAGAGTGAATGAAGGCTTTCGGAAGCTGTGGAAGTACCAATTCAATCAACATCCCACTAACAGGTATTTCCGAGGACCGGAATGGGTCCTTTTCTGGCACGGTGAAGGAAGACACGGTACCCAATTATTGCTGCGGACGGCCATTCCCCAAAGCAGCGGATCTTCCTAAACTCGCCTGCGGATTGGCGACTTGGACCATCAGCTTATCGCTGCCTCGTCATTGGCTCTGATCTTGTTGCCACGTTGTTATTGGTCAGTGCTCTCCGACCAGCACGGACAGACCCCGAGAGTTCGAATGAGCGCTCGCTCGCTCGCCCGCTCGCCTCTCCAGGGCGCTGCTCCCGCCGCCGCAGCTTCGGGCAAACCGCCCTGAGTCGATTATGTAACAATTATGCCTGTCACTGTGGCCTCACTGCCTCTTTAGGCTAGCTCTTCCGTTGTACCTCGGCCGTTGAGGAATTGACTTGCTGCTCTCCAGCTTTACTGGCTCCAGTGAATTACTAAGGGAGGTTACTGACTCGCTGCCAGCGGAACTCTGGCTGACCGACCGTTAGATATTGGAGTCTTTCCAAGCCGTTCAAGCCCTGTCAGAGTATAGGTCAGCTGGCGTGTGTCGCGTACCTGACAGCTGCGGAGAGATAATTGACCCGTCTGGAATTCCTCGTCTTGCGGTCTGAAACAGCATCCGATATTGAGAGTCGTTCGGGAAGCCGCTACGTCGAGTCTAAATTGCTCAGGATTTCGCTAGTTCTCGCAGCTGGCTCGCTGGTTGGTGCGACCTGCAGCCATGGCTGTAAGACATCCGCTGCCGTACAGGTGCAGTCCCCAGCACCGTCGGCCATTGTACGGACTAGCTTCGAGACAGCAGTGACAAACACCGAGTCCGTCTCTCGCTAGACGACTAGTCGACACCACCATACCATTGCCCTGTCAGGGCAGGCAGTCTAGACTACTTTTCTTACTAAGGTGCTAGACGGGGATCTTGTTAAACTGACTATGTACTCCTGCGGTACTCCGGCCTCCTGCAGGTTTCAATCGTCCAGACTTTATTTGCAGGAGACAGGGAATCATGACGACGATGGCGTCGATACATGGCAGGGATGACACAGGAACTATAGTTCGTTTCATTATATGGAAGGCGCTGGAAAGGGTCTCCTTTCGATGGTCGCAAATTCAAGACCAAGCTGGAACGGGAGTCGGCAATGGCAATGGTCAATGTTCCATCCAGCATCTGCCGCTACCACTAGATCAGCAGCTAAAGCGCATCACCAAACAAAGCCGGTGTAACGAGGCAAGCACAAGACAGCTGCAGCCCCGTCTCGCTTTCTTCTTTCTTCTGCCCAACAATCAATCTTCGGCTGCTACTAGTCCAGCCAAGGAGTAGCACCAGTCGCTAGTAGATAGTTCCAAGCCAAGCCTTAATGGCAGGTGATCTATCAATCAATCTCCTTTCTCCCTACGAAAGCACAGGCGGTTTCGATTGTCGCCCTAACTCGTTTTGAATTGGACGAGGATCGACTCCCGGGCAAAGAGGAATGGAAATGATCTCCACGACGCTCTGCAGAGGTATGCTGGTACCAAACCAGCAAGCATCCTATCACCCCGGCCGAATTGCTAAACTAAAAACCTAATAAAGAAAAGCAAAGGTGAAAACCCCTCGAGTCTTGCTGAGTCTCGGCAGGAAGTGATCGAAGATGGGCTGGAGATGACTACTGGTGAAGAAGAAAGCAGAGCTCCCGGTGAAGGGGAAAAGGAAAGAACAGAGACCGAAAAATCTCCGGGAACCCCCCAATCCTCTCTCCCTCGTTTCTTCTCCAACCCGTCGGTTCTTCGCCCCAAGTCCCGACCACGACTGCCAGCAGACCCGGAACCACGGTTTAGTCAGGGATGCTACGGAGGACTAAACAACGAAGGGGGGAGATCTCCGTCGATCCCATCCTAAACCAGCAATCTCGTCGAACACTCGTCGAAGCACTCGAAGCCTTTTCGGTGGCCCGAGAGCGTCCCGATGCTGTCGTTTGAGAGGAACGCGAATCCATGTTTCAACAAACTGTGTATATGGGGTCAGAGCAGGCGAAGGTTTTGCTGATCATCGTGGGCAAAAGGGGGCGAGGGGTCCAAGCTAGGATCTTCGGGCAGTTAGAGAGTCGTCTCTATACCTCGATCGGTAAGACCATCGTGTCCCATGTTCCTCCTCATCCCCTTTCAACAATGGAGTTTAGCGCCTGTTGGGTGCTGTGCTTTGCAAGGCATTGTCTACACCGCACAGCCCTTGAGATTGAAGAACGAGGGGGGCGACCGCAATTGCAGCCGGCACCAACGGCCAAAACAAGCTACTACTAATTGACTATAAGCCTATACTGTGTACGGTCATCAGCATCCACTTATCCGGTTAGCAATTAGCATTAAAAACGCAGCCGAGCCGAGCTTTTCATCAAGCGACCCGGCCGGCCAAGGCTTAGAAAGGAAACCTAGCTCGTGCGCGGAACCACTTTTCGTTGCTCTGCGATGGTAGGAGGTCCCAGTCAATGGTCCACTTGACATTTGAGCATTTTCATGTTAACAGCCCGCGCCAACGACAAATGAAAGCCCCCGGATCGATTGAAGAAGGGCTGTGCTCATGCTCTGAATAGTAACGGTGTACGTACACTCGTATACCTCGGCTCCTACTGATGCATACGCGTATGTATGCTTGACCTTCCATAACACTCCGTAGTCGTCTCAGCTGTCTGAGTGAGAGCTTCGCCACGCAAGGATAATGATTACACTGTGGCTTTGCGCCTCGTGCACTCTTTCCACTGTTCGTGTCTAGTGCTAAATATGGTTCTTCAAACATCATCGACTACGTAGTCTAGATTGCCAAACTGCCCTTCTGGAGTAAGTCAAAGTTCACGCCAACAAATCTTAACTCTTCTCTTCTGTCAGCTGAAGTAACAACGAGAATTCAGTCCCCCAAACCTAACCATCTAGTCTACTCCAGTGCGCAGCCCTGTCAACCCACCACCGGGCCGGTTGCAAATTGCATCTCGGTCGAGAAAAAAAAAACACATTGAATGGGTGAATACAGCGCGAAAGATCAACTAGTCTAGGAGTTCTGAGATCTCAAATGCATGAAGAACTCGATTTGGTCTAGTTTAGTGGTCTGCTAGGATGGATTGGGATTAAACTGCGCTTGTTGTTGCAGATTTTTGAAAAGTGGGGTTGGAGGGGGAACCTTCAAGACAGAGAGTTTTTCTTTTGGGGTTGTTTGTTTATTTGCTTTTTTCCACATTATGTATGAGTATGTAGGTACTAATGTTTTGAGATGCCTTTGCATTGCTTTGCGCTAATTTGCTTCTGTGGGAGGTGGATAGGTAACGTGCAATGCTTCTGAGCATACTGTTTACTGTTTGCTGTAGCCAGGTCGGCTATTTTCTTCTACATAGGCATAGATAAGCTGTGTACGTGGTCTGTTTGGGGTGTTGGGGCCATAGTTTAATCACATGGACGGGTGACGATGGGTCAAGACTCCAGAAAAGTTGGGAAACTCAGGGACTGGGTGGGGTGCAAGAAGTATGTACACTCTTATGCCGGAGGTTGTTTACATTGCATGAGTTGCAGACTTGTAGTCTTCCGTACAGTCAATAGGTTTGATCCGAACTCTCTGCAGACAAGGGGGGAAGTGCTATCCGCACTCAGGCGGCAGAGGACCAGAAAGTCCCCCGAAGCACTCCCGTACTCCCACGGACATTCTTTCATTCGCGTTTCATGACGGATAAGATGCTTCAGATTCTCGATGATCGTTCAGTATCCCTCAGTTTCACATGAAAGCTTAGTCGACATGGACAGTACTGTACTCCCTTGCATGCAGTCATGCGCGTAGCACAATGCATATGAGAGATATAGAGTACATCGATCAGATTTGATATGTCGAACGCTGTCGAATGCCTATTCAAAGGGTCCGGGCGGACAGCGGGCAAAGTCCATTCAGTAGCAGAGTGAGTGGCAGCCGAAGCCCATGCGGAATGCGCAGTGCAGAGCACTCCGCACGTATCCATCCTTTCCAGTGGCAAGCACGACAATGTCTCCTATGTTGGTCAATTAAACCGGAGTATGAATCAGCTGATCACTTGGGAGGCAAGTCCACAAAGTGACGAAAGCCAATTCTAAAGTGGTGAAGACACCGCCACCTGGACCTGTGGCAAGGGCTCCTCCATGGCTGTGTTGCTCTAACCGGAGAGGGCTCACCGCCCACCTGACCTCCCCGCTGCCGTCCCTTATCGTGGTGGCGGTGGGGGGGTTTCTCTAATCGCCATCCGCCCGGGCGGGCTCTGGTGGCGGGGATGCTCTCGACTCCAACATTGCCTCCCCCGATTAAAGTGGACTCTCATCAATCTCAAATGACATTGATTCATTTGCGATTGTCATTAGCTAAACTTCAGCGCTCACCGAATATCAACCAAGTTTCTATGCTTGCCACTTTGATTTGATTCTAGTCCGGAGTACACAGCTACGGAGTACCCTCATGCCCATGCAAGTGGATTCATTGCGGACAAGTTCATCCATTCCAATTCAGGTCACCGACCGACCCGACGGAAACTCCGGGGACTTGGGGTAAATAATGCCAGCCACTCGTACCTGATCAGACCAGTTGGCAATGGCATGTCCTGGTCTCAGAGGATGAGCGGTCTCCGGTTTGTTTTGAGGGGTCGATCTGCAGTGCACGGAATGCAGGCGGGGAAGGGTGAGGGGTTGCGACTACACTGGCTGACATTTTCTGCTGCGTTGTCGGGATGAGACGGGGTAAAAAGTGAACTACAAGCTAAGTTGACATCGAGTCTCACTGATCGTGGATTCGAGGATGGATTTGCCGAAGAAATGCCTATGCCAAGTGCTGACGGGGTTCTGTTTGCTCAGCTCAACCTATCCCGACACCGATGACGCCAGGGTCCATTCGTTGCTGTTATCTATGGCGTCAGTCAAGATAAGATCGCATCGTGAACCCCACCACAGTCACATACGCAGCATCAGTCTCACGGCTTGATGTACCCATGCTGCGGAGGCTCTTCCGACCAGCCATATCATTGAGTCAACTCAACAGGCTAATTAGGGGCTCTTGCACACTATCATAACTGGTACTGGGGTACTTCCACTTCCGATTGCAGCGACAACCGGGATGCTTGCGTCACATGGCACCCTTCTCCGAGCCGATCAACTACAACGCAACCTGACTGAACACGGACCATTTTGGGGGTCTAGACACCGCATCTCCAAGGTCTCGATAACCCTGGACCGACTGTATCCAAGATCCAATCGCAACAACACGTGTATCTGCAACCCAGAATGCAATCAGTGCGTCATATGAGGGAGTCCCCAATGGCCAAAATCAGCATATGATACCCCCGGCCTATTGACAGGGTAGACGACCTGTTGCAGGGTGTTGCCGAGTCCAGCACGAGCTGGGCAGAATCGAGGCTCTATGCTAGCATCCAGAATCGTCGACAGGAATCTTTACCGACTCGGTTCTCGTCATGTCTTCCAAGGCGATCGCTTAGGGCGCTTCTGTGACAGCTGACAGTCGATGCACCCATCTGATGTACCCCGCACCTGCATCCCCGTGTCACTCAACTCACATGCAGGCCTGGCTGGAGGGTACAGCAAGTTACCCAACGCGTATTCTGTACATGAATTGAGTAGTATGCATCTCATAGTCCCAATGGTTTCCTAGCGCCATGACACGTGTGAACCTGGTGTGAATCACGTCTGTATCCCTATCGATGCCTTTGCACAACGATATCTCGGAAGTGTTGTGTTTACTATTGCTCTTGAAGCGCTATGTGCGCGTGTCGCGTTGCGCCCGAGTGCAGCATGGATCGGAAGCAGTGGTATCGGGTCCTAGGTATACACTGTTCACAACCCGACGTCCTCGGCGTCGGAGGCCCTCAGATCTTGCAGCCTCCGGCTCAAATAATCTATTTCTCGTATCGAAGCCGCATGGCTGTCATTCCCTGGGCCCCTGCGATATGACTCGACAAGCCCAGTACAGACCGCCGATTGAGGCTGCGATGCCTGTCTGACAAATCAGCATCTTCCTATTGTTTGGAGATAGTGCAACCCCATGACAGGTGCTCCGCGTGAGCATGTGCTTCTCGCGCTGAGGTGTCACAAATCCTCGCGCAGGCTCATGTCAGATTGTTCTCATTGATGTCTATAAGCTACCGATATCATCGATATACCTCGAGCCAAACTGGTGGCTTCTGACCAGTCGAGATGGCTTGGACAAGCGCACTCACACAGAGTACACCATATCTTGTCAGCGGGACGAGGCAGTCGCTGCATCTTGTTGATGTTATCTTGCCTCCCCAGGGCGCACAACAGCTCGCGTCCGCACTGGCTACGAATACGATCACATGCAAGCGGCTGAGATTGACAACGCAACGCCATCGGTTGTTGTAACGGCACCGAGGAAGATTCCTTGGAATGTTTATGCTATCGTTGTTCGGTAGAGAGGTATCGCTAGGCTCGGCCAAATACTCAAACCGGTAGGACTCGTCGCCCTCGTGAAAGAATATTTTGAGGCGTGCTGTACCCATACTCTCAGACAATCTCATGTCTTGATGTCGGATTAAGGATGTTTGCTTCGTTGTGCATGCGAGGCGCTTGCGCCAGGTTGCGCTCTTCGTCCGCGTTACGTGCAGTAGGAAGCAAACTACATTCTGATGGGTGGTAAACACAACATGGGCGAATCAAGCTCATTGGTTGGGTCTAGAGAACAAACCGTTGCTGTTGTCATTGCTTTCGACTACAGGAGTCGCGATACAGTGCATTTTCCATTTTGCAGCAGACGATAATGGTGTCTGCACTCGTCTTCTGTCTCGAAGCAGGGACGATTGCTACTCTTTTTGAAAGACCCGAAGACCTCAAACGCCTGGAGAAACGGTTCCAGGGTCTCTGTTGTCTCCTAGTGATATTACAAGTAGCACTAGCATCTCGATCTCGGGTCAATCTGTATCAATGTGAGGCGAATGATGCTTCATTTGACCGCAGGATCTATTCTAAGGCTGCTCGCTTTTCCGACAGACAGCAACAACTACGTTAGATCTTGTTCTGAGCATTAAATTTGGGCGGTTGCTGCTATCGCCAGATGATAATAAAAGGTCTCTTTACCTGCGCGGATAAAGAGACTCTCGCCGCGACCTCTGATGCTAAAGGCTACCTATCCTGCTCGGAGATCATGTTGAACAAACATTCGTAGCGCTCCAAAGTATGTTCGTCCTGAGCCTGCTGCAGTTCGCCTCCGACATGGTGCGAAACGAATGATCCACTAATCATTGGAAGATCATGGTATCGTCGCCGCTGCCTTGAGGGTTTCGAGGGCCGATGAGCAACATCACCGCTGTTGCCGGTCTCTCTCTCGATTTGAGCATCCTACGAGGACAGGTAGAAAGGCGATGGGTGAATTCATCGGCTCGGATCCCATCACCGCGTCACTACTGTTCAATTGAGCATCGGGCCTCAGGGCAGGAGGATCATCACAATACGATTCGTAGATTTTGACGGTAGTAGGGAACCTACATGGCACATCAGGCAAGCCCAGATGCACCAGATCACAGCTCTGCTATGATGCATGTGCAAAAGACGGCAACCATCCCCTGAGGTCGAGGAAGGCTGCTCTAGTTTCACCTCGTTACACCTAAGTTTAGGACTAACCCCTCCGTGCAAGCACAAATCCAGACATATCATCCGAAGGACGACACGAGCTCCGAGTCGGGATCTCTATCCCCCACCTGATCCTTCGCCTCGGTCGCATCGGGGCTAGAAGTTTGAACTCAGGACGATCAGGGACAATGCCAATCGCCCGTCATCCGAAGATGATACATACAACAAGACAACAACTAGGCTCTCGCTAACCTGTTTGTGGTGTTTCGCTCGCTTCAGACTCGTCGGGGCGGGCATCACCGCGTGGTACAGGCCTAATCCCTCGAGAAATCGAAATCTGCACGAGATGGAAAGTCACGCGATAAATTCGGAAGAACCGAAGCGAGAGTCGATTAGGCCATCTAGCTCAGCGACTAGGGAACAGTAGTCACCACGGCCCGGCCGTAATCTTCCAAAGGGGACGACTTCTCCGCCTCCGGCTTGGAAGACCCTCCGCACCCCTGCTGCTTAGGCTGGGCTAATCTGATCTAGCACGGCACCGGCACCGTTCACAATGGCGCCGCCTCTGTATCAATCGTGCACAAATGACCAGTCTGCACATTTTGCAGAGCAATTTCTCACCTAGTCGGTCGGTGATCGGAACAAGCCACGTTTTATGACTGCTCACCTGCAGGTCAGTCGGCTGCAGGTACTGGAACGCACGAGGTCGACGGTCAAACTGGATGGCCCGATTGCAGCGAATGCGATGGAAATTAACTTTGCAGCTTGTCTCACTTGCTCAGAGTGTTCAAGTATTAGTCTGGCACACACGCTCCACCAAGGGGATGTCTTACGCCAGCTTGACTGCTTGGGTGCGGACAAGTTCCTGGAGTATGGAGCACGGAGATTCGTTGACTGCGGCTGGTGGAGCCGACAGACGGAGACTGCGAGCAATTTGAGCAATTTTTGCTGGCTGAGTTGAGTTGAACTGTGGGCAACGGCACGCTCCGTCCGGATTTCCGATGATTCCGTGACCAATTCGAATGTCTAATAGTGGTGCGGAAGGGGCTGGGAATGATCTGTGCTTTGCAAGTTGTATATGGGGTCGATGGCTAGCCAGAAGGGGTGTCCGGAGATTGACTTGATCAGTTAATGATGAATTGGTATAGGATATTTATTTGTGTAGTGAGTGCCGTGGATGCAGTTCAGCTGGTGTAATATCAGTGGTGTCTTGGCAGACAGGCGACGGTGCAAGTGTCGGCGTTTGTGTCAGGTTGATTATATGAGGGAGAGAGAGAGAGAGTGAGTGAGTGAGTGACAGCAGTCTCGCGTTGATAAAATGTATGCATCTATTGAATAGTCGTTTTATGGTTGATGGTGATATTATAATCCATGGCACAGTAAACTACCTATGCAGGATGAACTTAACCCATACTAGGCGTGCTTCTTCCGCCCGCATAACTGCTCTTCCTATCATCTTCATCATCCAGTTTCCTCAATTCAACTGTCGATCCCTGCCCTCTGCCTTCATTGCTTCATCCCCTCAGGGCAAAGTTAATATCCTTTAACTTTGGCCCAAGGATGAACTAACCACGCACTAAATGGGGAATTGCATGCCTCTTGCACCTCTCGTTGGCTGTTCCTCGACTCTCTCCCCCTGCTTTCCCCTTGCCGCTCTCCAGTCGTCGTACGACCGAGATCTCGTTCTTCCTGCAGCCTGCTGAACTTTTCAGTGGGAGGCGAAGAAGTAATCAACCCTGCATGCATTAGTGGGAAGTCCGAAAGACTGAAAACCAGCACTTAATTCTTTTTTTTTTCTCTTCGATGCTTGTTTCTTCGATGTTTTCTTCTTCTCCTTCCTTTCCTCGACTTCTATTGTCTTCCCGTTGATCTTCTCTGCTACACTTGCCCCATTCCTGTGCATCCCTGTGCATCCCTGTGCAGACGAGATAAGATCTCAACAGCATGGAGCAGCACGAGGCTAAGCAATATGCCGGCGATCCCGCCGCGATTGAGTTGCGTTCGGAGGGGCGTCGCTCCTCCGTCTCCGCTCCTATCAATGCTTCTGGTCACAAGCAGGAGCTGGACCGGAATTTCGGCTTCATCAACATCTGTGGTTTGGCATTGACCAGTGGAAATACTTGGATTGCCTTGGGTGGAAGTATAGTATGTTGATCCATCAACAAGGATGACGATCCTGGCAGAGAGCTGATTGTACACGCAGGTCACAGCGATCTATGATGGCGGCCCGCCCGGGGTCATCTATGAGATGTACGCCCTCCACTTGGATGTACAATAACTATCCCGACTGACTCTGGCAAACAGGATTGCTGCCTCCTTCTTTTACTGGTGCATCGCTGCCTCCCTGGCCGAGCTGGCCTCGTCCATGCCATCCTCCGGTGGAGGTGAGTCTACTTATCCAACCATGAGAGCAACGTGAGAAGACTAATGCCTGCATCGTTAACAGTCTACCACTGGGCAACCATCACCGCCGGTAGATACGGACGTCCTGTCGGATTCTTTGCTGGATGGTGGAACTTCCTGGCTTGGATCTTCGGCGCCGCATCCACAACGCAGATCCTAGGCACACAAGTGGTATCGGCATATGCGCTCTTCCACCCCGACTACACTATCGAGCGCTGGCACGTCTTCCTTGCATACCTGATCTGTTCCCTCGGATGCTGCTTGATTGTCGCCTTCGCCAACCGGGCGCTTCCAATGATCGAATCCGTCGGCGGAGCATTGACGGTGGCCGGCTTCCTGATCACGGTGATCGTGTGCGCGGTGATGCCGCACGTCAACGGCCAGCCCTACGCGACCGACGACTTTGTGTGGCGCGACTGGCTCAACGAAGCCGGTTATAGCAGTAACGGCTTTGTGTTTTGTCTGGGGATGCTGAACGGAGCCTTCGCTGTCGGCACGCCGGACGTGATCTCGCACTTGGCTGAAGAAGTTCCCCAACCGGGCAAGAACATCCCCATTGGCATGCTGGCCCAGTACGTGATGGGCTTCTTTACGGCGTTCGTTTACCTTATCGTCATCTTCTACGGAATCACGGACCTAGACGCCGTCCTCGATGCCCCCTACCTTTTCCCCCTGACGGAGATCTACCTCCAGATCACCGGCTCCCGCGGCGGCTCCCTGGGCCTGATCATCGTCTCGCTGCTGCCCCTGCTCGTGGCCATCATCGGCTGCTACCTCACCTCCAGCCGCGTGCTGTGGACGCTTGCCCGTGACGGCGCCACGCCCTTCAGCGGTTACCTCGGCCGCGTCAGCCCGACGCACAAGAACCCGCTCGCCGCCGTGCTGGTCTGCGGCGTCATCGCCATCATCCTAGGCTGCATCTACGTTGGCAACTCCACCGCTTTCAGCGCCTTCGTCAGTTCATTTGTTGTCCTGACCACTATCTCTTACCTCGCCGCCATCCTGCCGCATCTCCTGCGCGGCCGCAAGGGCATCCCCCGCGGGTGGTTCTGGATGTCGGGCCCCGTGGGCTTCATCGTGAACATCGTCACGTGTGCGTGGATCATCGTGTTTATTGTCATCTTCTGCTTCCCGTTCTCGATGCCAGTCGATGCTGAGACGATGAACTACACGTGTTTGATTACCGGTGGGTTCACGATTCTGATTGCGGGCGTGTGGGTGGCGAAGAAGGGAGGTTATAAGGGCCCGATGGCGGTGGCGATTGAGAGTGAGGCTTTGGCTAAGGATGCTATTTAGTCTTTCCTTTTCGAAGGGTTATAAATAAAGAACGAGGACGTGAGTGTATATAGTATATTTTAATATTCAGTGAGGTTCGATCTACCTGCATTTGGAAAGGAATACACAAAAGTCGGGTTTTATGTCTCTTCCCTCTAGGTTGGGTTTGTTGTTTGAGATTGTTCTAGCTTAACAAGTTGATTGCACTTCTGCTTTGTCGTTTGAAGTCAACGCAGGTCGCAATATGCGAAGAGCCTCTTTTCTGGAGCCTTGGACCTCTGGCTCAGTTTCAACAGTCCGAAAGGACCCTAGAGAGTCAGATGGTCCTGAAAAGAGGGTCTGCATTCAGGAATATAGCTCCGTCTCTAACGCCTGCTGTCCTCCATGCAAAAGACCCGACTTCGCTCGAGACGACAATTGTACAGCAGTCCCTTTGATGTATTCGCCTTCTAGTGGGTCCATCTCGGCGTCTGATGTTCGTAAGCGCAGGCTGAGACTACCGTTGACCGTGCCATTGCCGATGACCGCCATGATGCTAGCCTTAGGCACAGGTTTGTGTCCAAGGCAAAGACCCCATTGCAAGCGAAAGCCACCTCGCCATCTGGTTTGCGGTGTGATTGAGACCAAGGTTCACGGGTTAGTTCGTGAGGGCTTCGAGGATCCCAGGGCGGGCCAATTGCTCGTTCTGTCTTCCCTGAATCAAGTTCAGTTAGCAGAAGAAAGCAAGTGTGGGCTGACCGACCTGCTCAGTGTCGAGTCCTGCCCTTGACTGTTGACAGCCCCGGTAGATGGCTCGGGAGTTGTGAAGTCGAGTGAAGCTGTCCTCTGGCTGAACTGGGTGAATTGAACCAAGAAAGAGCCCAGGTCGGATGATGTCCGAGAAGCAGATTTAACCGCCTGTGACGCAAGGGAGACTTTGGTAGTCCCTTTGCCAGTTCTCTGCAAGAATTCTCCTCATTTGGAGTCCGGCTGAAGAGATGAAGGGGATTCAGGCTAAAAGGGAAGTGGGACTTTTTTGCGGAGATCGACACGCTTTCTCCGCAACCACCCCGCATCTTCTGTTATAAAATACTGGAGTACTTCACACCACCCATCGTCACCAATGCCATTGTCACTCCTCACTAATACTCAATTCCTCCTGTCTTCTCTGGAGCACTATCACCACAATGGTTGTGGCGGCTCTTGCTCTGCTGGCTCTCTTGCCCCAGGCCCTAGCGCAAGACAACAGCAGCTACGTCGACTACAACGTCGAAGCCAATCCAGATCTCTTTCCGCAATGTCTGGCGACAATCGACCTGGCCTTTCCCGATTGTCAAGATGGGCCTCTGAGCAAGAACCTCGTCTGCGATTCTACAGCCTCGTCCTATGACCGCGCTGCTGCCTTGATCTCCCTTTTCACCCTCGAGGAACTCATCAACAATACGGGCAACACCAGCCCCGGTGTCCCCCGCTTGGGTTTGCCCCCATACCAGGTCTGGAGTGAGGCCTTGCATGGACTAGATCGCGGCAACTTCACCGATCAAGGGGCCTACAGCTGGGCGACCTCCTTCCCCTCGCCCATCCTCACGGCTGCCGCCTTCAATCGGACCCTGATCA
This sequence comes from Aspergillus saccharolyticus JOP 1030-1, assembly GCF_003184585.1. Taxonomy (NCBI): domain Eukaryota; kingdom Fungi; phylum Ascomycota; class Eurotiomycetes; order Eurotiales; family Aspergillaceae; genus Aspergillus; species Aspergillus saccharolyticus. Next base: position 971,989 of record NW_020290612.1, read on the forward strand.
ACCAGATTGCCTCCATCATCTCCACCCAAGGCCGCGCCTTCAACAACGTTGGCCGTTACGGTCTCGACGTCTATGCTCCGAACATCAATGCATTCCGTCATCCAGTCTGGGGTCGCGGACAGGAGACCCCGGGTGAGGATGCCTTTACACTTTCCGCCATCTATGCGTACGAATACATTACCGGCATCCAGGGTGGAGTGGATCCGGAGCACCTGAAGCTCGGAGCTACCGCGAAGCACTTTGCTGGGTATGATCTTGAGAATTGGCACAACCACTCCCGTCTGGGGAACGATCTCATCATCAGCCAGCAAGACTTGGCGGAGTACTATACGCCGCAATTCCTCGTGGCCTCCCGCGATGCTCGCGTTCACAGTGTCATGTGCTCCTACAACGCGGTCAACGGTGTGCCCAGCTGCTCCAATTCCTTCTTTCTGCAGACACTCCTGCGTGACACCTTCTCCTTCGTCGACCACGGTTACGTCTCCGGCGACTGCGGTGCCGTCTACGGCGTCTTCAACCCCCACGGCTATGCAGCCAACGAGTCCAACGCTGCCGCCGACTCCATCCGCGCAGGCACCGACATCGACTGCGGAACCTCCTACCAATACCACTTCAACGAATCCATCGTCACCGGTGCCGTCGCCCGCGATGACATCGAACGCGGCCTCATCCGTCTGTACTCCAACCTCGTGCGTCTCGGCTACTTCGACGGCAACAGCAGCAGCCCGTACCGCAGCCTCAGCTGGACAGACGTCCAAAAGACCGACGCATGGAACATCTCCTACGAAGCAGCCGTCGAGGGCATCGTCCTCCTCAAGAACGACGGCACCCTCCCGCTCGACTCCTCTAGCAGCAGCAGCAGCAGCAGCAGCAGCAGCAACAAGTCCGTCGCGCTGATCGGCCCCTGGGCTAACGCCACCACGCAACTCCAAGGCAACTACTACGGGACGGCCCCCTACCTCATCAGCCCGATCGATGCCTTCACCTCCGCCGGCTACGAGGTGCACTACGCTCCCGGCACAGCGATTTCCAGCAACTCGACCGCGAACTTCAGCGCAGCGCTCGCCGCCGCCCGCGCCGCCGATACCATCATCTTCTTGGGTGGTATCGACAACACCATCGAAGCCGAAGCCCAGGATCGCTCCTCGATCGCCTGGCCGGGCAACCAGCTCGACCTCATCCACCAGCTCGCCGCGCACAAGCAACCGCACCAGCCGCTGATCGTCTACCAGATGGGCGGCGGCCAGGTCGATTCCTCCGCCCTCCAAACCAACCCCAACGTCAACGCCCTCCTCTGGGGCGGCTACCCCGGCCAATCCGGCGGCCTCGCCCTGCGCGACATCCTCACCGGCGCCCGCGCCCCCGCAGGTCGCCTCACCACCACCCAGTACCCCGCCGCCTACGCCGACGCCTTCTCCCCGCTGGACATGAATCTCCGCCCCAACCAATCCTCCAACAACCCCGGCCAGACCTACATGTGGTACACCGGGGAACCTGTCTACGAGTTCGGCCACGGCCTCTTCTACACGAATTTCTCCGCTTCCCTGCCTGCTACCAGCACCAGTAATCACACGGAAGCGGGAGCCCACTCCTACACATTCAACATCTCCAGCATAGTAGCCGCCGCGCACCCCGACACAACAACCGTCGGCCAGCAAACCCTCTTCAACTTCACCGCTACGATCACGAACACCGGCGACCGGGACTCGGATTACACCGGCCTGGTCTTCGCCAACACCTCGAACGCAGGCCCCGCGCCGTACCCGAATAAATGGCTCGTCGGGTTCGACCGCTTGGGCAGTGTGCAGAAGAACGGCGGGAAGAAAGTGTTCAGTGTGCCTATTGCGGTGGATCGGTTGGCTCGCGTGGATGAGGATGGGAGTTCGGTTTTGTTCCCGGGCACGTATGAGGTGGCGCTGAATGTCGAGCGGGAGGTGGTTGTGACGGTTGAGTTGGTAGGGAGCGAGGCGGTTTTGTTGAAGTGGCCGAGGGTTACGGAGGAGATTTTGGCGGATTCGTAGACCGTGTTTGGGGATGTGTTGATGTTGTTGGGGTGGGGTGGGGTAAAGGGAGAGGTTGAAGGATGGTTGTGGATGTGGACTGTATATATGAAGGATTTCATTGTAGTGGTTGACCGCGTGGGAACTAACTTAGTAACTTAAGAAGCGGATCAAGTATATATGACACTCACCCAAAGGCAAGTTATGCTCGAAGGAATCATGTATAATGAAACCACATGAGGACTATGGGTACTAGTACTCGGTGGAAAGATAGAATGTTTTCACCTCGCATAAGATGCTATATATATATACAACCACTCCTCCTTAGTATAGTCAAACCATGATGATGGTGAGTAGAAAAGAAACGCCTCAACCGTGCAATTTTTTATCTATATTCACTCCATAATGCTCCGGTAATTAATGCTAAGCCTTCTGCACTTGCTCCCTTCTGAGACGTCAGTTGGTGGTAAACTACACTGCAGCACTGCCGCGGTGGCAGACCTTATTATACCTTATACCTTCACCTTCTTCTTCTCCTTCTCCTTATTTTCCTTCTCCGTCTTTCCTCCACTCCGCACCTCCGTCTCCAACACATCCAACGCCTCCGCATACCGCTTCCGCACCTCCTTCATACCCTCTAAACTCACGCTCACGCGAGTCACCTTCTGCTTCTTGTCGCCATCGCCACCGCCACCACCAGCACGCACAATCTTCCCGTCGGCAGCCAGACCAATCTGCTGCGCGAACCACTTGCCCTCGCGGTGCGCGACAAGCGTCCACGCCGACCCGGTCTGGCCGGCGCGCGCGGTGCGGCCCACGCGGTGCACGTACGTCGTGACGCTGGTCGGCACGTCGTAATTAACCACGTGGGTCAGGCGGGGCAGGTCCAAACCGCGCGAGGCGCGGTCCGTGGCGATGATGATCGAGAGCTTGCCACGGCGGTAGGCGGTCAGGGTCTTGCGCGAGGCGGACGACTTGTTGGATTTGATGATCGTGCCGATGCGCGCGGCGAGGGTGGGTTCCAGGAGGGCAAGGAGGCGTGCGAGACGCGAGGCGGATTCGGAGGATTTGGTGAAGATGAGGACTGTGGGGCTGTTTGTGGGGGTGGTAGGGGAAGTGGTTGGGTGATTGGGTTTGGTGGGAGAGGTGCTGGACGCAGAAGAGGAGGTGGTAGAGGCGGAGGAGGAGGAGGAGGAGCTGTCGCTGTCGGATTCACTATCACTGTCGGAGGAAGTGTCGGAGTCGCTGTCGGAGTCGGAGCCCGAGCTGGATGTGTCCGAGTCCGAGTCCGAGTCCGAGTCTGAGTCGGAATCCGAGTCGTCGGAACCATCCGAGCTGGACTCGTCCGATGAAGTTTCCTCGTCCGATGAGGTATCGTCCGAAGTGTCAGAGTCGGAACTGGTGGCAGATGCGGCTGTGCCCTTGGCTGTCGGTTGTTTGGTGCCATCGATGCGGATGTGCGAAAGCAGGAGGCGCAGGAGGTAGAGGGGCTTAAGGGAGCCATCGCCCACCGAGATCGAGTGCTCCTTCAGCGTCGGCGGCAGAGTGAACTGCTCGTCGGCGCCGGCGATCACGCCACTCTCGTCTTCGTTGGTGGCCTCAGTGGCTCTGACGATAACCAGCTTGGGGTTGGCGAGTCGGAGGGAATTCAACTTGGTCACGTCCCTGGTCATCGTCGCACTCAGGACCACCTTCTTGGGCTCTCTGCTCTGGATGGGCAGGCCCAGCTCCGACAGGAAGGTTCCGCTGAAGCCGAACGCCTCGGGGGACTTGCGCGCATCCAGCGAGTTCATGACCACATCGACCCACTCTTGGAAGCTCTCGTTCAGCAGCCTATCGGCCTCATCGATCACGAGCCATTCGAGGTGCTTCAGAGTAAACCCTTTGGTGTAGCGGATATGGTCGACAAGTCGACCGGGGGTACAGATGAGAATGTCGACGTTTGGCTCCGAGCGGTGGACGTAGCCCGGCAACGCCTCGCTCGAATCCACCACGTCGGAGATATATTCCTGCAAGCTGAAGTTGGTCCATTCGTCTCCGGTCATTTTGACACTCTGGCGGCGTTGGAATGTTGCGGGCCCGTACACCTGGTCAATGCGCATCAGCGACCGCTGCTCGTCCTTGATGGCCACGTTGCCCACCGCCGATCCCACGCGCAAGCCAGAGCCGGCAGCGCAAAGCTCGCACGCCTCACGAGCCTGCTTCACCAGTTCTCTGGTTGGCACAACAATGAGACCACGGAGCCGAGGGGCAGGAATCTGCTCAAGCGAAGTGACCAGGGGTAGGACGTAAGATAAGGTCTTTCCGGAACCGGTGGCAGCAGACACACAGACATCACCGGGGTGGTTCTTAGGGCCCTGTAGCAGCAGAGGTATGACCGCCGACTGCACGGCAAAGGCCTCCTTGTAGCCATTGTCCTCCAGCACTCGCAGCAGATTCGAATTGATGCCAAGTTCAGAGAACTTCACCTTCTCGGTGGCCGAAGTCCGCAGGGGATTGGCCAGCCACGCCGGAAGAGATGAGTATGTAGGTTTCTCAAACACCTCGGGTACTTGCTCAGGCTGCGGCAGAGGCTCCAATCCCTGCGCTATCACGGGTTCAGCCGTCGTCAATTCCGTGGACTCGGCCTCGTCTGTGTCTTTCTTGCGTGCCTTCTCCAGCTCTTTTGCTTTCATAGATTTCTCGAACTTCGACCTGATACCAGCAAACTTGTCCTTCGATTTCGTGTCGCCATCTTCGACCTGAGTAGATTCTGGCGCTCGAGCAGACTTCTTCGACTCCTTGGCGGTTTTCTTCCCAGCTTCTTCTAGATCCGTAGCTTCCTCAGACGATTGGTTATCAATTCCTGATGTCCTTCGCTTGGAGCTCTTCGACTTCTTCTTATCTTTATCAAGCTGGCGGTCCTTGCTTGGAGTAGGCGCTTCGCTGCGGACCGGCGGGACAGCACTCTCCTTTGTGGACGATGCTTCCGGAACAGCACCATCCTCCGCTCCGGTGACTCGCTTTCTCTTCTTGCGGACTTCTTGAGACGGGGTAGACTCCGGTGCAGCATCCGGATCTTTCTTGGATTTCTTGGTCGGCGTGGGAGTCGAAATAGCGACGGTGGAGCCATCGAGGTCTCTCTTCCTCTTGTGGGATTTCTTCGTGCTCGACGGGGTACCTGAGCTCTTGTGGGGGGTATCTTGACGCGATGAGCGGTCGCCTGCCATGATTGCGATTTATTGAGGGCCCAGTGCGGACGTTGTAGGAGGGGGCGATTAGAAAAATGCGGCGATTTTGCCGCTGTTGCGAGTCTATTCTTTTTTCCAGCGGGGAACCGTTGCTACGGCAGAACACCTCACCGCTCCCAGGACCGCCCGCGTCTCGCGCGTTCGGGATGGCTTCATGCAACCTCCTTTCTCCTCCTTTCGATCGCCCAGTCTATTTTTCTAGGGTGGAGCTGGAGATTGCGTGTGTGATGGACGGCGGATCAATGCACTTGATACATTACTGCGCCAAGCCCCGCCAAATCAGCCCTGGGGCAGCCGCAGCCATGCCTTACAACATTGCGTAAGTCCTGTCGCATGTGCTTCTCGGAACGGATCTAATGGTCTACGCAGTATGGTCAGCGACTTCTTCTTCCCCCAACCAGGTAAGCAGATTGGCTCCGACTGTCTGACAGTTCACTAATTTGCTGAGGTTCGTAGGTGGAGTGGAAAGTCACATCTATCAGCTCTCAACCGTAAGCGACTAGACCGCATTACTCCCTCGATGCTTGTATGCTCATCGGACCACAGAAGCTCATTGATCGTGGCCACAAAGTCATCATCATAACACATGCATACAAAGGGCGGACGGGGGTGCGATACCTGACAAATGGGCTCAAGGTGTACCATGTTCCCTTCTTCGTGATCCACCGGGAATCGACCATGCCGACGGTCTTCTCATTCTTCCCTATCTTCCGCAACATTGTGATCCGTGAGCAGATCCAGATTGTGCATGGCCACGCGAGCTTGAGCAGCTTTTGCCATGAAGCCATTCTTCATGCACGCACCATGGGTCTCCGGACCGTGTTCACGGACCATTCCCTGTTCGGCTTTGCTGATGCGGCATCCATTCTCACCAACAAATTGCTTAAGTTTATCCTAAGTGACGTCGACCACGTTATCTGTGTCAGCCATACATGGTGAGTCGATGTCCTGCAGTTTCTTCCAGGCTCGTCAAACTGAATAGCGAGCAGTAAAGAGAACACGGTCCTTCGAGCCTCCTTGGATCCACTCATGGTGTCGGTGATTCCTAATGCGGTGGTGGCCGAGAACTTCCGACCCGCAGAACCGCGGTCGATGAAGCCTATCGGTCCCAACGACACCATTACTATCGTTGTCATATCCCGTCTGTTCTACAACAAAGGCACTGATCTGCTCATCGCGGCTATTCCGAGGATCCTTGCGTCGCATCCGAATGTACGCTTCATCATTGCAGGTTCCGGCCCCAAAGCGATCGACTTGGAGCAAATGCTAGAGCGTAACGTGTTGCAAGACAAGGTCGAAATGCTGGGACCGGTGCGACATGAGGAGGTCCGAGATGTCATGGTTCGTGGCCACATCTACCTCCATCCCAGCTTAACCGAAGCCTTCGGCACAGTCATAGTTGAGGCCGCCAGTTGTGGACTGTACGTGGTGTGCACTCGGGTGGGTGGCATTCCCGAGGTACTGCCTCAGCATATGACGACGTTTGCGAAGCCTGAGGAGGACGATATTGTCCTAGCGACTGGAAAGGCCATCGCTGCCTTGCGGTCGAATAAGGTGCGAACGGAGCGCTTCCATGACCAAGTGAAGATGATGTATTCCTGGACGGACGTTGCCGAGCGCACTGAGCGAGTCTACCAAGGTATCTCCGGGGATATCAGCCCAGAGGAGTTCTACGGATATTATCCGGGGGAGGGGCTTGAGGCCAGCGGCGACCGTGTGCGCAGCTTTGCGTTGATCGACCGGCTGAAACGATACTATGGCTGTGGTGTGTGGGCAGGCAAGCTCTTTTGTCTGTGCGTGGTGATTGATTTTCTTCTTTACGCTTTCCTGGAGATGTGGTTCCCGCGAGCGAACATCGACATTGCGCGCAGCTGGCCCAAGAAGGTACACCAACGGAACGACAACCACACTTTGGGCAATGACCCAAAGAACGACCGCGATCGTCTAGATACAAACTGACCACGATCATGGAGGCTTACACGAGGGACGAGAGTTTTTCCTCAATATTGCCAGATTACAATTGCTTACTGCTTACTATTGTTTTTAAAGTTCAGATACCCTCATAACAAGCATCCTTGATTCTTTTCACCAATCAGATTAATAATACATGAGCCTACGTGAAACCTCTCGCTCGAAAACAGGTTCCTATCCAGAGAAAAGTCAGGGTCCAGCCCCGACATGGGAATGAACTCAGTGCTTGTGGGTGTTGTCGCGCTTGGTGCCGGGCTCGTACTTCCACTCGGCAGCAGCGGTGGTGGCGGGCTCAGGCTGGCGATCCTCAGCAGCCAGGGCACCCTTGTCCCCGCGCTGGCCAGCGGCAGCCTCATCACGGTCCAGCGCACGCTGGCCGGGGATGTCGCGCTCCATCTTGTTGGCGGCGGAGGCGCCGACCTGCTCGAGACCGGCGGTCTGACCCTTGCGACCGGGCTGGCCATCGTGACGCAGCTCGGCGCTAGACTGGCCCGAGCCGGGGTGGCCGAGGCCCTTGTGCACGTCCTGCGAAGTGGCACCCATCAGGGTGTCGGCGGCGGAGGTCTTGACGGACTCCTTGCCGTGGGAGCGCTCGACGTTGGGGTTCAAGGCCTGACTGCCGACCTCGCTGGTGGTGTTGGCGCTGTAGGAGTTGCTGGCGGGGGCAGTGCCGGCAGGGTACGTCTCAGCGCGGAACTCGGGAGCGAAGTCGGCGGGAGCAACCTTGCGACCGGGTTGGTGCTGTTGAAAACCATCTGTCAGAATCGGACTATCATTCAAGCAAGATGACCGGGGAAGAACATACACCTCCCTCCTGAAGAGGAGCGGTGGGCTTGATGGAGGGGGCGAATTCGCCCTGCTGGGGGTTGGCAACAGAGTCGGGGTTGGCGAAGTGGCTCATTGTGAATGTGTTTTCCGTTGGAAAGTGGTATATCTATGGTTCAGATGGGAGAGAAAAGGATAGAGTGTCGCGTGCCTCGTGAATGGGTGTTTCGTAGTAGTTCTGGATTGAATCTGGTGTAGGGAGGGAGCAGGACGAGAGCAGCAGCTTATAAGAGCTTGTGGTCAGACCCGGCCTCGAGCTTAGGGCTTCTTCTGATTTGGGGCGGCGGCGGGAGGGTTACGTCAAGGTGACTCTGACTGACTTCATACCTATCTTATTCAACCCTTCACGCCTGCACCTGCAACCAAAATCACGCTGATAACGTCATGCAATCCATGCAATTCATGCACTGCGATTGATCCTGACTGGGCCTGGAATTCGGCGGATTGCGTTTTTCGTCCTTGGCTGAAGGGGGTGGTAGACGTGGGCTGTTGCTGTGCGTGGTGGAGAAAACTGATGTGGATGATGGTCCTTTGCGCCCAAACGCATACAGAGAGGGTGTTTATCAGGCTATGCGACCGGGAGTAATATGATGTGAGTGCATTCTTGGTTTGAGATTTAGGGATGACTGGAATGATTGTCAGATCTTGATGCCTGATGATGCGAGCTCCTGCAGCCTCCCTCCGGAGGGGAGGGACACAGGATCAATTTGTCTCTATCTGCGGTATGCAACGAAGCTATAGGATATATATATATATATATATGTGTGCACACAGGAACTCGAAGGTATCATCATCGCATCAAATCAGGACAACTGAAACAAAGTGCACAGAATAAGGGTAGGTATCTTTAAAAAAATAAATGCCCTCCAGACGCCGAACGACAAAACACAGAATGCATCCAGTAAATAATCCAGACGGTGGGTAATAAGGCATAAGCAGACGCGGTAAGCTGCACCCAAGCGCATTGTCACCATCGCAGCATCACCGCATCACCGCATCACCGGCGGTCGACCCTCCTTATTCCACTTCACGCGACTCTGCACCCATTCCACCGCCTCCTGCACCCCCGACCCCATCAAGGCACTCACCGGCAACACGCGACTATCGCGCACACCCGCCCCGGACTCCCCCTCAAACACCTTCCGTACAAACCCCTCCTTGATGCGGACCACCTCAACCGAGTCCTCCCGATCCTGTTTGTTGGCCAACACCAGGATCGGCACGCCGGCCACGTCCGCGTGCTTCAGCACCGACTCCAGCACCTGCCGACACTCGTCCAACCGCCCAAAGTCGCTTCCGGGGGCGTTGATCCCGACACTCTCGGCTGTAAACCGCGTCGCCGTGGGAGAAGCGGTCCCGAGGTCGTTGTCGCTGGCGCCGCCATCGTCGTTGTCCCACGCTTCCGCCTCCTCCTCCTCCTCCGCCGCCGCCGCCGCCCCCCCAGCGGCAGTCTTATTGCCGGCGGGATTACTCGACCGGCGCCGTTGCGGCAGCCGCGTGATGTCGGGGTCCTGGCCAACGTCGGTGCTGTCAACGACAAAAATGATGGCGTGGCAGCTAGAGTAGTAGCTCTGCCACAGGTTGCGCATGGAGATCTGGCCGCCGACGTCCCAGATCTTCAGATACATATCGCGCAGGGAGATGGTGGCGACGTTCTGGCCGACGGTCGGGACGGTCTTGCCGATGTTGGTGGAGAGGAGGGAGGCCGGCAGGCTGCCATCGGAGCGAGGGGGGGAGTAGAGGGCTTTGATCTGGGAGAGGAGGGTGGTTTTGCCGGCGTTGTCGAGGCCGAGGAGGAGGACGGAGTATTCTGATGGTTTGAGAGGCTTAGTACAATTGGGGTTCTGTAGTGGACGTAGAGCGAAAAAGGGAAAGGGTCGAGCTACTCACCCTCTTTACTCGTGGCGTACATGTACAGCGACTTGGCGAGGTGATACATGGTTGGGGATTCCGCTCAGGATGGATAGAATCAGTTGTCGCGGAGGGTCAATCATGTCATGGCAGCGAGTGAGAGGCGCACTCCTTTGTCTGTCTACCGTCTTTTTGGTCTGTCTCCCGGTTGTTCTCTCTTGCTCTCTTGCTCTCTTCACTGGCGTCTGCGATGGTGACAGTTGACGCTATTGCGGAAGGCATGCGGGAGGCTCCGCGTCAGCATCTCCTGATGCGGTAAGCAGGGCTTGGGTCAATGCCCTTAGCCCTAATTGCCCGATGCGTCAACCCCGCAGACGGGAGGAGACCATGTGAAGATTTGCAAGTATGAAAGAATTAAGAATTAAGAAATAACCATTGCATGCATGGGTAAGTCTGCAGGATTACTTGAGTATTTACACTATAAAGTATATTGTACAGTGCACACACTGAGCACTGAGTATTTATTATACCCAGTTAATACTCCGTAGTTCCACACTACATCAGCCAATTCCTTGTTTTTCACACCCCGGATTCGTATTCTAGACTTGCTTGGCTGGGCGGCGGGGAGGCGGAACCAGCGTTCAAGTCACGATTACATATCATCCATTCTCTTCATCCATCCATCCTCCGTCTTTGTAGATTCAAAAAGTGTTTTGTCAGCCGGCTGCGGAATCTCCCCCTCCCTCTTCTGGTCTCCTCTTTTCTTACTCATGCCATTTCGTTCCTACTCTTCTCTTTCTTCTTACTCCCCCCCCCCTCCCCCACCCAATTCTTCTTTCTCACTCTTTCTTCTCTCCTCCCCAAGTGCTCCATGTAACGGTCGCCACTCGATGGCCTTCCCCCTGGCAAGTATTTGTTTTTCCGCTGGGATCCACTGATCGCATCCCCGCGCATGTCTCGGTCAGCATGCCCCACGCTGGATGACCGGCCGGAGGTCTCTCAGCGGCCTTCAATGGATTGTATTGACACCATTATTGTTGGTATGTCGCCATTGATCTCCTCTCTCCGTGTCATTGGACCTCCCCGGGTTCTTGCTCACGCTCTATCTTCGTGCTAGGGAACGGCCCGTCAGCCATGATCCTTTCCTTCATTTTGCATGGTCATATTCCCTACTACCAGGCCAATCCGCCGCATCCGGACCCTCTGCTGCATGCCAAGCTGCTGCAGAACCCGGCTCTACTTCAGGCCGACGTGAATCCGCTGACCGAGCATTTTGCCGCCTCGCGTTTGTCATACTCGACCCAGGCACTGCCGGTAAACGTGCTCCTGGACACCCTGGTACGACCCAGCGTGGACGTCGAGGAGCTCGAATGTGTGACCAATGTCGAATGGCGGCACGAGCCCGAAAAGGCGGTGCCCCATCTCGTTTTCGGCGATGCGGCGTGCGCCGGCGGTCAATGGACCGATAACCCCATGCCCGCAAGCTGGGATATCCAGACCCTGAGCTATGCGTCGATGTTGTCGCTGCCAGGGTATTCATTCGCTGACCACTACCGAGCCGTGACCGGGAAAGAACTGCCGGCATTCACGCGGCCCAGCCGGCAGGAAACGGCCGATTACTTCCGTCGGTATCCCGGGGCCGTGCACATCGGTGACGTTTTCCGTTTCAACCAAACCCTGTCGGGGATCTCGCGCACGGACCAGGGCTTCTATATCCGCTCACATCAGCTTCATTGTAAACATCTGGTCTTGGCCACGGGTATCTTCACCGAGGTCCTACAGCCTAGTGCCATGCTGCAGCCGTTGCGCTCCCTCGACCCCGTTCCTTCCCTTTCATTGTTGGTAGTGGGGTCGGGGTTCTCTGCGGCGGATGTGATCATCTCTGCTCCCAAAGACCAAAAGATCCTCCATGCCTTCAAGTGGGACCCAGAAGCGCGGCCTTCTCCTCTGCGCGGGTGTCACCATCAGGCCTACCCGGAGTATGCGGGGGTGTATCGGCTGATGAAACGCGCCGCGCTGGCGGCTAGCCCAGGGCCGCCCAAACGGGGTAAGATGCGACGGACGACGTCGACCCCGTTCCTCGAGACGCGGAAGTGGGAGGAGGTCTACGAGGGCCTGCCGAATCTGGAGTTCGCGGGAGTTGAGATGAAGGGCGATCATGCCCTTGTCACGTTCCGTCAGCCTGATGGGCAGACACTTGTCCGTGCAGTTCGTGGACTGGTCTATGCCACGGGGCGTCGAGGGACCCTGAAGTATCTTGATCCTGCTTTGCTTGCGGAAGTCTTGGGTCAGACAGATGCGGATCCCACCGTCACCAACCAGAGTCTCCGTGCGAAAGCCCTCAACGATATGGAAGTGGCGCCAGATGTCTTCGTCATTGGCAGCCTAACAGGAGACTCTCTAATCCGTTTCTCTTACGGGAGTTGCGTGCAGGCGGCGGGCAAGATCGTTGGGGCGTCGAGCGGACAAGATCGGGCGCGGATTAGCTCGGCTCATACCTCCCGTCCGTCGTCATCATCTGTCGGGGTCTTGCGGGGGCTTGATGGGCATGATGTCCATCCCGCTGGGGTCAGCCGGCCCCAGGGAGACGAGGATCGGTCGGTGCTATCTACGATCTCGGAGCGGGTTCTCCCCACCGGACTGTGGAAATGGGTTCGGAGTTGGTGGAACGTGAAATGAGTTTACGATACGGATGGCGTGTGTATATGTTTTAGATTTGCTGTCGGCGTCCTGTATATCTGACCATGGGTCATGCTGTTAATAGACCTGATCTACTGCTAGATTGTATAACTTGCTTGGCCGTTTGTGCCGACATACACGATGATATTACCTGAGAGAATAAACCTATATTTATCAGTCTCTGTCTTCCTCCCAATCAACCCATAATCTGCAGCTGGTCATCCGGCGGCCACCGCGTCTGAGCAAAGCTAAGGCACCGCTTGATACTCTGGAGATACTTGCGCGTGCTCTCATCGCTCAGAATATGCGCCTGCTGGTCACCCTGATGCAGCTTCTCACGCGCCGAACGCTCGTGGATACCAACCATGGTCACACCGATAGGCCAAGCACTAGAAGACAACCGTTAGCCCTGCAACGGGATGCGCGGGGGGGGGATCGGAGATAAGACGAGGAGGACCCACGCTTTTCCAATACTCAACCGCAGATACGCATCATTGGCATCGACATAGCGCCGCAGCTGCGCCTTGTGCACAATCTCAACGACATGGTCCAGCACGCCGGCATCGATATCCCCCTTCTCAAACTTGCGGAACAGCGGCTTCATGTTCTCGCGCGACTGCACCATGGCGTTGTACGCCTGGCGGCCCTGCAGACTCTGCTTGACGGAGACGTCGCGATGCGCCAGCGCCGCCTCCCACTCTTTCAGGACCATTGTGAAATACGAGGCCAGCTGGCGGAACAGGAACTTCTTGCCTGCATCGTCCTTGGGGGTCGTGGCGGGGATCTTCATCTCCACCTCCGGCACCAGCTCCAGCGTCGTGGGAATCGGCCCGTCATTGAGCTTCTGCTTCTGCACCGCCCTCCCCCGACCACCGTCCGTGGTATCGTCCTTGTTCACCAGCCGCCAATACCGTCGCAACCGCGCCTTCTCCCCCTCCCCGAAGAGCGTCACCGGCTCCCCCAGCTCCCGTAACCTACTCCTCACCTCATCCGCCGACAGCTCCTCCCCAGGCGTAGCATCCCCCCCACCATCACCACCACTACCACTCTCTTCGTTACTGGAGGGCACCTCCGGCAGACCCAGTCTCCTCCTCCGCTCCTGTTCTTTGGCTGCCTCCTCCTCCTCGCGCCTTCGCCGCGACTCCTCCGCCAGCCGCCGCCTCTTGTCCTCGCGCTCCCGCCGGCGCGCGGCCTCCTCCTCGTCGAGTTTACGTTTCTGGGCGTGTCGCCAACCTGTTGGTCAAGAAATTCGGGCCGAAGATGCTGGTACTATACATGTTTACCTGGGGTGCGATCGATCGACTGTATGATGCTGGAGGAGTAGCACTAATTGTTTCGGTGTGACAGGACTCTTCGTGATGGGACAGGGTCTCACCAAGTCTGCGACAGGTTTGATCGCTTGTCGATTCTTCATGGGGATGTGTGAGGCAGGCTTTGTTTCTGGTGTGTCATACTCGTCAGAAGCAGCGTGCATCTTCATCATGACTCACAAGATGTTTGCCACAGGCTGCGCTTATTTGAGCGGAAGTTACTACAAGCGGGATGAGTTTCTTCGTCGTTATGCAATCTTCTTCAGCGCCCACATGGCAGCAGGCGCATTCAACGGGGTAAGAGTCTATGATACTCGACTTGCATGCTCATTCTCTGACAATCTGCTCCAGCTTTTCTCGAGTATTTTAACGCATCTGGAGCTGGATGGATATGCAGGCTGGCGATGGTATGAATTCCCGCATGATTGCCCAGCATTCCTCATCTTCTCACTCGTAACAGGCTGTTCCTGATTGAGGCTATTATGACGATGGGTGTCAGCATTGTCTGCTACTGGATTGTCGTCCCCTTCCCCGAGGATGCGACATTCTTGGCCCCCGAGGAGAAGGCATTGTTGCTCGCGCGGTTGGAGGCCGATGAAGGAAGCCTACGCGACGATCCGATTTCGCTCCCTCGGGTAATAAAAATGGCTCTGGACTGGAAGATCTGGATTTGGTTAGTGAGGCATTGAGCTTCAAAATCGGGTCTGTTGACTGACATGAGCATCAGTGTCTTGGCCTATCTCGCCGCGGAAGAAAATGCCAGCTCTTTGGTAAATTTCCAGCCAACAATCCTCAAAGACCTTGGCTGGAGGAGTCGCTCAGCCCAAGAGCACACCATCCCGGTCTACGCCGTCGCCTTCGTTTTGACCCTTTCGAGCGCGTGGTTGAGTGACTATCTTCGCCACCGCTATCTTTTCACATTGATCGGTTCGGTGCTGATTGTCATCGGCTGGAGCATTGAACTTGCGCAGATTCCCTCCGCCGGGGTCCGGTACTTGGGAATGTTCTTTGTGGCTTCTGGAGCTTTCATCATGATGTCTATTTTTGTGGTGTGGCTGTGTATCAACCTTAGCAAGGGAGTGAAGCGCAGTGTGAGCATGGGCGTGCTGCCAGCGTTCGGCAACTGCGGTGCTTTCGTCTCTGGAAATGTCTTCATCACCAGCGAGGCCCCCAAGTATCCGACCGGGATTGGGGTTGGTCTGGCATTCGCAGTCGTGGCCGGACTGGCCATTGGAGAGCATGCAGGACGTGAGAGATGATGCTCATCCGGGCTTTCGCTATCAGTTGTAGTCTCAATGTGTTGACGAGAGAGATGTATGTTCGATGAGTTGCTTTCTATGATGAATATACAAAGTCAGATGCCTTCGTTCGGTGGCCGTCTCCAGCTGTAATTTCTCTTTGACTAGCATTGAGAATCTGATCGTAGATCTCGAAGCGGTGAGCCGAATGAAGAACAATGATTGCGGGTCAATGCTGTCGTGCTCTTTACATCGAGTGGTGGTGCATTCCTCTAAGGATTTTCATCTATAATGATAAGCCTTTGAGCTGCTTCGCCTGCCATGGATTGTATGTGGGTCGGTTCCTGTGGCAGCCTAAGGCAACACTGACCTACTCGACCATGCTCCGAGTGCATCAACCAATTCGAACTGGTCGGCGCTTCTTCTCGACAATTGAACTAAATTAGTTCTGCCCTTATAGGGCTGGAATTGCCACCAGTAATACAAGGATGGCATTCTTCCAGTAATGTGAGAACTCTCGTTGACCCGCCGGACTCGTACATAGGCGGAGATAAGGGCGACACTCGCATCACCAACAAGTATTAATGAATCCAGACCACCAAGCAACTTCTCTCATATTCAGTGAGTGGGAAGAATACACCGTCCCCAGCAGGGAATCTGATAAAGTGGAAAGAGGTGTTGGGAACCATGGAACTCGCTCCATACCAATGACGTCGGAAGCTGAAACCCCAACTTACAACTTTTTCCCCCTCATTTTCCCTCCACAGTTTGCCTCTCCGGCCTTTCCGTGCCTCATCCCTCAATTGCAATTCCGCCAGTTCAGTGCATCCCCTGCAATTGCATTGTCATCCTATCTATTCCTCCCGTGTCGCATGGCTGGGTACCGCAATGGTGGTTTCTGCCTCCGCAAATGAACCTGGCACACGATCATTATCTGCGCACCATCAGCCTGGTGACGCAGATTCTGTGCTGCAGCATCACCACCATCTGTCTGGTCCTGCGCCTTATTGCCGCCTTGTGGATCAAGCGAACGGTGAACGTTGAAGACGGTGTGTGGGACTAGACCTTCACTCCTCACTCCTCTTGAATCGAATGCTAATAAGCACGTCCAAGCATTCTGCACATTATCATGGGTATGCCGCCTGGAATTTCCACGACACCTCCCCCCACCCCCCACACTGGTCCTCTCTCTAACTCTCTCGAGCTCTAGGTCCTGTTCTTTACCTACTGCATCTGCACCATAATGTGTATGGTCTCACTGTGCTTCCCATGTGGGCTTTGTCATTGACCTGTGCTCTCTCGTAGATCTTCACTATGGTGGGGGCAAACCAGTGGCCCTCTTGACACCCTTTCAAACCAGGCTCGTTTACAAGGTATCGGTTCTCACTGTGCTCTGGCTAGCGGCGGAGAGCTGACGGGCATAGTATTACTACGTCCTGACGGTCATCTACGCGCCCATGGTGCTGACGGTCAAAATCACTCTCCTGTCCATCCTGGCCCGAATCTTCACCGTCCGTCAGGTGCAAATCATCAGCATCGACGTGGTGCTAGCGGTGACGGTCACCTACTACACGATCATCTTCTTCATCAAAGTCTTCATCTGCCTACCGGTCTCGTATTTCTGGACGCATTACGACCAGGAAGATCAATGCCTGGACAAAGCGGCCGTGATCCTAGCTGACGCGGTGATGAGCATTGCGACCGACCTGGCCATCATACTTCTGCCGGCATTCCTGACGATCTCGCTGAACCTCTCCCACATCAAGAAGATCAAGGTCTCCCTCATGATGGGCTGCGGCGGCATGGCGATCGGCTTCAGCATCTACCGACTGGTCCTGGTCATCCGCGAGCACGAGGATCTCGAGTCGACCCTCGTCTATTTGAAAATTCTCCTGTCCGGGTAAGTCAGCCTGAACACAAACCCCTTCTCCACCCCCCATCAAGACATCAAAGGACTCAGACCAACCAGGAACGCCGAGGGCGGGTTCGCGCTCATCTGCTCGTGCATTCCCGCCATCCATCTCCTGGCAACCCAGCGCAGACGCAGAAACTCACAGCGGTCGATTGCGTCGATGGGTGAGCTGTTGCGGCCGTCCTTTCCCCCGCCCCCGGCCATCGAGTTCGCAGGGCCGGCTAGTCACCATGCCCAAGCCCACGTGACATCCACCGCCCAGCGCGCCTCCCTGGTGGTCCCGGAGCTGCAGGATCGAGCAGCCAGCGAAGCCGCGTCGGACTCGAATCACTGCGTCCGGGAGGTGCTGCTCTCGCGGCGGTCGGAACGAGTACACGTGCCCGGTTGGCGGGATGATTCGCAGGGCTCGTCAAGTGAGACGTGACTGAAGCACTGCACCCGTTGTGCAACCTGGGGGGGAGCACTTCGCTGAGGGCCTGGTGCCTGGTGCCTGGTGCCTGATCGGGGGAGGACAGCTGGGATTACCGCGTCTTTGGCGCCGGATGCCGCGCGCAATATACAGGCGAGCGGGATATTAGCCGGCCAGCAATGCCGAGGGGGTGCATCCGATTCAACTTCCGATCATCGGCACTAATTCACTAAGTTTACTTAAGTTAGTTAATCAGTTAATCTATAATCCATTACGTCATTGCCGAGGAGAGTATGATTTCATGCCTTGGAAGTCAGGCATCGAGCGCAGTTTTACCGAGAAGGAGAGGGGTTCTTGTATAGATTCATCATCATATCTCATTGAAGCGGATAAGGACTTCGACCAGCGCAGCCGGAGTCCAGAACTCCCGATTTCAGTTGTAACCTACCATGTCCAGCACTTGTCTATCCCGTCCCAGGACCACGCGCGCCTGACCCTTGTGGGTCCGTTGTCCGTCCGACAGACCACGAAAAATCCCCGATCGCACCGAATCCAGGTAGAGTTCATAGGCAGGCATATAGCCCTGCACGAAGGCCACCACTTCCTCGTCCGTCATGCCCTGGTGCTTGGCCTGATGGAGGGCATGTTCCTGCTGCATGCGCCAGCGGTACACATTGGCCAGATCGTCGGTGTCGAGATGCACCAGAAAATCCAGGTGCTGGGGGCCCATGAACATGTCGCAGTAGTTGCGCAGGCTCTGGTTGATGGTGTAGTAGCTAGACAAGGCGTGGTTCTGCAGGGTGTGTGTTGAGAAGGCGGACTCGGCATGCGCGGGCGACGGGGGGTGGTGGTGGTGCTCCTTGGCCTCCTTCCATTTGGCCTCGATCGCCTCCTCGCTCAGTGGCTGGAAGCCGACACACCAGCCTTCCAGCACCAAGACCTCCACGGGGGAGTCCATGGAGACCGGGACCCGACGCCACTGGTCGCGCGGCACGCGATCGCCTTCCCCGTTGAATTGGCTCTTATCGAATGCAGGAATGCAGACCTCAGAGGGCGAGGTCTCGGAGGTGACCGTCAGGCTGTTGAAGAACTCCCGAAGCAAGACGGGGTCATGGGTGCCCGGCTGGCCGCGCATCTTCCAGAGCTCGTTGGCAGGGTTCTCCTGCCGCAGGCGGACCAGCCCCTCGTGGGGCAGATAGAAGTCGTCGAGGGAGACATTGATGGTCCGGACGTGGTACTTCTCATTCAGCAGGCGCACGATGGCGGAGGTCCAGGTAGTCTTGCCGCTGCCCTGCAGACCTGTCAGAGCCAAGATGAAGGGCTTTCGTTGGCGGGCTTGCGAGGCCTGGAGGTCAAGATGGCGTTGGATGTGGGGTCGGACGTGCGCCAACAGCCGATCGATGGTCTCGTCGGGAATCATGGTGGGCGGATGGAGTGATACCCTTGTGCGGAAGAGGAGAGAGATATAAATATAGATCACTCATGCGCAGACGCATGCAATGACTAAGAAGGTACAGTCCAGTACTGTGTGTACTTGTGAAGTAGTGGAATGCGATCGGAAGATGGATGCGTTGTTTGTTACCGGCTGGTGGCTGGAGGGGTAGGACGATGAGTCAGCAGGCCCCGGCGGAGGAGTTTTGCTCCGAGCGAAAGCCGGGGGTTTCTTGGTCCGAATCTCCTCTTTTTTCCCCCTCCGCACGTTGTTCTCCTCCTTCTCTTCTTCTCTTCTTCACACATTAAAATCGCCATGAATCAACCAGGGTCCATCAGCCACACTCCAGCCTTCATGCATCGTGAAGATGTCTGTTATGGGGACAGCTGCCGCGGATTCCGGCGCCAATCCGTAGCTGGAGAAACCCGAACCAGCCAGATCGCCAAAGACCATACTAGCCGCATTGTAGAGATCCGGGGTGTTGCTGGTGGAGAGCAGTGAGGCAGGCTCGAAGCCAGCCGGGGGCGGCATCGGCAGATCGCCCCACGATTCCGGGCCCCCACTGGGAGCCACACTGGAAAGGGAAGGGGGGGAATCCCCGGCAATGCGGACGGCCTCGGATCGGTCGTGTGTATCATCAGGAGGCTTCTCGAGAGCGGAACACAGATCCTCAATGGCCTCAATGCATGTCTGCGGCCATTCCCGTTCCCGCTGTGCAATGTTCTGGAGCACGGCAATCCCAATGCGCGCATATCGAAGGGCCCCCTCATTCGAAAAGTGATGAGTCCAGGCCGCATAGAGGAGAATCAGACACGACATCCACACCGTCCAGGTGAAAGAGGGGACAATGAGAGGGGGACGGTCGTCGCTGGGTGGCGCCGTGATGTAGCCATGCAGCGCCGCCAACAACGATCGCGACGAATTGATACACGTCAGAAACGCGGCTTTGTAGTCGGCCGTGGCCGGATTGTCCGTCGCCAGTAACGGCCGATGCAGGGCAATCTTGGCTTCGTGGCGTAGAACCACCAACAGTAGCGAATGGAAGGGCTGCAATGGAGAGGCAGCAGCCGCGGCCTCGTCGCAGGCCAAGGGATAGACATCATCGTACACCTCATGCCACCACTGCAAGAGTGCGCGGTCCACTTCCGCCGCCTCCCCCCGGCTCTCTCGACTGTGCATGATGGATTTGTTGCGCAGCTCGGAAATCAAGCCCCGGACACACGCAAACTGAGCCAGATGCCGTAGGAGCTTCAGCCGGGGGTCGTCCGGCCGGGCCAGCACTTCTCCATTGTCCAGAGTGTGTCGTTCTGCTCCAGGGTAGCATACATCCAGATCGTCATCCCGGATGCTCAGGGGCACTCCCAGGGCTTGCGTCAGATATCGCTCAAGGCAGTAGATTGACCAGAACAGGCGGCGACGGATCAGCACATCATCGGGGGTGAAGCAGGAGTAACGGGCCGGGCAGCGATGCAGGCCCAGATGAAACGCGGTGCGAGTCACAAATCCCCCAATCCGCGACGCCGCATTCAGACGCAGAATGGAGGTCAGGAACAACTGAATGCTCACGGCTGCCTGGAGTAGGGGAATCGAGGACGGTTCGTCCAACAGATCTCGTAGGCCATTCATCGCTTCATGCACCGTCTGGTAGACCAGCTCCGCCGGCATCGTCGGCGCCACCGAGGCAGCGCCTGGGGCTTGTCGGTTGTCAATGGCAGCGATGGACATGACCGAGCGGATGAGGACGGTATCCGTGCGACTGACGGACCGGATGCCCCCCTGGCTCGCCCGCTCCATGGCGCGGAGAATGTGCGGAGCATGAATGAAGGGGTAGATGGGGTGCCAATTCTGGAAATACTGGCGGGAGAGTTGCAGAAATTGGTCAAAAGTGAGTCGGGGGTTGGTCATATCAAGCTCCTGGGATGTCCATAAGGGTGCCTGTGCCTGTGCCTGTGCCTGGCCTGGATTGAGGCGCAGGTAGTCGTCCTCCCCAGGCACTAGGCTCTCATGGGGATGGCCAGCGCGAGCCTGTTGCTGCTGCAAATCGGCGGAGCGACGAGCGAAAGCATGGTAGACCGTCCGGACAAAGTGGATGCCACTGGAGCTCCCGAGAAAACTAGCGGAAGTTTCATCCTTGCGCATGATGCCCAGCTCGCGGGGTGAAGGCCGCGATGTCCCCGTCGTCGACGCCCGCTTGCGACGTTTGGCCCGATCGACATCCTCGGGCGCCGGAGAAGCAGCATTCATCCTGGTCGGAGCCGATGGAGGGACTGCATGAGAATTGGAGGAAAGGGGGGGTGGTATATGTCATTCAAACCAATCAGAGGTTCAGAACATGTTAATACTGTGTACGGAGTAGTATTCTCGTAGTCAGTTATCAGCTCCGTAAGTTGTTAGTGCGTAGTGGAGAAGTGGGCAAAAATGTATGTAGAACACGGAGTGAAGAAATCACGTGAGGAGTAACCAGAGATGGAAGAAACGGGGTGTTCCCCCTACGGAGTTGTCCAACTCCGCCTCATCTCCCACTCTTGCTTGCGATGACACATTACGTATTAGGTCTAAGTACTGCCAGTCTGTACACATCAGAAGCTACTTCCAAAGGTCAGGGTCATAACTCGAGCGCAACTCGCATCATCTATACTATCCAAAAATTCTCATCATATACGGTACAGTACATGCAACAGGTCCAATGTTCTCCTACTAGTCACGAAACACACTATGCACCCATGACCCAAAGGGGCGATGCTACTTAGTCATCGTGGTCAGAATCTGCAATCGTAGTCATTCAGACATGTTCCTTCTGTTCGAAAGAGCCTTCGGACTGCTCCTTCAACTGGTCCCGCTGGTAAAGCTCAGCCTCGGTCACCTCGCCTTGAGGCAAGCTACGCGCCATCGACACGATCTGCCAGGGGGTCGGGGCATCCCGGAAGGCATGATCGAGCAGTTCCAGGTTGCGGTTCATCGTCTCCGGGTAGAAGAGCGCGACCGAGATGGGGATACACGCCGAGATCACGGCATACATCACATAGTAGCGGTAGCCGAGGGTATCCAGCGCCACAGGGGTCACCATCACCACCACAAAGTTCCACAGCCAGTGGTTCGCCGTCGACACGGCACTCATCGCGGTTCGCAGGTGGATGGGAGCCACCTCAGTGCAGTATAAGAAGTTTCCCCCCAGGAAGCCGATCGGGTAGAAGAAGTTAAACAGGAAAATAAAGGTGGCCGCGGTGATGGATGCCCCTTGGTTAGTACTGGGGAAACTAGAAGTGATGGCCATGACTGTCATGCAGACACACATCCCTGTGCCACTGATGATAAAGACCGTCCGGCGGCCCAGTCGATCAATGCAATAAAAGGCAATAAAGCAGCAGAAAAACTTCCACGTTAGGGCGCAGGCAGCCAGGATCTTGGCGAGGGCGGCGCTCATGTGGAGGTTCTCCGCGAAGATCGTCGAGACATAAACGGAGATCAGGTTACCACCGCACATCTGCTGGAAGAATTGCAGGAAAAAGCAGAGCAGGAATCGATACCGCAGGCGATCCGGATCATCTCCACGGTTGAACAGAACCCCCAGCAGCGAAACCTGCCTGACACTGGTCTCCAGCGCGGACTGCACACCACTGATCTCGGCGGCAATGGCCTCATCGTCGGGGTCGAGGCCCTTGTAGGCCGCCAAAGCAGCAACCGCCTCACTCGTCCGGTTGACGCTGATCAGCCACCGCGGGGATTCGGGCAGGCAGAAGACGCTGCCCGCAACCATCACCGAGGGGAGGAACGACAGCGCCAGGGGAATGCGCCATTGGAGAGTGGAGTAAGGCATAAAGGTAAAGGCGAAGTCGATCCAGTTGCAGAGCGCATAGCCCAGACACATAAATACACCCGTCAAGATAACATGTTGGCCCCGGTTCTTTGCCTCGGAGCACTCCGCCAGCCAGACCGGCACCGCAACACTGAACTGGCCCACTCCAGCGCCCAGGATCAAACGGCCGATGACCATTTGCACCAGCTGGGAAGCCGACACCTGCAGGACTTGTCCGATGAGGGTCAGAATCGAGCCCAGAAACACCGTCCTGCGCCGGCCAAACCGGTCACCAATCAACATGCATGATAAGGCCCCGAGGAGAGCTCCGATCTGAAACGAGGCAACCACCGCCCCTTGGCGGGTCGATTGGTGCGACTTGAGATCGCCAGTGGTATTGATGGTGTCGATGGCAGGGAAGGTGTGCACCCAACTCTGTAGAGTCGCGAGGGGGCCCACGCCCGACTGATTGTAGCCAAAACACACAAAGGCCGGAGCCACAATGAGGGCAATCTGGACCTGATGCAAGGCTCTTCCGGTGAGGCCCTTAGCCTGAACCCGAGACGGGGCCATGGGTAGAGTAGAAGAGAGGCAACACAGAGGGATGAGATGAGAGTGACAGTAAGTGAAGAGGCGCCAAGAGCACCAGCATGACAGGCTGCGAGCATGGCTTTATAGCCGGCGAGATGCGAACCCCCGCAACATGCCCAGCTGGGGATTTCTAGCTTCTGCCCCAGAATCCCACGCTGGGGCCCCGCACAAAACCGGAGAGGATTCACATCCTGACAAATGAGGAGGCAAACGAGGATGGGGTGCGTTGGGGTACGTTGGGGTTGGTTTGCCGGTGTGGGAAACGAGGCCCAACCGGGGCCCTACAACCAGCCTCTGCAGGTACATTATCGCCTACACTCAAGTCAATCGATGACTCTAGACTTACAATTCTAAGAGTCCCATGCCATCCTATCCGTCACGCCCAGCCTGCCTAGAAGCGAGGTGTGGGAGAGAGTGCGTGGGACAGACATGAACCGCCTAGGTAAGCCAAGCGATCACGCCGGACAAGCTTTGTTTTGGCATTATTTTGCCCTTGCTTTGCTCATGAGGTGATCTCTTAGTTGCTGCCTCACTACTACGGAGTACTGCTCTTCCCCTCCAGCGTCCAACTCGAGTAGTTACACGTCATCATCCTCTATCGCCGGTCACCCCCACAATGAAAATGATATGGGAGGCGGAGGTCATGCGAACCGGGGGAGAAGGAAGAAGCGAGGTCTATAAGGAGATACAAATCTCCATCTTGTGCGAAAGAGTGAGCTCGCGAGGAGATATCCAAGTCCGAGGATTGAGTTAGGGTCAGCGGGAGGCCGATTGGTCGGGATGCCGTGAGTGCAACTAGCCTGATCCACTGGAGGGAAGTCTGAAATGAACCGAGTCGGACTAATTCAGGTCCGGATCAGAGCATTGAGGGCGAATGCGAATGAGGTGAAAGACAACAGGGAAAAGAAATGAAAGACTACTCCGGCCGAGCGGACTTTGTGCCTGAGGCAGAGATTCACAGACAAAGACTCCGGAGAATCTCTTCGCCGTGCAATGCGTTCCGAAAGGCCATCCGTTTTGAGAATTTCCGCTGCTCATCCCTTCGCTCTGATTGGCCTCTGACCTCACTCTCTACGTACCTTACTATTAACTTACCAGGTACTCGCTCCAGTTGCATACTAGAAGTTCAAGTTAATTCCCAGGAATCCCCACGAACATCGTTCTTACGTAGTATGCAGGATGCACTGCCATAGACTCGTCTATCATCAAATCAGCCCGCAACCTCAATCCGGTTTCCAGTGGTTTCGTAATGCCTTCACTTTCCTCCGATATGATGGAATCCCCCGGGCCGAGGAAATACGCTACCGATTATCGGCACTTTCTTCGGGATAACGCCTAGGACACAATTCACATAAGATATAGCGAAGCTGCTCCCTCAGGAAGAACCGAGTATATCATGGTTAATGACAGATCAGCTAAGATCACAAACACACATCTCTTTCCTTGAACCTCAATCCCACCTACCCTATCCCAGCCATGGCGCCGTCGATCCACAACGAGGACTTCGCTGCCTCAGTCCAGGCCATACAGCCCACCCGCCTCGATAGCCCTTCATGCAAGATTGGCATCAACGGTTTTGGTCGGATTGGTAAGCTTCTATGCTAGATTTGACGCCTTGTGGGGTCTTGTTGACCATCTCCGGGTACCAGGCCGGAATGTGCTGCGCGCATCCCTGAATCGCTCGGACCTCGAAGTCGTCGCCATCAATCACACCTGCAACTCCATCAAAGACCTGATCTACCTCATCCGCTATGATGGTACGATGGGTCGTATGGATCCCCACAAGGAGATCATCGCCGTCAGCGATCATCTGATCACCATCGGCGGCCAGCCCATCCGGTTGATCTCCGAGCGGGACCCACGCCAGATCAACTGGCGCGATCTGGGGGCTGACTATGTGGTGGAGAGTACGGGCAAATTCACCAAGCGGGAGTTGGCTTTGCAACATGTCTCCCATGGCCAGGCCAAGCGCGTCATCATCTCTGCGCCCAGTTCCGACGCGCCCACCTATGTCTATGGCGTCAACTCGGACGCTTATCGCCCGGACGAACGCAACCAAGTCATCTCCTGTGCCAGTTGTACCACCAACTGCGTCACGCCGGTCCTCAAGGTGCTCAACCAGCAGTTTGGTCTGGAACAGGGCTTCCTCACCACAATTCACGCGGCCACGCAGTCCCAGCAGGTCTTGGACGGCTACAGCAAGAAGAACCCTCGCTTGGGCCGCACCGTGTTCGACAACATCATTCCCACCACGACGGGTGCTGCCAAGGCGATTGCCACGGTTCTCCCGGAGCTGCAAGGCAAGGTGACTGGTATTTCCGTTCGGGTTCCCACGTAAGTTGATTGTCCCCATCTTGCTGCCCGCTTGGTGGGCGCTGAGTGGAGGCATGCTGACTTGGAGGCATGGATGCAGACCTGACGTCTCCCTGATTGACCTGACGATCAACACTGCGCAACCAACCTCCTTGGCGGAGATTTTGGCGGTCTTCCGCCGGGCAGCCAAGACGGAGCTGGCGGGGGTGTTGAGTGTCAGCGATGAGCAGTTGGTCAGCAGCGATTACAAGGGCGAGAGCTGCTCTGCGGTCATCGATGCGGCGGCTTGCAATGAGCTGAACCCTCAGTTCTTCAAGATCATTGCCTGGTATGACAACGAATGGGGCTACTCCAACCGTCTGCTGGATCTGGCTGTTTTGATCCACTCGCAAGAGGAAGCCTGAAGCTTGATCGATTAGGAGCTCTGCTCCCCCGTCTGTCACACGAGTTTAAGCCAAGAACCACTTGACTCTTCCGAACTCCCGGTCCGAAACGTCTGTTGTATTCGGAATCTGACATCCGGTCTCGGCCTCGGATTGGCTGCATGTTGAAAACCAGCCCGTCCGATGAAGCAGCACTGCGAACCCCACGTGGGCTCCGCCCGGGACACCGTCCACCGCACGACCCTTGATGACTCTAGACTCCTTTAAATACCAAATTCTAGCCCTAATTGCCCCGATTTCTGATCGACATCGAAACTTGTCTTGACTTTAGAGTCGGTAGATAGATAGACCTATACAGAATGCATCCAATTCGAGTATCCATACGGAGTACATCTTTTTCCTTTTTTTTTTTACCACTATTTGGGGACGGGTCCAGCCAGAGGGATTCCTTATCAGCGCAAACACTTTGCCACACTCATGCGCGATGGATCAGACTAAAGCAGGCGCTCTGCATCCCGCCTCTGGTGCTGAACGCCACTTGAATTTTGTTTTTCCGGGCTGCTTACTATCCGAATAGTCCACTCAAGCAAATGCAATGGGAACACGTATGGAGAAGAATTTTCTTCCACAGAGCTTGCCCGACATCTTGCATATGGGAAGAGCTTGGCTAAATGTACTCTGTAGGGCAATTCTGACCGGGTCAGTGGGGACTCCGTGCTTTTCCGATCGGAGCAAAAATCACGGGCACGTGCACAAATCACAGGGGGTTGGTTTATCTTATCTTTTCCAACCTGTAGGATTTCTTGATATTACCTACCTTCGTAGCATCTGCCCGTATTCTTCGGTCGGCGGGGTAATTTCCAACCGGGAGGTACCTAGGTAGGTCCGTAAGTACTTGGTGTAGTCCGTCGCGTGTCTTGGATGCAAATACTACCACACGATGCAGGACACCTGGAATGATGAGACTTCTAATCGGATGTCATGCAGCAGGCCGTCCAGCAGCAGGATCTATTTCAGCTGGTATAAGTTGATCCTGGTGAAGTAACTACTTACCTAGTAGTACAGTAGTACTAGGGTAATAACAGTCAATTGCAGAGGCCAGTAGTTGCACGTGGGGAGTCAATACGTCCGAGTCCACTGCGGGAGAGCTGTTGATTGGCAGATGAGGATGAGCTTGGTACGGGCCAGTCCCACGGCTACTTGCCAGGTACTGGATACTCCCAACCACAAGGCCTGTCACATGCTAGTCAAGGTATCTGCTACTTGACTGACTTGACTTGACTTGACTAGGGCGGGCTGATTTAACTTCCTTCCTCCGCCGGCATTAAAACCTGTCTCTCCCATTCCACGCAGACAGTCATTCTCTCATCTTCCCCCTCCAAGTTTTCTTCTCCAGTGCGCCACCTTCAGTCGCTTCTCGGGAAAGCAGACAGTCAGCACCAAAATTAGTCGTTGAAAACCCACCCTCATCATGGATGCAAAGGGTGAGAAGCAGACGGACTTGAACGTGTCGCCCGACACCAATCGCTCCGTCGATGAGGATCCCCTGGCTACCAGCCAGAAGACCTTCTGGGAGCGCAGTTGGCCCACCTTTGCCTGCGGTGCTGGTCTCTGGTCCGATGGCTACTTGCAATATGTGAGTTCACGACAGTCCTCAAAAGCCAATTCCTTGCCCCCCCCCCCCACCCCCTCTGCTGCAGCACCACCTAAACGCTTGGCCATCTTATAGGTCATCGGAACGGTCAACACCATGTTGAGCGATCTGTACCCTGACGTCTACGCCGGATCGACCTACAGTCAGAACGTCTCATCGATCTCCTTTGCCGGAACGGTGGTGGGAATGCTGGTCTTCGGGTATATGTCCGACCACTGGTCGCGCACCAACACCCTGATGGTCTCCACCGTCATTCTGTTCGTGTTTGGGGCGCTTTGTGCCGGGGCCTACGGCGCCAATGGTAGCTTGACGGGCATGTTCACAGCCTTGACCGTATACCGCTTTTTCCTTGGGCTGGGAGTCGGGGGCGAGTACCCTGCCGGGTCGGTGGCGGCGGCGGAGAGCAGTGGAGAGATGAAGAAGGGCCAGCGTCACCGGTGGTTCATCCTGTTCACCAACTTTCAGCTCGACTTGGCCTCCGTCGCCTCGTCGCTGGTGCCCATGATCGTCGTGCTGGCCTGTGGGGAGAATCATCTGCGCGCCGCCTGGCGCATCTGTCTCGGTCTGGGAGTCATTCCGCCGCTGAGTCTGATCTACCTCCGAATGAAGCTGAAGGAACCGACCGAGTATACGCGCGAGAAGATGCACAAGTTCCCCATCTGGTTGATCGTTAAGTAAGTACCTGAATTTCCACCAAGTGACCCGCAATACTAACCTCGCTCACTAGATTCTACTGGAAGCGCTGGGTAAGCCCCAGATATTAAGTCGCGCATTTGCCGCAGCCATTACTGACAGTTCGTGTAGTGTGCGGTCGCCTTGATCTGGTTCATGTACGATTTCTCGACCTATTCCTTCAGCATCTACTCCTCCCAGTGGCTGAACCTGATCATTGGCGCCAACTCACCCATGTGGGTGACACTGGGTTGGAACACCTTGATCAACGTCTTCTACCTGCCTGGCTCGTTCCTGGGCGCGTTGCTCAGCGACTGGTACGGCCCCCGCAACACCTTGGCCGGAGGAGTATTCGTGCAAGGCGTTATTGGGCTGATCATGACGGGCTGCTACCCCTATCTGGACACCAACCAATACGTAGCGGCTTTTGTCGTGATCTACGGGTACGCTGCCATCCTACACTTAAACTCCTATTACCAATCTCCTTGGGCTAGCAGACTAACCCGTCCGTGTTAGAATTTTTCTTGCCATGGGGGAAGTCGGCCCCGGCGACAATATCGGTCTCTGCGCGGCCAAGACGTGCGCCACGCCGATCCGCGGACAATACTACGGCACGGCGGCCGCCATGGGCAAAGTGGGCGCTTTCGTAGGCACCTACGTCTTCCCCATCATCGTCAAGAACGCCCCCACCGAGGCGCGCAAGGGTCAGGACCCTTTCTACGTCTCCAGCGCGCTGTGTATCTTCAGTGCCTTTTTGGCGTACTTCTGTCTGCCGAACATCACTCAGGTAGGTGTCTTACTCCGAGATTGTAGCATGGCGTCACACTGGCTAAGCAGATATAGGATACGATCACGCACGAGGATGCGCGGTTCCGGGAGTATTTGGAGGCGGAGGGCTACGATACTTCCACCATGGGTCTTTCAGCGGCGGAATCCGAGTAAAATGTGGTGACGAGTTATCTGGGGGAGGATTTGAATCTGCTAGCGAGAATGCGACCTCTCGTCGCGTGTCTTGGTTAATGTGATCATGGCCGTATAAATATTGTCTAATGAAGTATTCCTCCTTTGGTCTTACTGATTCTCCTATGCTCCGCCGCTGGATTCTTCCCTGCCACTGACACTAATCCAGTGATTAATGGTATTAGGTGCTGTCAACAAATGGGAGGCAAGTCCCTGTCAGCGTCTCTTCGGCCTTGCCGCGATACCTCAGGCACCGGGAAAGCCCTACGCACGTGGGCTGGGTGTACCCATCCGGCCTGGCTTAAGAGAGCTGTTGACTACGTACACCGACACATAATATCTTTCTCAGAATCTATTGCGGGGCCTATATTAATACTAGAGTAACGGTGGATCATGGTCAAGTTGTAACTTCACCCGAACCACGCTGACCGGTCCAGCCCATCCCCAATCATCAGCGCAATGCGGCGCATGCAGCCAGCGGCTGGCAGACTTTAAAAAATCGCGTGTACAGCCAGTACAAAACTCAAATACTCGTCAGAGACTGAAAGGCAAACAGACGCCAAAAAACACCGCCCATGGTCAACAACCCCAGAAAGAATCACCGATAGAGCAAGAGTGGAGTGGTCGCATCGATGTCCCAGAATCCGATGGTAGATCAGCAGGTACTTTACAGTACAGCATAAAGGGAGCTCACGGGCTAGGACTGGCAATATCGATGTGTGCCACTCGGAGTCGTGTGTCGACACACTTCCCAACGTCTAGTTAAGTGGTAAACTCATTGCCTTCATATACCCGGCGGTTGGTTTACTCCATGGGTGGGAGTCTGCCCCGGCGTGAAGCCTGGAGCAGACCGATACACGAGCAACAGATTTCATAATCTCCATAATACAGAGCGCGAAGTATTCCCAGTCGCACCCTTTGTCTCCATGGCTGAGGTAGTTATTCGCTGCCATCTGGTTGGGATAGCGCGCTAGTAACTCCTGCGATAAAACGCTGGATCCTGCACCCAGACGGCCGCTGAAGGATCGAATGGCCCCCAGTCTTGGGAACCATGCAGCAGACACGGCGAGAGCACGTTATCAGCAGACGGGAAGTTCAATTATCCACCGGGAAGCTTTAACACAGTCATAGTTATAATCGATGGCTGATACACACAGTTGGTAAGGCGGTGGATTCATGCACGCATAATTCATGATTAAGCATTTGTTAGTTATGCAGGTCACGCGTTACTGCTTATGCATCCGGAAACGGCGCTTGCGTCGGTGGTCATGTTACCTGCTGCGGCATCTTCTCCCAATCAAGGATCAAGCATCAAAGCCTTCATCATTCCAAGGCCTAAGTATTGACTCCAGCACTTGCTCCCTCCAGACTGTTGTGAATTGCAGCCGAACGCTCAATCCAAGTGCCTGCATTTCAGCGTTCTTGGAGGGCAACCGAAAGACGGAGGCGATGTCATGTGACGGAGTCCTTCCTCAGTGGTCGGGCAGTCCTTTCCTCTTCAGAGCACCAATGAATGAACCTGTCAAAAACCACCTCACTGATGTACTGAGTGAATAAAGTGATGAGCGGACAGTCATTGGTGCCATGCAGAAGTGAAAGTTGACGGCAAATGAGAGCTTCCCCGGATTGAGAGGGAGACTGAAATGCGGGGGAGGGGGAGCTTCGGGAGGTGACATAAGCATCGATTATTGGTTCAAAGCGGGGAGAATGAGATCATGACAGATGCATCGATGATATTCGAGTCTTGTGTACGGAGTAGGTACTGACAGTACTGTCAGTACTGTATACTCCGTAAGCATGGTTAGATGCACACTGGCAGGATGCGGGGTAGAACAGTATTCCGTACTGTGATGAGGAGCAAAAGGTCCCATTCTGTCCGGGGAATAGGAAGCTGAGACGGAGATCATGTACAGAGTATGCTTGCGTCCAGTGGATCCCCACTCCGATCGTCGACGAAAGATCCAACTTTTGAGACGAGTTGCCACTGGCCCTCGAAGGGAGGTTTCATCGCGTCATGCTTATGCGGGCCACCCAAACCCCCTCCTCCTTCTCTTCTTATTCTTACAGTATCCATGGTCCCTTGGGGCTCGAACTTACTCCCGTATAGTCACGCGAGCAGACTATCGGTCTCGTCCTCACCACCACGTGAATTCACATCTCCCATCCGTCCATGTTCCTGAGAACAGTAGCATGGCATTCTTCTCCGCTGATCTCTCTCTAGAAGTGGGAGGGTTGAGGCACTTAAGTACGACGCTATGCACAAGGTGTAACAATGTGACAGGGAGCGAGGGAAGACGGCCAGCATCTAGCCAGGTCGACGCATGCAAACGCCCCCTTGAAGCCCGCGATACGAGTGTCGTGGCCAGTGGCCCTCCCCCCCCCCCCAAGCAACCAGAAGGCAGCAATGTTTTTCCCGGCGTGCAGGCCACCCCCACGGTAGAGGTATACCATGATACTCTACCAACAGCACGGGACAGCACGGGGGAGAACCCCTTATCATCGTAGGGGGCATCTCCGTAGTACAGTAACCCACGATCGGGTAGTTTCCAAGATTCTAGTCCTCTCTCACCCAACGAGGATGGCCAGGGACACGACCTGATGAGGATCTCTGGGAGGAGAGATAAATGGACTCGAGTGGGAGGTTGGGAGGTCGGGAAAAGGGATGGATGGATGCATCCAAAGACCAAACAATCAATGAATGAATGACGCGACCATCTTCATGCAGCCATGCGGTAACCCCGCAATATTCACGTCGACCTAAACTCAATGCAGATGACGAGAAAGCCTCTTTGAGCGTGTCTCTCCCCAGATTCGCCTCGTTGGAAGTCAAAACATGGGCTCTAATCCGAGGATCAGCCCACTGACCAGCCAACCAGGTCGTACCACCGAACCCGTCATATGATCCCTTCACTGGCGACAGTGGAGGGATCGCCTGTTTCGAGAGCATCTGTTTCGCTATTCATCGTGCCTCGTCCATGGTAACAGCGTACGGGGCGGAGTGCTGTACCATGTCTCCTCACTTTCCTCCCTCAGTCTTCCGGGGCCAACACTGGCGGGCCTTCCGTGTGTCTCTGTCTACACCAAACCTCAACCCTATATAACCCTCCTCCATTCCCACCTCACCCCCAAGCTGAATCTTTTTTCCTCACCTCTCCGAAGGCTTCCTCCTTCGTTCACTCATCTACATCAATTCTTCCACGTATCACAAACTCATTCATCACTGACAGTCACCATGGATTCGGCCACCATGGACAAGTACAACTCCCAATGGGTGCAGTTCCACATCCGGGACCACCTCGACAAGGGCGAGATCTCCGTCCGTCACACCGTCATTGAAGGGTTCGTCAGGTCCACCTCTGTCTAACTACTGCATACTCCGTGATACTAACCAGACCCCCAAACAGCGGTGATTTCCACGACCCCGACTCCAACAGAACCATGACCGAAGACGACGTCGACGAACTCCGCATCCCCTCCTACGGAGTCGGCGAGATCTGTGCCCGCGGCCGCCGTGGCAGCGAGGGCCGCCTCGACCTCTTCCACGGCGAGGACAAGATCTGCGAATTGCACTGGGACAACCGCCAGGGCAATTGGGTCAACCTCGTCGAGGTGCTGGATGAAAATAACAAGTACAGGGTCGAGCATGGGGGATGGAGCCCAGAGGCAGGACCTCTGGGCCACGTCTACGTTGACGTCATGGCACACCAATCTGAACAACAGAAGAAGTAGTGCCACTAGCATGGGTGGTGTTTCTGGGTGTTGATCGGATCTCGGGACTTGGTTGATCTTTTTTTTTTTTTTTTTCCTTTTTTTCCTTCCTGTTGTGAATCTCATCTCTACGATTTGGACGTAGTCGGGCGGGACCTGGAGTGGGTGAGCTGATTGATTGAACGATAACTGATAATATCCATATAGTGAGTAGGCGCTCTGCATGTATCACAGAAGAACAATTGCAATATAATTTTCATCGTCATCATCGTCATCAGTAGAATGGGAAGGATGAGTAGACTCACGTCCGGAGTACAGTGTACACGATCGGACCATTTTCGAGGGCCAATCACCTGATCTTGCATGGATCCATTGCTGGGAAATACCTTCACTAAGGTAGTTAGAAGGCGTTGGTTCGGTCAGACCACTTTAGCCCGGCTCAGTCGACTCTCATTAAGCCCAGTCGGGATAAGTGTTTCAGTGCACAAGTGGAGCTGGTCGGAGGTGTCCACGTATCCCAACTTCCCAACCGTCGCCCATCATGCAGCTCGCATCATATTCGCCTGCGTGTCCGGGCTGGCCCAGCAAACAAGCAATATGCCGAGCAAAGGAATTTCAGTCTACAGCTACATCTCCCCCTCAGTCGAGGGTTACGAGGTGGGATTTTCCATCCCTGGAGATGCGGTCGTGCACACCCTGGCCGACAATTTCACCCACCGGCGGTTGGAACTGGACTCGGCGAATATTCCCGGGGAGGAGAAATTCACCGGTCGGTTTGAATGGAAAGTCTTCCGCTACGGGGATGTCGTTGCCAGTGCATACAATGACATCAACACCCTGACGGGCAAAATCACGGGCGGGGAGATGATTTCCACTCAAGACTTCCATCCCATCGTGCTGGAGGATGCCATCATCACGTACGGCTTCTACAATGCAGGACGCGGTGAGGTGGGCCTGACGAAGCGGGATCAGTGCTATGTGACCATTTGTTCGACCGCCAACCGCGCCTGGATGGGGGATCTAGCCCCTGTCGGATCATTGCAGGCGCAGAAGCCATTCTCGCGGTTCGCCCTCGCTGCACCGCATGACAATGGAATGAACAGCATGGACAGCTGCGACGCCGTGTTCCAGCATCTAGACGGGGACATTCTCTCGGCTGTCCGCGAGCTTGTGCCCATGCTCGCCCACATCAAGCATCTCCCGGATCATTTCCTCCTGGGAAAGCTGCCGCATATCGTCTACGGACTGGCCATCACTCAGAAGAAAGAGATTGCCATCATGCTGGACATGGGCGCCAGATACTTCGAGTTCCGACCGGCCAAACTGCTGCCAATCTTCCAGAAGATCTCTTCGCTGCCGGACACGTATTACTTCCAGCATGCGTGTATCCCGGGGCTTGCGTTCGACGCTTTCCTCAGCGCGCAGGTGGCTTTCCTGGATCAGAACCCGACCGAGATTGTGACCATCCATATCCGTTATGACAACATCGTAGCCGACTGCGAAAGACCCACGGAGGAGGAGATCGGGGAGCTGCTCACCGCGGCGTGTGCCACAGCGACCGGTGGCAACCCTCTGACCTGGGGCGGCCGCGAGTGTTTTAGCCAGCCGATCGACGAGCTCCGCAGCAGTGGCAAACGACTCATCTGTGTGATCGAGGCGGACAAGTACGACAGTTGGACGGCGGAGGCGTACGCGACGTTGAGTGCGGACTCGATTCTCGCTCGGTTCGAGAGCATGACGACGGAAGGACAGGAGGGTAGCGATCTGACGGTGCTGCAGTGTCAGGCCACCTCCCAGTCGATCAAAGAGGTGATGATTTACAGTGTTGTGGAGGCCGGAGCGGCCTCGTCGTGTTTGACGTCCACCAAAGCCGCGTTGGACACGCGGACTCTGCCGTGGATTCGCGAGAATGCATTGGAGCGACTAAAGGCGGAAAGGACAATCGTGATCATGAATGACTTCATCGATGGGGCAACGACGGACACTTCCATTTTGCTGTCGAAGCAGCGGTTGGCATTGTAGGCTCGGAATGGTGATAGGAAACCGGTAGACTTAGACTGTTCTGTTAGCAGTAGAATTGGGGAGTTGTTTGTGTTTTGGTTTGCGCGGAGAAGGAATACTGCCGGCCCAGCCACTTAAAGGGCGGTGAACACTGCCAAGTATAGGAATAAATAAAGAGAAGAAACCCAAGACGAAGAGACACACCATCGTCCGCCATTGCAGTGACACAAATAATAACAGCCTGGTCCGAAGCCAACAAGCTCTAGCTCTCACAGATCTGTGAGGACATACCGACTGCCGATTGTGCTCCAGCCTTGCCGACGGGCGTGGGATAGTCAGTCTATGTACGGAGTAGTAGGCTATGTTCTCTCATGGCTGAGACTTGACAGGCTTGACATGGATATTGACCTGGTTGGCAGTGAATCATACTTTCTGTATGTCTCTACACATCCGTGAAGTTGGTCATTTCAAGGCTGCCTAGAGCGATATATGATGATGCCCCTGGATAGATATAAGGGCCACGGAGTACAGTTGCTATCACGCAGACAATCATAGCCCTACGAGCTGCCCCAACAACTTTGTGCTCAATGTCTGGCTCGCCAAAGGGGACTTGCAGCGACTCAGGCAATAGCGAATTCTCAGCCGCTCTCCATTCAATCGAATACCGCGCATCTTTGCTTGCCGACTTGCAGCGCGGCAGTCTATGGGAGCTGCGCCACGCAGTCTACAACATTTACTACCGTATCACAGATCGCTTCAGGCAGTGTACGGAGTCTTTCCAGGACGTCGAAACTATAGTTCGTGAAGTACCTTGTGGAGCGATGAGCCCTTCTTTCTCGCGGACACGACCAGGTACTTTATCCAGCACTTCCAGACCATGACGCCCGACCATCGCCTTAACTTCATCTACTTTGTGGAGAAGGTTGCATACACCGGAGTACTACAGAACCAACTCCTCGAGATCGGCCTGTTGGTTCTCCACGAGACGTTATAAAATTGACCGCCTACTGGGAACTGTCGAGCAGGATGACCTCTCCAAGCCGGTCGAAGCGCTGTCCGACATGACCCTCGCCCGCTCCCTTTCCGGCCGTCCGCGCGTGGAGATTTGAGGATGTTCGCAAATTAACCCCTACTTGTGCGACGTATTGTGGAACGGATGCGATGCATCACTAAATTGAGGCGGTCCACTGATCCTGGCAACTGAGCTGAGTCGTAAGGCCCAGAGTGGCCTCAGTCCCGGGCAATGGCTGTTGAATCAAGAGGGTAGACGAGATCCACCCACAGGCAACGCAGGCTGGAGAGATGAAGCCCGTTGGGGAGGTCTGGGAAACCTTGAAATCTTTGCTCGTTCCGCTGGAAGCACGGGATAGCGTGGTGTCCAGTCAGTATAAGGCTACACCAGACGACTTCCTTCGAGTCAAGTGGGCTGGATTCTGGGCTTCGCCTGATAATTACCCTCTGCCGCCCGAGTCTCTTGTGGGTGGGGGCTATTATTGGCTTGTGTGGCAAGATGCTGGTGAAGCGCGTGGACTTGTTCCTTGTCACTAGTTATGGGTAAGGATAGTGTAGTATGACGACCGTCAAGACATCTTGAGCCTCACTTATCGCAACTATCAGCAGAAGCCTATATTGCTTCTGCTTGGAAGTCAGCATGAACACCAACTCCTCGTATTTGATTCGAACGTCGTTCTCGTTCCTCGCACCAAGATGGGCGGCGGCGAAGGTCTCAGGATCCGCCGGGGTTGCGGTCGCACCCAGGGCAGTAAGAATTAACCAGCCAAATAAAAGGGACAAGATTCACATTATGAAAGCGGGCACAGGAGAGTCAGTTTATGGAAGTAATGAATGGGTATCTGGAAGGGTCTTGGAATGATCTCTTATGTAGTGTTGTGGTGCTGTTATGTACGAGACCTCCCTTTCATACCTCTCAAGGGCGCAAGGGCCTCTCGACAGAACTGCTTTAGATAGAAAACTGTACAGCATTCAGACAGTGCCAGACGCAGCCGACAGACTCAGAATGATAGACGAAAAGTCTTTGTGGCCGTAGCAGCTCGGTCCTCAATACTTTGTTGTCAATGGCTCGATTGCAGGATATTTGCTATTGGCAAACAGGTTCTACGTGACCTTACTTGCCCTATAGCATTGGGGCGAGCCCCGAATGTGCTATGCTGAGCCTGGTGACAGCACTCTCTTGCGAGGGCTTGGAGTTGAGGGGGAGATGCATCATACGACCGTCAGAATAGCAATCCAGGGTGCAGGACAGTCAGCCTTGATAACGCTCTACCCAGCAGCAAACAATGGTGGTCTTCTTCGATGGGAATTGCTTCTTAAATAAAGATTATGCCAGGTTTCTTTTCCTTTTTTTTTCTTTTCCCTTTTGTATAAGAGCATCAGCGTAAACATCTAGCTCGTGATATAGAGCCCGTTACAGCTGGCAGAAACAGTCTGCAACTCTGATTACAGGCCATTTAAAGCGCCAACTGGCTCTCAAACAGTAAGTTTAAGCTTGCAGCTGTGAATATGGGTGATGGTTGGTATGGGTGAAGGTGAGGACCAGCACGGAAGCCTGACATATATAATGGACGAGAAAGGCCGAGGCCATGGTTTCAAGCGCACTAGCGAGCATGTAGAAAAGCCGAGGAGTCCATCTGTTCGAGCAGAACTAGCAGTAGAAAATATCGCAATTTGGCATTGGGCATTAAATGGTATTCGTGTGGACCGCTGAGCATCAAATGTGCTGTTGAGATGCTGATGAGATGCTGAGTACAATGGGAAAATGGGTCAACTTGCTTGAGAGTGATAAGACATAAATGAGAGCATCATATCATAAGCACGTCTTGGTGGCGCAATTGGTTAGCGCGTACGACTGTTAATCGTGAGGTTGAGAGTTCGATCCTCTCCTAGGACGTCGATTCTTTTTTTGGTTCATCCTCCTTCTTGGTTTTTGTCTATCCTATACATTAACACTACAATGGGTCCAGGCACTCTGTTTTGGTTCACAAGTCCTTGTCCATGTATGTACAGCCAGTAGTTATAACAATAGCAGCGTCAGCTTCTAATTGAGAAGAAATAGCTTGTCACATGAGCGGCTTACACTCTGATTGCAGGTCACATGAGCGGAAGCCGGAACTCCGTTTGATTGGCCGCAGTATCGACCTCTCTGTAACCGCGTCCAGGCTGCTGTGAACTAAGCTGACTCATCGTCTCCATTGCTGGACAGGAATCGTTCTTGAGCACCCTAGCTATCTCAATACATCGCGGTCAAACTCATGGCCAGCCGTTTTGTTACAGCCGAGCCACGAGCTCGCCAGGCGTGCGAACCTTGTCGGTAAGCAGTTCTACCAGCCAAGACAATCGGCTGCATCCAGCCCACTCATCCCTGGGATTGATAGGAAGAAGAAGACCAAATGTCCCGGTGAAAGACCTGTCTGTTCCTTCTGTCGACGTTTGAACCAACGATGCACTTATAGTAGGCATAACAATCCGTCCCCTCGCCCCTCCGAGGTAAGCTTCTTCACGCAATGCCAGTCTCAGCCCCACAAGCTGATATCGCATAGTCCAGGCAAGAGACGCGGGAGCGACTGAGCCAATTGGAATCTCGTGTGGAGCGAATTGATGGCTTCTTCCAGTACGCTTCTGCATCGAGTCTTGGTCTTCATTCTACTCACTGTACTGATTCTCTGAGGCAGGACGCTGACTAAACAACTCCCACCACATTCTGCGCCCTCTCCACAGACCCAACCATTCTTACAGAGGGTCCTGCAGGACCCTGCACAAGCCGTGACTCCAGCTCAAGGAATCGCGCCTCTGCAGTCTTTCGACCCAACTAGATGGTATGCTGGGGTGGTTGTCCTTCTGCTTCCACCCTCCATTTGCTAATTGAGCATACTCTTTGCACAGCTTTTATCCACCACCAGAAGTCCTTTCCCTTCTAGTGGACGTACACATCGAGAAGATACATGGCCAACCACTCCCTCTTTTCGACAAAGACAAACTCTGCGTGCAGAGCCGTCACTTCCCTGATTTCCTTCTGCAAGCCTTCTTGGCCCTCACCTTGCTTTTCGCGGAGCCTCAATTCTACAGGAATGCCAAGAAGCAAGCCATTGACCTATATCTTCGATCTGCGCGCCCGACGGTCATCCAACTAGCAGCGGAAGGAACCCCGTCACTTCCTGTGTTGCAAGCACTATGCCTGCTAACCTTGTGCGATCTTGCTGGTGAGGTCTCCCACCCCGCAGTAACTCTCGACCCGTGCTAATGCTCTTAGCCGGCCGACACGCACGAGTGTGGATGAATGTCGGAATTGCCGCAAGACTAGTACTTTGCTTCCCCGCAGCGGGAACGGGATCTGCGACAGAAAAGGATTCATCAATGCGCGATGACCAAAGGCGGTGCTGCTGGAGTGTGTATATCCTTGAAAGGGTGTTTGCCGCCGGGCCGAGCCTCCTGGGGAGCAGCAGTTTAGACCCGCTGAGTCAGATGGGGTACCCCGCCAGCCCTCCGCGGCCCCGCTCGCTCGTTGCCAATGATGACGGCTCTGTACCCAATGCCTTTCCAACCATTCGGGCGGCGGGGGACCTGGGCATACAAGCGTACTGTCTGCAAGTGACGGGCCTGTGGTATGAAGTTCTGGGGTACCTGCGAGAACGCCTGGTCAACGCGACCGACGACGACCCCTGGATCGCTTCATCCCGCTATCACACGCTGGTGGCCCACTACTACGAGTTCGAGACGGGAATCTCCCAGCGGCACCGATATCGGAACCTTGGCTTCCACACCATCACCGCCAGCGAGCTCCTGCAGCACAAGGAATACTGGACCGCGTGGCTATATCTGCAGGTGACTTTTCATGCTGGTCAGGCACTCCTGCATCACCCTCTCTTCCACATTACCCATAATCGACGTGCATCGTCCAAATTGCCACCCCCGTCCTTCCTGCAACAGACGATAGACCAATCCCTGCTGCACGCCGGCTGGCCGACACGCTTGGTCCGCACATGGGGCAAGCACGGGATAGAAGTCAATGATCCCTTTCTGGGCCAGCTCGTGGCCACGGCTGCCAGTATACACTGGATCTTCCAGTTCGCGAGCGAGAGAACCATCGCAGACCGGGCACGGGCGGATTTTGAGCAATGCCGGCGCTTTCTGACCGATCTAATGGCCCGATGGCCGCATGTTGCGGGGATGGTGAGTCTTATCCTATCCAACTGGATGGCAACGCTGACTAGAGCTGATTAGGTGGACAAGCTGGGGTATCTACAAAGCCTGCTGTCAACCCAGGGTACTGGAACGAGCAGCATCCCGCCTTTCAAGTGGTCGGCTATGTGGGACTTGTTGGACCCTCATCCACCACACAACAGCGTTGAGAAATGCCATTCAGGCTTTGTGCCTGGTGGCCAACCGCTCTCCACCCAGTACCTGGTGCCGTTGCGCGAGTCATCGCCGGACCGGTCGGCGTCCTGGCAAGACGACCCCGTGCTGCCTTCGTCGGAATGGAACAACAGTGACCTGTTCAATCTCCTGGATATCCCGTATTTCGGGTCGGGCTTATCGCAACCGGGGCTCGAATGGCCAGGGGAGTTGTAAGGGGAAGTGGGGACGGACCGTCGCCGAAGCCGTCCCCACCACCCGCCACGCTGTCGATGCGGCCGACCTTCGGACCTGAAAATTCTCGTGGATCTGCCATTCTGCCAAACTGCCACCCTCCTGTATATAACACATGCATCTTCCTGGGTGAACACTGCCCGGAAAACACGACTAATTGATTCCCCCCAAAAATAACCCGAAAAAAAAATAAAAGCCATGGCGATCCCTCCCTCCAAATCTTCCTCCATTGTGATCGTCGGCGCGGGCGTCTTCGGCCTGTCCACAGCCCTGGAGCTGACGCGTCGGGGATACACCAACATCACCGTGCTGGACCGACATCTAGCCCCGGTACCCGACGGCTCCAGCGTCGACGTCTCGCGGATCATCCGCGCCGACTACGCGGACGTATTCTACGCACGCATGGCGCTGGACGCGATCCAGAACGGGTGGCACGGGGAGTACGCGCCGTACTTCTATCAGAGCGGGCTGATGTGCACGCAGACGCAAGGCAGCGGGGAGCACGAGTACATCGCGCAGTCGAAGCAGAACATGGAGCAGCTAGGCAGCGGCACGGCAGCCCCAAACCTGGTCTCGTTCCAGGGGACGGAGATCCGGACGAAGTACCCGGGGATCCACGGCGACCTGTCGCAGG
The DNA here is from genome assembly GCF_003184585.1 of Aspergillus saccharolyticus JOP 1030-1. Taxonomy (NCBI): domain Eukaryota; kingdom Fungi; phylum Ascomycota; class Eurotiomycetes; order Eurotiales; family Aspergillaceae; genus Aspergillus; species Aspergillus saccharolyticus. Next base: position 1,013,162 of record NW_020290612.1, read on the forward strand.
CTAGTGGCTACGTGAACCTGGAGTCGGGGTGGGCGAACGCGGAGCTGAGCATCGGGCATCTGGCGCGCAACTGCACGCGCGCGGGCATCTCCTTCCGCGCCGGCCGCCAGGGCACCGTCACCGACCTCCTCACCCAGACCAGCCAGACCAACCAGAAGCGAATCTCGGGGGTGCGCACGGCGAACGGTGAGAACATCCCAGCCGACCTGGTCATCCTAGCCACGGGGGCGTGGACCCCCCACCTCCTAGACATGACCGGCCGCTCCGTCTCCGTTGCGCAGCCGGTAGCGTTCCTGCAACTCACCGCAGACGAAGCGCGCGAGCTAGACAACAACCGCTGCCCGGTGATCCTAGACCTGAGCACGGGGTGGTTCACCTTCCCGCCGACGCCGGGCACACACCTTCTGAAGATCGCGCGTCACGGGTTCGGCTACGAGCGCACCAACGAGGCCAAGCCGCAGAACCCGACGGCCTACTCGGCGCCGACGCTGGAGCGCCAGGGCGGGTACCTCCCTCCGGACGCCGAGAAGGCGCTGCGTGAGGGTCTAGCGCTGTGGCTGCCGCGGTTCAAGGACCGGCCGTTCGTCCAGCGCAGACTGTGCTGGTACAGTGATACGCCCAAGGGGGATTTCGTTGTCGATTATCATCCGGACTATGAGGGGTTGTTCGTGGCGACGGGTGGAAGTGGACAGTAAGTTGACAACACCCTCCGCATACAAAGATACGCCGGCTAACTCCCTCACCTCACAGTGCGTTCAAGTTCCTGCCCGTGCTGGGCCGCTATGTCGCTGACAGCCTGGAGCGAACTGCGTCGGCTGAGCAGCGCCGGAAGTGGGCGTGGCCGGTGGCGCCGCAGCCCATCGCCTCGGGAGATGGCAGTCGTGGTGGACCGCCTCGTCGTCGCTTGACCCCGGAGGAGCGGGCGCGGTTGTAGAAGCGGAAGTGGTTGAATGGGTAGGAGAGGTTTGAGATCAATGAGGAGAACGAAGCGGGGCATTTCACGTCGAAATGAATGATTTAATGGAGCGGAAACGGGGGGAGGAGCTTCATATTGCATGCAAACTATGTAGATGGTAACCAACGGTCGCAATTGTACAGCAGCACCAATTCAGCCAGCGTGAACATTCTAGACAATATCTTTACGATTTCGAGGATCGAAATAACTAATTACTCGCGCAGCATGCGAGCCAGGCGACGTGGTCGCGGATCCGTGAGGTTCGCAGCCATCACGCTCTCCAACAGACCGGACAGACCTTCTTTACGCGCGTGCTCTAGCCAGGTGTCTGGATCCACCGTCCGGAGGGGCACCCGAAAGCGCTGTTCGAGAAAGTCTCGGAATTCAGAGACAGGCACGGGGTGGTCGCTGGAATGATGATGGAAAGTGGGCGTATCGCTCGTCGCGGAAGTCTCGCGGCGGTCGTTCACACTACGCAACGCGGCCTCTGTAATGTCCATCGCCACCTCCGTGACGGATACGAAATCGAAGAAGCCCGTCCAGTGGTCCAGGGCTGGGACTTGATGGATGCGCAAGGACCACTGGATGAGACCTTGCATGAAGTCGGTGCCATGCATGCCTTCGCCCACAATGTTCGTCGGTCGGTGAATGGCGCAGGGCAGCTGGAACTGCGCCGCGCACTTTTCCAGATACACCTCGCTCACCCACTTGGATGCGAGGTAACCATCCGCTCCCTCCGTAGGAGGCTTGCAGTGCGCGACTGACTGTGGGGGTACTGACTCCAAGTCGCTCAATTGCGCTACATCGGCGGTGGAGACGAAATGCAGCGGAAGGCAGCGCCGAAGCGCCATCTGGGCGAGGGCGCGCGTGGACTGCACGTTGGCCGGCTGCAGGGACCGGTAAGATTTCAAGAATGAGACGTCGGCTCCATTGTGGATGATCAGGTCAACGCGCGACGCCAGCTCGTGCCAAGAGGCCCGATCGAGGCCCATTCGAGGCGCCGTGAGATCGCATTTGTAGCGGACCACCTTGGTAGCGCCGGCGGCGGAGGACACTGATAGTGGAGCAGAGCGATATGAACAGTGGATACGGGCCACACGAGGGTCAGTCACGAGGCATTTCAGTATCGCAGAGCCCAGGAACCCGGTCGAGCCGGTCAGACACACTTCAATTGCTCCATCCACATGCAGGGGGCTGAGATTTATGCTTCGCCCGTCGCAGATATACTTCTCTTCTATCACAGGAAGGGTTTCCTGCTCCCAATCAATGGTTGACTCGGGTGGCGTCGTTGGCGCACCGGTGAGCAACGAAGCCATGTCCTCTATGGTGCTGGACCGAAACAGGGCAGGTAAAGGGATTGGCCGTCCCAAGTGTTGCTGGAGGAAGGCTTGCACTTTCACCATCAGCAAGGAGTTGCCCCCCAATTGGAAAAAGTCAGTTGCAGGACCCCAGACAGCCGTCTGGACGGATAGATCCAGACATTGCTCCCAAACCCACATGATGAAACGCTCCGAATCCGAGACTGCCATGGGAGACATGGCATTGGGCCTCTTCGAGGGCAAGGGTAGTCGATCGACTGCCTGACGATCCAGCTTGCCATTGGGGTTTCGAGGCAGCTCATCGACCGGGATGATGACATGGGGCAGCATGTATGTCGGAAGTGGGAGGTTGGCAACGAGCTCGTCTAGGAAATTCAGCATCTCGTTCACTGGGATGTGGGCTTGTGTGCAGGCAGGGACGACAAATGCCACCAGGAAGCGACGATCCCCTTCTGCGTCGTGTAGCCCCCGTACAGAGACCACTGCTTCAATAAGCCGACCATCCGCAGACCTAAGGATGGTGTTGGAGATGTCATCAAGCTCGATTCGATAGCCACGAAGCTTCACTTGGTGGTCACCGTCAATCCGTCCAAGAAACACAAGCTCGCCGGTGGGAAGCAAGCGGCCCTTATCGCCGGTTCGATACATTATGGGACGTCTGCTCGGATCTGGATCGTCCATCAATGAATCCGGCAGGAACCGTTGCTTAGTGAGTGTGTCTTTGTGTAAATATCCCTGGGCCACTCCTGGCCCACTGACAACAATCTCCCCTGTGAAACCTACCGGGAGCGGTGCGCCATCGGTATTAAGGATATACGTAGAATAGTTAGGCAGAGTCCAGCCGACAGTGATAGGCTGTAGCTTCACGCAGGCAGGATCAAATGTATCGATTGCCAGACACGAGCTGGAAATTGAGACCTCTGTGGGCCCATACCGGTTGATGAGCCACAGACCAGGTCGCCGCAGGCTGCGGAACAGTTGAATCAGATGTCGTGGCAAGGCTTCGCCTCCCACGAAGGCAATCCTCCACGAGGACAGTTGTTCCAGGGCAGTTGATCCGTATCGTAGCAACATCATATATTCAGACGGGGTGGCATATGTGTAGGTGACTCCTTCAGCCAAGATCAGCCTAGAGAGCGCGATGGCGTCGCCACGCAGGCGGCGAGGAGCAACAATCAGCGTGCCACCACCAAGAAGCGGCTGAAGCATCTGGTCCAGAGAGACGTCAAAGCCAAGGCAGCTTTGCTGAAGAGCAATCTCACGGCCAATTCCATAACGATGGCGCACCCCCAGGATCTGGTGAAGAAGGTTGTCATGTGTGAGCACTATGCCCTTGGGCGTCCCAGTGGATCCGCTAGTATAAAGGACACAAGCAGCAGATTCGGGCCGAGAGAAGTCCGGAATTGTCTGGGCCTGAGAGGAACAGATCTCCGTGATGGAGACGGGTATACTCGAATGGAGGTTCAGTTGTCTGATCGCGTATTTGGTTGAGTCGTGGTATATGAACGCTGTTGGTCGGCAGTCGTCCACAATTGTCTGGAGTCGAGCGAAGGCATTCTGTGGATCGAGGGGTACGTATATGGCGTTCAGGCGCCATATTGCCAGCATGTGACACACAAAATACACGGTCGGCTCACAATGCACGGCGACGCAGTCGTGGGCCAGGACTCCCTTGGTTTGGAGAGCGGCTGCGGCGCATTGAATGTGCTGTTGCATTTGTTTGTATGTGAGGCCATTGCTGTCCGCATCTTTGACTGCAACCGTATCAGGCTCAAAGAGCGACATTTGCTCGATTCGTTTCGAAATCGTGTCGTGATTTGTGATCTCCAAACGGGGGCCTTGTCCAAGCACCAGCCCGACCATAGAATCGTTGTCGTCGTACAGGAGTTGGCGTGTGATGGGCAGCTTGGGGTTCCAGATACAAGAATTCAAAAGGCGTACGTAGGTTCGTAGGAGGAGATGTAGATTTTCCAGCGAGTACAAATATATCGGAGAGCGGAGAGTGACGGTTGCGGTCCCATTTAGCTGCCGGGCTAAGTATAGAACGAGATCACAAGGAGTCACAGCATCACCTCCGATACGGCGCTCAGGACCTACACCAGTGTGATAATCTTGGTAGATCATTTGCACCTGAAAGCGAGGATGTGCGGGGGTGGAGTGAGATATTGAATGATTAACCGAAAGGTCATCGAACAGACTAGGTTCATGCTTCAGGGTTTCGAGGGTAGTCTGGCAAGCTCGATGAATGACTTGGATGATTGTCTCCTGGGGAGCCATGCGGAAACAATGGGGGAGCACTTGGATGTCCTCTCGACCCCCCTTCTGAGGTTCTGCGACTCCGATGCAGCCATCGCGAATGTCCAACAGCCGTACGAGAAGAGCTTGCAACACAGACAAGTGGCCATGAAACTCGGTAGCCCCAATCTGGCGCACTAGAGACCGGAAGGCAGCCACTGTTTCACTCGATAGGGAGATTTGGGCCTCATGTGTAGGATACTCCGGTAGCCTTTGTCGGGTAGGGACTTGACTGAAAGCAAATAGTGGTAGAGTACAGGGCCATGTCGTTGGAGTAGACTTTATTGAGTCGATATTGCTAGTCATTCCGCATCTGGTATCTCCTTCGCTGGCCTCTTGTGATTGAAGTTGATGGGAAACCCCGAGGTGGCATTCCAGGGGTTCATAAATTCATGCCTAGCGGACGGGCAGCAGCCCGCAAGGACTCTTGTAAACAAAATCTCCTGCCTGGTTCGGCAAGATACCGTGGAGGACAAGATTAGAAAATGATGTTCATGGATCAGAGTTCGGGTGGTGACGACAAGGCGCATGTCGTCGGGCTTCAGTCTCACCAACATCCATGGTTCACTTCTCCGCGATTCCCAGCTGTAGCTCCATGCCTTGAAGTGTTTGCCGTACCCCAGAGATCCAAATCAGGACCGGAGGCGGGTGGATTTGAGTATCTTTCAAATTGGGGTATGGTGTCTCTTGCCTCTCCTGAGCCTTGGCGACTTGATGGGTTCGGATAAACTCGAGGCTGGCATTGCAACCTTCAAGCTTTTTCACAACAACCTGTTGGGATCTCGTCTTGACAGGAAGTCGATTCTCATGCCAGGTCAATCATCAGGAAGGCACGACCCACTCTGAAGGAACTGTCATGGAACAACCTTGAGACCAGAGATTTTCCCGAGATTCCATTTCATTATTGACGCATTCGAGATCGAACAGTCGAGACCGAATAGGTGGGAGGGGCTTTACAGAACCAGTCTACCGGTCCCGCGGAGATTACTAGAAATGTTGATTGAACGCAGCTGACTGGCCTCTGTTTGGAAGTAGCCCGTTGCAGGATCAGCTGCAAAGAAAAGGGGAATCAACCCCATTAACCGAAGAAGGGATTTTGTGAAGAATGCGGAGGACAAAATCAGGGTTGCTCCTCGGAACCGTTTTCTTCTTTACTATCGTTGAAGATAGTACGAATAAGAATAAGCGATCATGCCAGGAACAGGTGTCAGTATCGACAATGAATTCCCGGAAGGTGGCCAGCTATCCCTTGCATGAGACTGCCACATTGTAGATGAGTATGTTTATCACTTGCGGTGCGGGGCGAGGTATTCCTGGTTCTGGGGTGACTGGTATCTGGGTATTCATCAGTGGAGAAATCCCGCCCATTGTAGAAGAAGATGCTCATGCAGGGGTTCTCCGATGACATTCTAATTCATCTTGGGGACCTCGATGTGGAGATGCGAAGGGCCGAGAGCCAGTCGACGAAATATGATTGATAGACTGAAAGGCGCGGGAGAGAGCCACAAGTCATTGACAAACCGTTTCACCTGGATTGAGCCAGCAAGCTTCTAAATGATGACATCAACTTCTCACATCGCCAGAGATCCTGCTTTCTCCGATTATCGATGTTGACTGGTTCGTCGCGAACATCGGCTCCGTTATGCCTCTTGGGATGAGGAATATGATGTATGTGCATGCATGGACCCAATGCGGTGCTATGAGTACCGATCTTCGGCAGGAGCCCTTCTCATCCAGGGCCTGTAAGGAGTTAGAGAGATAGATTATGCTCATGATAGATCACAGAATGACAGCCCTGCACGGCTGAAGCGACCGCATCGGAGTGATCGATCCCTCCTGACCAACAACGGTGGCGGCACTCATCGTCGCAATGCAGAGCAATGGCTGCCATATGCTTTGCAGCGATTGCCTCAGAATGATATTAAGTTCCAGGGGGGAGATTTCGACTGAGGCTACTCGAGCAGGATTATGAGTCTCTCATACTACGTTTAATATCCTGCAATTCCCCAGCCCATCCCGGCAGACCATTTTGCGCGCTGTTGTATGACTTTCAATCCACCTGCAGAGTCTCAATCCACATGATGAAGAGTACACTGACGCAGGGAGACAAGGGATACAAGCTTGATGACCTGCGGCATGTGGTGATCACAGCTAGTTGTTTTGCGTTGGTCATCTCGACATTAGCTGTGGCATTGCGCCTTTGGTGTCGGTATCTCACTCGCACCAGGGTTTTTTTGGATGACTATCTCATCATTGTTGCTCTGGTGAGTATTAAACCGCGGTCGGAGCCTCTTCGTCCTCCATGCTAACCGGCCATGACTGACAGGTCTTCGAATATGGCATCACGGTCGCGGGAGTCGTTCGTATGTCCCCAAGCTGAGGTTGCCATGTGGGTGTGTTGCTGATGGGAAGTTAGTTCTGTACAACGGTCTGGGAACTCACATCATCTACGTATCTCCTGAGCAGCTCGTGGTCTACATGAAGGTCGTTCCCCTTTCCTAGTATCCATTTGGATTGTGTCCTGACCTCAAATCTCATAGACCCTGTCGACCGGCACATTCTTGTATACGCTGTGTATCACCTTCGTCAAGCTTTCCATTCTGGCACTGTACCAACGGATCTTCTCTCGGGGTCCGATGATTATGGCTGCCAACGTGGTTGGTTGTATAGTGATTCTCTGGTGCTTTGGGTGCTGCCTCATCGGCGCAGTCACCTGTCTACCATTCCGGAAGCTCTGGGAGCCCACTCTACCAGGAGGATGCATCAACCTGGCTCAGTTCTACTATGGTCTCCAGATCCCAAATATCCTGACTGACGCCATCATCCTCGTGTTGCCGATGAAAGCAGTGTGGGAGTTGCAGATATCCCGATCGCAGAAGGTCATGCTGTCTGGTATTTTTCTCATTGGTACCACGTAAGTGTCCCGATTCTTTCGGGTGCAGAAGATGAGTCCTGACCCTTAACTCTTGCAGGACTCTGGCCTTCGATATCGTGCGGTTGGTGGTGATGATTCAGCTCTCGAAATCGGGAGGCGATATCACCTGTAAGTTGATGTCCTGGGCACAGGATGGTAGGAGAATTGTCCCTGACTAGTTCACAGATGACCAAGTCCCCGCAAGTGTTTGGACGTGTATCGAGCCGATGATGGGGATCACTGCTGCTTGTCTGTCCAACATGCGGCCCATCTTCACCATGCTACCTCGCCCCGAGTGGAGCAAGAATCTTTCGTGGCGAAAAGATGCAGAGTCTCTGCCCCCCTCCGCTAAGCCGAAGACCACAACAATGAATAAGCAGGATATTTATTCCACCACGGTGTTGCGGGTTGATAGTTCCCGCTTGACCAACACGAGCACTGCCAGCGAGCGGGAGGAGGTTTGAGATTGTCTATTCCGGGTGTATATCAATTATACTTTCTTCAGTATGGCTGGATGATCGGACTATCCACTTTGTAATAGAGAATGCTTGAGACCCGCACAAATTGCTCTCTCGTTAGTGATATCAGATGTAGGCAATGTAGGATGAAGGTGAGAGGGAGCCAAGAGGAAAGCGGATAGCCGCGGCCAAAGCAGGACAGCACGTGAGGCAGGCCGGGGCCGATAAAGGACGACGATAAGCGGGGAATCTTCACCGCCTGCTGGATGGGATTAAGAAATGAATCCATTCAGCAAACCACCAAAGATTCAATCACATCACTTATCGCATTCCTCATGATGGTTAGTTAGTGAGCCTGTGTCACACTGATGACAATGTTCTACCTTTGTGTCTTACCCTGCTGATTACGTTTATGTTCTTACTGAATGAACCGTTGGTGGTCCATCAGCACGCCTTAGTTACCGCCTCCCCACGCCTTACGCAGCAGCATCCCCCCCCACCTCGTTATCGGCGATAAGATCGCTTCGCTTCGGTGCAGCCTCGGCCATTGTTTCTCCAACTTCCCCTCAACTTCCCCAATTTAAGGTCCATCTCTCCTGTGCTGTGCTCTCTGCTCCCTTGATTTTCCTCCTCTCTCGACCTTCAGCTTAATCCTCATCATCAGCTTCACATCATGGCTACACCCGATAGCAGCACCATCACCCTCGCGGACTACCTCTTCACCCGACTGCAGCAGCTCGGAGTCAAGTCCCTCTTCGGCGTTCCTGGCGACTACAATCTGAAATTGCTGGACTATGTCGATCCCTCGGGCCTACATTGGGTGGGAACCTGCAATGAGCTCAACGCCGCCTACGCTGCAGATGGGTACGCGCGTATGGCCGGTATGTCCGCCATCATCACCACCTTCGGAGTGGGCGAGTTGTCCGCCGTCAACGGAATCGCCGGTGCCTACGCAGAGCGGGCGCCGGTGGTACACATCGTGGGGACGCCACCCCGGCCTGCACAGGAATCGCGCTCTCTGGTACATCATACCTTTGCTGACGGCGAGTACCGGCGCTTCGCAGCCATGCACGCCCATGTCACGGTGGCGCAGACCAACCTCAACGACCCCCGCACCGTGCCCGAGCAAATCGACACCGTGCTGCAGCAAGCGCTGATTCACAGCCGTCCGGTCTACATCGAGGTCCCGGACGACATGCCTGGAGTCCTGGTGTCGGCTGCCAATCTCACCTCCCCGATCCGGCGCCCGCCGGCCCCAACCACTAAGCACGAGAGTACCGTCCTCAGTCGGATTGCCGACCGCATCTACCACGCCAAACAACCTCTCATCCTCGTCGACGGCGAAAGCCGTGCGATGGGCATCCTCGACGAAATCAACACCCTCTTGCGCAAAACCGCTTGGCCGACCTTCACCACCGTCTCCGGCAAAGGTCTGGTGGACGAACATCAACCCTATGTCTACGGCAACTACGCTGGTCCACTCGGCAACCCCGACCACAAAACCTATTTCGACCAGGCGGACCTTATCCTAGAGTTCGGATCGCACCCGACCGACACCAACACCTTGGGCTTCCAGACCCTCCCGAACCCCGCCACCTCCATCACCTTCACCGACAAGGCGGTGCGTATCGGCGACGAGACGTACCGCGACTTCTCGCCCGCTATCGTCACGCGCCTAGTCCAGACCCTCGACTTCGATCGCATTTCGCAGCCAGCCAACCCACCCCCGAAGACCGTCGTGCCCAACGAGTCCCTCCCGCCCACCGGCCGGATCACCCAGAAGCACTTCTACCGCCGCGTGAACTCCCTCTTCCAGCCCGGGGATGTGGTCCTCACGGAGACTGGCACAGCCAGCTACGGCGGCCGCGACTTCACCCTGCCGACGGGAACGCGACTGTTCGGCGCCATCACCTGGCTCTCCATTGGCTACATGCTCCCGGCCACGTTGGGCGCTGCGCTGGCGCAACGCGAGCGGAACCCGGACAAACCCACGCGGGCGGTGCTCTTCATCGGCGACGGGAGTCTGCAGATGACGGTGCAGGAGCTCAGCACGATCCTCGTGCAGAAGCTGGATGTGGTGATCTTCCTGATCAACAACGATGGGTACACGATCGAGCGGGCGATCCACGGCCGGAAGCAGGCGTACAACGATGTGGCGCGCTGGCGGCACTCGCTGGCGGCCGACTTCTTCGGCGCGGCGGAAGGCCACGGGGCGAAGAACAGCTTCCAGGCCAACACCTGGGCGGAGTTGGACGAGGTGCTGCAACGGGAGGAGATCCAGAATGGGAAGGGATTGCGCTGGGTGGAGGTGTTTATGGAGAAGGAGGATGTGGAGGGACTGTTGAAGGTGATCATGGAGAAGCAGATTGCGGCGGAGACGGCTTAACCTACAGTACATACAGTATTTTTGTTTGCCCCGTTGCAAGACCTTTCCGACTGTCTCCGGTTTACATCATGCATTTTGAATCCTCTTTCTAGAAGAAATTAAGATAGTATTGCACCATAATATAATGCTACCGCAGGCAAAATTGTAGTCTTCGTTCTGTTCGAATTGGGCTTTGTACTGTAACTTATTTCTCCCCCTTGGCTTGCAGTCTCCCTTCTTTCATGTGGATAATGAGACCTTCGACTGGTTGAGTTCTTCTGTGTCATCTAGCACTTGCACACCCTGGAACTTGTTAGTTTCGTCCCTCACAGGAAATCGATGGTGGACTTACCCTCCGCTGCACTTGCCCTTCTTCAGAAGACTGCATCGGGGGCACTGGGAGGCGGTCTTGCACTTGGTCGTGGTGGTGGTCTCCTCGGCTGCGGTGGTGGTGGTCTTGGTGGCTTCGGTGGTTGTAGTCTTGCTTGAGGTGGTGGAAGTCGAGGTCGTCGAAGTCGAAGTGGTCGAAGTGGTCGAAGTGGTCGAAGTGGTCGAAGTAGTGGAAGTAGTGGAAGTAGTGGAGGTTGTTGATGTAGTAGATGTAGTAGATGTAGTAGATGTAGTAGATGTAGTGGAAGGAGTGGAAGTGGTGGAAGTAGTGGAAGTAGTGGAAGGAGTAGACGTAGTGGACGGGGTCGTCGAAGTGTGCGTCTCGGTGGTCTGGGTGGTGGTAACCGCTACGCTCGGAGCAGTCTCGGTGGTGGCACTTGAGGATGGGACTGTGTGGGTAGTAGTCACCGCCTTCGAGGTCTCGGACTTGACGCTGGTCGAGGCGTGCACATTCGTCGAGGTCTCCGTTGCGGTGGTCTCAGGAGTGTGAGTAGCCACCTTGGAAGTCACGAGGTTGCTGGTGTGCGAGGCTAAGAACCATACATCAGTATTCAATCAGCATACTAGAAGCAAGCCAAGATCGTCAGAGACAAACCACCTACCCGTCACAAGAGTCGAGGAGCCAGCATGAGTGGAAACCGCCGCACTGGATGAGGCTGACATCGAGGGAGTGGGCGTGCAGGCAGCGACGCTGCTCTCCGCTCCACGCTTAGCAAAAGCGATGGCGCTCGGGGCGGAGAAGTCCAGCAGCTGCTTCGCATCCCAAGTCCAGGAAGCAGTCGGGTACTTGGCGTTGAAGGCGTCCAAACCCTGCCCGAGGGCGTTCTTCTGTCCCGAGGCATCGGTGGTGGGAGTCACCTGGGCGGAGATCGAGGCCAGTCGCGAGGAGACGGCAGTGGCCTGCGCCGAGAGGAATTCCTCCATCCAGCTGGAGTATGAGTCGGCCCAGCCGTTTCCGGGGATGGGGTCGTTGCAGCCAGTAGCGAGCTGGTCGATGCCCAGGAAGGCCTCGTAGATGCGCTTGTTGGTCGTCTTGAAGACCTGCGCAATCTTGTTATCGCGGAGCATCGAGATCACCGTGGCCATGGTGTTGATGATGGACAGGGCGTTGCTGGCCTCCTGGGCAGGTGTCGAGCCCTTGGGGCTCTGCATTCCGCTGAGATTCTCGTCGAACATCTACCGTGGTCAGTATTGGCGTCAGTTCTCAGTGCGAGGGATCAACCTACAGGCGCCTTCACACTGTTCAGTTGATTGTCCATGGCAACAAAGTCCAGGTAGGTGTTGCTGGGCAGCATGGCATAGAGGCGCTGAAGTCGAGTCTTGATCCCATTCGCCATCGGGTGTTCCTTATCCTGAGTGAGGAAGAAGGTTTTGAAGCTGTCGCAGAAGTTGTACTTCTTGATCATGGCCGAAAAGAAGCTGTCGACAATCTTCAGCTCATCTGCGAGGTGGGGTCAGCTGTTGCACATTCCGATGGGCTCTTTCGCACAGGACTTACAAACATGGTCCACATTGATGTAGGAATCCGTTTTCGAGGGTTTGGAGCCCAGAGCAATGTACTTCTGCCCGGTGCCCGCAGTGGCCGAGTCCCAGTAAGCGGCCACCGTATCCGTCAGGTCAGTATCATCGGGGAGGACGTCGTAGGTCACGGCCCCCGCCGGGCACTGATCCAGCTTGGGGATGTAGTACCCCAAAAAGGCGTCTCCTTGCTCCTTCGCCAGGGCGGCAGGGCCAGGGTACGGCGGTTTATAGATCTTGGTCCCCAGAGTGCACTTGCCGTCGTTATAACTGTTGGTGATGCGACTGCGACGGGCAAGCTGGTGCAGCTCGTGCTCAGCGCGCTTGCTCGTGGTGGTGGTGGTAGTGGAGTCATCGTCGTCGTCATCATCATCATCATCATCATCATCATCATCATCATCATCTTCGGTGGTTGTGTTGTCAACGTTCAGGAAGTAAGTCCATCCACAGGTTGCTTGAGCCGACGAGGCAGAAGCCACGGCAGACGAGGACGCAGCAGCGCGGGCTCGGACGGGAATGGCAGAGGCTGATGCCCAGGAACTTAGAAGGAGAAGACTGAGAGCGATTGCTTTGGATGGCCCCATCTTGAATCGAATTGTTTCCCGGATAATCAAAGGAGTGTCAATTGCAGAGATATTGAATGAACGTTGATCGGAAGAGTACTAAATGAATGTGGGTTGCAATTATGCAAAACGAGTGTTGACGGTGCGTTGATAGATTATCCTAAACTGCCGTCCATGGGGATTTATATATACCCTAGAATCACCACTGCATCATCCATGCAGCAGAAGTGATTTCCCTCCTGTCTTGTGGTGCTCTTACTGCTATGCCAGCCGCGCGGTTTCATCCTTGGGGCCAAGTCCAGAGTCGATGGCATGGCCACGCCACAGTTGGTACCTGGCCCCCAATCTCCACTACATGTTTGTGAATCCCAGGAAGGTCATTCGAACATATTCAAGTTACCAGAACTTGTATCCTCTTCGTCACGTAAAACGTTTTGTGATGCCCGCATAGGGGCTGCATAACGTGCGCGGATCAGAGAGACAAGTGTAGATACCAGTTGGACTAGCAATTTGGCGGAGGCGAGGCCAGTGCTGTAGTAGAGTGCTGATTAGTACCTCATGCACATAGATAAACTATAAAGAATAAAAAAGCTCCACGTACAATATCATTGGGCCAGTGGGTTAGAATTGTAGATGGTTGCTCCGGTCGTGATGGTCCAAAGCGGAAACCCTAGATTGACCGTTGATCATCGCGTCTGTTTCTGAGCCTCAGGGGGTGGGGGCCATAATCCCTGATCAGCGGCACACCGTTGTCACTCGGTTTCCACCTGAGAGTTTTGGACTCGAATGTATCTGCGATTAAGGAATAAGGCCCTAAGCCAAGAAGTCTGAGGCTCGTGTTAAAGTCCTGCAGCCCCTGGCCCGCCCTGCACCTCGTACTGTACCTGCAGCGGGATACTTTGAGTGAATTGGAGGATGGGGGACAAAAGTAAGGCAAGGTCGAAGTCGAACCTCTTCAATCCATGCATAGACTGTGAGCTCCTGATTGGCGTGCGACTTTCCTCTTGAAATGAAACCAGACGGTCCCTACGACGGATAGCAGCCACCATCCTGCAAAAAGGGCCTTTGCTTAGTACCTTCACCACATGACTGACCAGCGACTGGCTAGGGTAGAATTACCTTCTGAATTCGCTAAGCTCTTCTCTCGAGTAGGAAGCAGCATCAAGGCACTTTCCGAGTATTGGATGAATCAGTGAAGCAATACAGTCAAGTTGGAAAAGTTACTTGACTGCGGATATTGATGTGATGCGGTGAAGGCACTTGTAATGCGTATTGCGAGAATTCATGCATAATGGCGGCTGCTATAGCGCCGATTACTACTTGGTATTGAGGGAAAATGTTTCCGGGTCCAGTCGATAAGCCTTGACTACCAGGGACACCATGTATGGCATTGGCATATATTTCACCGCAGCACGCGCGGTCGTCCACACAAGACTCGCCTCTACTACTACTTCCCTACACTGCGCATCTTCCCGCTGGGAACGAGTCCAGCCAGCGCGCAATTTGCCGTGCCCGTGCAGCGGCTTGTTCCAGCGAGACATACCCATCGGAATTGCCTTCAGCCAAGCTCAGCAGGCAGCTCTGGACCGACCGTGCACTAACGGGCAGCTCTTCCTGCTCTGGTGACCATGCCCACGGGACTGGTGTTGTCTCCCCCGTGTCGAAGCGATGCAGAGAGATCGTCACTGGCTCTGCATAGGTGTTTGCGCCCAGCACAATGCCGGCAGGGGCAGTCAGACGAATTGCGCCTTGTTCGCAAGTCAAGGTCCATTCCAGCTGCGGGTCCCCCGGATAGGGTTGGCCCCGACTGAAGTAGGCGACTAGACTAGCCTGGGGAGCCACGTGGGCTGATGCTGGCAAGTGTCCTATAAATGGTCATCGATTAAGCCCCCGTGTGGTTCCAGCTCCCGAAGACGAACGCCACTTACCATGGAGGCTGACAAGATCAGGCACATCCGATCGGATGGTCTCCACGACAGACCCTGTAGTGGGATCGCGCACCCGAATGTCCGGGCGCTGAAGCTGGAATTGAATATGGTCGGTCTCAGGGATCACATCCCCCACAACAGATTGCACGAAGTCAATGACTGTGTCTACTACTTAGTATCTAGGGCTGTGTCTAAAAGTTTTTTTCAAGAGAATATGCCTACTTACCATGGGCGAAACCGATGGTGATGGGATTCCCGCCAACGGAGCGCTGGGCAAAATATGCCAATCCGGGGGGAAGAAATTCGCGATCGAGGGTGCCTCCAAAGGCTCGAACCTCAGTATTCAACAATCGGCCCAGCGAGGCTGACTCGAGAAGGTCTCGGATCCGACGGACGGGCGGTGCAAATCGACTCTGGAGCCCCACCGCGACTGGTGAGCCACTCCTGCGCGCGGCGGTGAGAAGCTCCTCGATGTGGGTCGCATTGCCGGCAATGGGCCACTCAATGTAGGTAGCTTTGCCTGCCTGAATCATGGGCAAAGCGGTCTCATAGTGCCGATCGACTCGGGTGCTGCAAATCACAAGATCGATCGTGCGATCCGCCGCCAGATCGATGGGGCTGCCATAAGGAGTGACGCTAGAGGCATCCAACTGGTATTCCTCGATGGCAGCTTCTGCAGCCGATAGACTACTGTTACAGAGCGCGGCGATCTGGAACTGCGCAGACCGGCGAAGACCCGGCAAATGGGCATTGGCAGCCCAGGAAGTAGTGGCCGTGGCCGAGAGCCCGATGATCGCAGTACGAGTAGGCATGGAGCTGAATATCATGCATGCCCTGGGGATACCCTGGGGTAGGTGGTTTGCCACATCAACTCACCATGTCCCGGTAGATATAGTATGGAATGCGGGGTGAGAGCAATCCCGCATGGTGATTAGAAATCAGATTGAAGTCGGTTGCGTTGACCAAGGCTGGCTTATCAATCCATGTGATGACCGAACTTTTGAAGTCGAAAAAAATAAAAAGCAGAGAACATGATCAGGTCCAAGAAACTCAATCACTGTCCGCTGTCGAGACAGAGTGCCCCAGTTGGGGGGAGGGGGGAAGGAGGGTTGGGGTTCGATCCGAGCCGGGGCACCAGTAGAGGCCAAGATTCTTCGGACTGAGTCGTGCATGAGGTGCTAAGGACTGTGTACTGAACCCAGTGCCAATACCGTGAAATTATGTGGCACGACGACTTCCGAATCTGAGAATGATTGAGTGATTCCATTCGGTGTTTGATGTACGATGAGGTAAGTAATGATATCAGACGTTCAGACGTTGGGTGCCGTCGTTGAGGATATTTGAGGGATCACCAAGCCAGAATGTAGGCAGTGCGTAGGTATATTATTATTATTATGAATTTTACTACGAGTACATGTGGTATGCCTGGTAATTCAGGCCAGAACAGCCCAGGAAAACTGATGCCGTGATGATCTCATTGTGGCTTGAGGGGGCGCCCGGGCTGCTCAAGTGGATGCCTAAGGCTGACATTTCTGGCCTGAGTCAGAGATGATAAAATGGATAGTGATTGGCGGATTGGGCCACCCGGCAAACGAGGTCAACCACAAAGCGACCACCAAACGGTCACTGCCATCACTGCAGTGGGCTGGGCTGGACGCCCGACTAACCTCTTCAGGCCATGAGTCCGTCGCCTCATGTGATTGCATGGAAGTCGATCCCGGTCTAGATTTTCTCGGCCGGGCCGGCTAGCAACCAGAACTCCCACTTGATCGGGCGGTCTCACTCTGCGAGGGGAAATCAGGGCGGTGACTCATGATTCTGCCGGACAGTGCCCAGTGTGTGTGTGGGTGTGGGTGTGTGTCAGTCAGTCAGTCAAACCAGTTTCTGGGATTGCAGACTTTCAACTCTTACTACTGTCTACTTACCTACTCCGTACTCTGTACTCCTTCTCCAGAACGCAACTGAAACTTCTGGTGGCCTCAGGCGCTTTCGCTTACCTCCACTTCCTCCTCCTCTTCCGTCTCTCCTCTGCAACTCCACCCGCTTTTCCCTGACCTTTCGCTTCTTTCTAGCATTTTTCCCTGGTTGGTCTGTGTATTTTGCTGGTGATCTAGACAGACTCCATCCATTTATCCATCCATTGTTGGCGCCGCCTTCCGCTTCTCTCGCCTGGATCACCGACCCCTTCCTTAGTCCTTCTGTCACTCTCTTCTATATCGTCTTTGTGACTCTGCTTCTCGACCCTCCTGTTTGCTTCAGCCCTCCTCCACCCTTGATTCATCTCTCCCCCGCATTGAATTTTTTTTCTGCAGTCTTGAGACTGGATCGGATCCCTCGTCACATTCTCGCCTCCTCCGCCCCTCGTTTCTCTCCCCCCTCTTGGAGGAAGGCGATGTGAAACGGGCTGTGTGCGCGATGGCAGCGTCCTTGCACCACCCGGAGGCGGAGCGAGAGCGCATTCGTGATCTATCTAGGTATAGTAGTATACTTCCCGTACAGCTTCAAACAATATGGGCTTGTGCTCATCTAGTCTATCCTCAATCCCACAGATACTATTGTACTGTTGATCGTCCTCCTCTCCGCTTGGCAGCCGCCGACTCCCAAGACACTTCCAACCTCGACATTCCTGACGATGGTGTTCTCCCAGAGGCTCGACTTTCCTCTGATATCACCCTGACCGCGCTGGCCCAGTTGGGCGTATATCGCTTTGGCTGTAACCGCTCCTTTGTCTCCATCATTGACGGCGTGAACCAGTACATTATCGCTGAAGCTACCAAATCTATCTCCTTGCGGAACAATGACCAACACGACCCGGACGATGGGATCTATCTAGGAGTGCGTACCCTCGACCTGATCTGGGGCGTCTGTCCCCATTCCATCGCTCTTTTCACCGGTCAAGATGCTTCGAAAATAGTCGACTCGCCCAATCTTACCGCCAATCTCTCCCGCTTCGTCGTTCGAGATTTCACCAAGGAAGACTTCTACAAGGATCGTCCCTACGTCGTCGGATGGCCGTACTTTCGCTTCTACGCTGAGGTCCCCATTTACAGCCCCGCAGGCTACGTGCTCGGCACCTTCTGCGTCATTGATGACCATCCTCGCGACCATTTTGGAGATGCCGATATCGCCACCCTGCGCGAAATCGCCGATGCCATTTCAGGTCATTTGGAACATGTCCGGATCGCCCACTATCACCGTCGTGCCGAAAGCCTGGTCAAAGGGTTGACCAGCTTTGTGAAGGGACACTCCGAATTTGATCCAACGGAAGTGCCGCCGGTAACGGTGCCAAGTGACTCCTCATCTTCCTCCACGGAGTCAGAAGCGCCTCAATGGCTTGAGAGCGAATCCCCGCCCGATGCCCCCGAGCCACCCACAGGGCATCCCTCCAGTGCTTCGGAATTGACGGGGGAGCTTACATCACTATTCTCCGCGGTCACGTGTTCAGAACGAAGCAGCGCGTCAACCTCGGTCAATCCAGCCCCTCGATCCACGAACCATAGTGCCGACGATGAGCTGTGCGATCCCCGGGATACGGTCGTGGGAGCATCCGAACGCTCGGACTTCCCAGCGGTCTCGGTACGGAACCCACCGAGTTTGTCGGACAACCTGGCGCGCATCTTCGCGCGGGCCAGCGCCACTTTGCGTGACTCGATGGACCTGGATGGCGTAGTCTTCTTTGATGCCTCTCGCAGCAACTCCGGAGTGTGAGTGTTGTTCTTTCTCGAAACCGACTGGAATATGCTAGACTAATTAAGTGGTAGTGTCCGACCGGGTCATGTAGGTTCTTGGGAGCCGCTCCCAACCTCCGCCAATCCTGAATTCCTTGCCGATCCGTATCCGAGCCCGGCTGACTTAGCCGGGGTTGGCTCACTCTCCAAGGCTGCCGAAAGACCCTGTGATATCCTAGGAGAGGCGCGCCATCCTTCAGTAGCCGCTTGCAGTGAATCGAACCCGGTGACCGAAGACTTGTTGAACCGTCTTGTAGCAGTCTACCCTCATGGCCAGTTCATCAATCTCCACGAGGAACTGGCCACTGCGAGATCGTCGACACCTTCCATGCGAGAGACGCCCTCGGACGATTCATCGAGTCCGTCCTCGGAGGCACCACAGACAAATGCCACGCGTCTGTGCCTTGAATTGAAGCAGTGTTTCCCTGAGGCCTACAGCGTGCTTTTCTATCCATTATGGGATTGGAACCGCTCACGCTGGCTGGCCGGAACCCTTGTCTGGACCCGCGGTAGCGATCGCGCCCTCGACATGGAAGAACTACATTACTTCAAGGTTTTTGGTGATTCGATCATTTCTGAAGTCGCGCGAGTGGACTGGGCCACCATTCAGCGCTCCAAGTCCGCCTTCATCTCCTCAGTCAGTCATGAATTACGCTCGCCCTTGCATGGCATTTTGGCCTGTGCGGAATTGTTGCAGACGAGTCCATTAGACCCTTCCCAAGCGCACTGGATGAGCATGGTGCAAAGCTGCGGGTTGACTCTGCTTGATACATTGAATCATCTGTAAGTCCTTCATATGACGTCGTCATGTCGATGTCGGTCTTTACTGACTGATTGCAGGCTCGACTTTGCTAAGATCAATAACTTGACCACCGGAGAGGAGGTCAATAAATCGTCCAACAATTCATCATCGGTCAACCTCATGACCATTTTCGATCTGGATGCCTTGATCGAAGAGGTGACCGACGTGCAATATACCGGCCAGCGACTGGGTCGGACGATCAGTCCGCTCACAAGACGTCTGATGCACACCCCTTCCAATGCGACGCTCCAGGACGGCGAATTGACGGTGGTGGTGCGTGTGCAGGACCGTCAGGCGTGGACTGTGCAGTCCGTGGCCGGGGCTTGGCGGCGTATCGTCATGAATCTCCTGGGAAACTCCTTGAAGTGGACCAAAACAGGGTTCATCGAGGTCTCACTTTCCAAAGCCCGGCGCAAATCCGATCCGCAATCGATCTTCGCTCACCTGACCGTTACCGACACTGGGCGTGGGATTGCCCCCGACTTCTTGAAGCATAAGCTCTTCTCCCCATTTGCACAGGAGGATTCTCTCTCGGAAGGGCTCGGATTGGGCTTCAGCATTGTCCGGCAATTGGTTTCATCCCTCGACGGGCACATCAACGTGCGCAGTGAGCTAGGTATTGGCACGCAGGTCGATATCTACATTCCTGTGCGTCTGTTGGGTTCAAGCCTCGGAAATGCAGCGCCCGGCCCTGGGGTAGTCTCACCTCCCGCTATACCGACCGCTCCGCTGAGGTTCTCCCTAGTGGGCTTCGACAGCTACCCGCACCCTCGGGAAGTTCCAACTGGAATCTTGCCAGCGGAAGCCAAGCGCAAGCTGGCCATCCGCAGCTCATTGACCTCAGCCCTTCTAAAACAGCCTGGTTGGAGTCTGACCCAGGCTGAGTCGCTAGCCGATGCAAAGGGTGAAGTTGCCGTGATTGAAGAGGAAAGCCTGAGTAGAGCCATGGCGGCCGGCAAGTTGCAGCCGTCTATGGGCGCTTTGGGGGGATTTAAATTCCTCCTTGTTCTCGACAGTGACCAGGAATTGGTCCGCGATACTCTGGCCCCGAATATGATTCGTGTTTCACAGCCGTAAGTCGTCATTCTACGAAGATCGCTGTTGGCTGGACCTCAGACTCACCGCATTCCAGGTTCGGACCTCGAAAATTCGACGAAATTCTCACTCGCATACTCCTTCTATACTACGAGTACATCAAGAATCCTACACCATGCCAAACGCCACTGTCCCCGCCTACGGTTGATCCTACACTTTCCCCCACTCCCGAATCATTCCCAAGCATGCCACTGCCGTCGGCTCCGCCGCTTGATACCCACCAATCCACCTCACCTCCCCCCAAACCACAAAAAGATGTCCATGTACTGATCGTGGATGACAATGAGATTAATCTCAAGGTAAGCACTGCTGTTCTTCTCTTCATTGATGGTTGTCGTGTTCATTGACGCCGAATCACAGATCCTCGCCACATTTATCCGCAAACTCGGCTGCAGCTATGACACAGCCTCCAACGGGCTTATCGCACTCAACACGTACAAAGACTCCACTCGTCGCCACGATCTCGTCCTCATGGGTAAGTCCGTTTATTGACCCTATCCAGTCTTTGCAAGCGCCCTGCTGACCGAAGCTTCCAGATATCTCCATGCCTGTGATGGACGGCATCACTTCCACCGAGCAGATTCGTCAGTACGAAAAGAAGATGGGCCTCATTCCCACCCGCATCATTGCAGTCACCGGTCTCGGCTCGGCGGACCAGCAGCAAGAGGCGCTGGCCGCGGGCGTCGACGAGTACCTGGTGAAGCCCGTCTCCCTGAGCGGGCTGAAAAAAGTCATGAAAATCACCTAATCAGTCATGGTTATGTATGATGTACGGCCATTCACCACCCGCGCCATTTAGATGTAGACGGTCTACAACCATTTTTCACTGGTCCAGGACTAAATATCGCTGCGATGTAGTCTCCGGGACGCATATCGTTTCTCCTGTCACATTATCCTTCGTTTGTAGATAAGTGTTCAAGTACATACCTGTATATAATGGCAGTTGCACAATTGCACTACAGCTGAAGTTGGTGGAAGTGGGCTACCGTCAACCTTCTTCACTATACTGATTTCTTGTGTTCGATATGTTGGGCGTCCAACTCTCGTTTTTTCTAAGGGGTTGTACATCTCTACTCTCCTTTCAGCGATTAGACTTGGTAGTTTTGTGATTTTTTTTCGCCTTTGAGATGTTGTCAGGCCTTAGTAATCTTATCCATGATAGTACATACACGATACAGCTTGGTAGGCGTTCCCCAGCTGGGAATAGCTGGCCAAACAGGAGTTTCCTCGTGATTCTTAGCAAGTCTGCAATGGAAATGTCGCTAGTGATTGAGCTCCACCAGAAGAGGCTTTCATCAATCTCTTCAGAAAAAAAAATTGGATGATGGATTCCGAGGCAAGGTATCGAGGGAGCTATTTAGCATCCTACATACCAGTACAGCCGAGCCGGTTTGGGTCCAATATGCCGACAAGGGAGGCAGATGCCTCTCGACATCTATTCACTTACTTTTGTAGTAGAGACTGAATTGTGTTCGTCAAGATAGCTCAGAGACTTATTCTTGAGACTCGCGACTTCAACATCTGAGGCCTGGAGAATGACATACATCCAGTGGCCTTGCATGGGGTTGTCAACTAAAGCGACAGCGGCGCCGGTGCTCACATGCAGTACTTCCGTCACGACGGCCCCTGTTTATAGATAGGTTCTACGGTCAGAGGATCGATGGTCAGTCGTCACTTGTCGAGTCCAGGGGTGGAGGAGCAGGTTCCCGAGGGCAGCTGTCTATGGCAGTTCGATTTGCCATGTAGAGCCGTGGGTAGACATGGGTTGGTAAGAGATCGAAGCTCGAAAATGCCGAGCCGCGCTCCTCGTCACCTATGACGTCTCGAAAAGTGGTTACCCAGATTTACTCGTCTGACCGCTCCATGAGAAGAAGGCCGATTTGCAGACCCCGCCACAGTCTACATACTTGACCAGCAAAAACGTCTTCACGATGCGGACCAGCTGTGAACGGGCAGGGTAGCGTCCCGCAAGATTGCGCACGACGTATCATCCAACCCCCACCCACCGACCCATTCACTCATCCGGAGACCCTTCTTGAAGTGATCGGCTATATGATTTGCCCGCTCGGTCCAACTCTGCATCACCGCGGCACAAAAGCCACACCGACTGGTCACTGCGGTGCGGGTGGAGCGACATCCTTCGACTCTTGCTGCGGGTATCTTCGTGCAACGGTGGAACTTGCGGAGATGCTGCACGAGATGGTCTTTGCGCGTGAAAGTCCTCTCACTTACTGGGCGGTCCGCACAGACACCGAATTCGTGGGATTCGAGATGCGCCAGTGATGGCCGCGGGAACTCGCAGAATTCACATTCCACCTGATCTGGGAAGGCTGATGGGGAGGTATTGATCGTGCAGAGCCACGATTCAAGACAGAGATGCATACTGAGCTCATGACGGCACCAGTCGTGCTTTTTCTTGAAGGAGCGAGGACAGAATGTGCACTGGTACTGATGATCGCCAAGTGAATGGACTGAGGAGGGCCTGCGGCGAGACTGGTGGCGTCGTTGTCCTCGCCGGCTATCCGACAGGGGGAAGAGAAGCTGATCCTCGGAGTTGTAGCTCCAAGCTGCAGAAGAGACCGTGTCGGACGATGCGTGGGACTGGGCGCTCTCAAACTGTCCGCTGTCCACACTTGAAACCGAGTAGGCATGACCGTCACCCCGGCGACCAGCTCCGGTGCGCTCGGCCCGGCCGAAAGCACCCTTTCCAGACGGAGGCAAGTCTGAAGTAGCGATAGCTTCCTGAATCACCGATTCCGAGACCGGGTCCTGGTCGGGAGGAGATCTCTGCCATCGCTCCATAGGCGTCAGCGAGGTGTATCGTGAGACCGGCATGGGGGAGCTGCCGCGTGGAGCAGGAGTGACCGGGCTCGGTCGCGACGCTCGCAAAGCCATTTTCCGACGTCTTCGCGCATTCGCAAACCAATTCGAGATCTGGCGCTCGGTGAAGCCGGTCTCCCTGGCGAATTCGGCACGTTGCTCGTCGGTCGGGTAAGGAGAGTGCTGATTGCGATAGAACCAGTCGCGCAGAATCTTAGCCCCTTTCCGCGAGAAACGCGGCTTCATTTGCGTCTCAGCATCGGCTGGATCGGTCATTGCCTTCTGGGATGCTTCTCCCCCCAGTGTTGGGTGAGGATATCCGCTGTCGCGCTCTTCGGTCACGCCATGCAAATGACCGAAGACTGGAGAGATGGTCTCGAAGCCTGCGGCCTGGCGCTTCTCGCCCTGCGCAAGACTGCATTCGCGGTAAAGGGCGACACAGCTGGAGCATGAGGTTACTGGATTGGGGTTCGCAGAGGTTGTGCGCAGGATAAGACACTGTAAGCGATGGCGATGGCAGTAACTGCAAGGCACAGGAGGTCGATAGGCACCATCCAGCCATTGAGAGACACTGACAAAATTGCCGCTCAAAGGACCCGGCTGGATGGCAGTAGAAGGCTCTGCTGCAGGTAAGCTGTCAAAAGATGCGAGAGTATCGTGTTGCGATAGATTCTCGGTGGAGAGGACTTCGGATGAATTGTACTGCTGCGAGAGGTCGTCGATTGGTGAGTAATCGATTGGATATGACAACGATGCTGCAGTTTCCAGCGTCTCCCAATCTAAAAAGCTGGCGCCGACTTCAGGAGACGGTGCGAAGTTCCACGATGATGCGCCAGAGCCTGGTGAGTGATTGAGGAAATAGTTGGTGTCATCGAGAAAAGTCTCGAAAGATGGGGACTGCAGCTGGTCATCTACGGGCAAGAAGTCGTCCATCACAGAATGCCAGCAGCCTCGATGAGATCACATCTAGAACAATGTAACTAGATCGACTCCCGATCGATGAGAATTGACGGCAACAAGAGGAATATTAAGTGGAAGTAAGAAGAGAAAGAGAGAGCGTCAAAAGAGTTGCCATCAAGAAGTCAAAGAATCACTCACCGCTTTTGAGAAAGCGGTGAATCCACAATAGTTACCCCACCAAGTAGCTGACTAATATGCGCCCCCCCACTATCTTAATGCCTCAGGCATCAAGTCGGGAGCCTACGGTGTACAAGAAGAGAGGCATTTGTATGTACACGTATAATAATCTTATACTCTACCTTTAATCATAATCATAATCACTTGCAAAACTCCCTGGTCAGCAGCTCTAGCATCTTGGTTAATTCTCGCACACTTTCAACCTCCACCCACTCTTCTCTGGCATGTAAGCCCTCGCCAGATGGGCCCAGGACGATACTGGGAACCCCTGCTTGGGTCAGAAGAGCAGCATCGCACCAGAAAGGCACACTGATGACCGGCACAGGTTGACCGAGTGCCTTCTTACTGGCATCAACCATCTGCTGCACCAGAGGGTGACTATCTGGAAGGTACTGGCACGGTCGCGAGAAAGTGATGCGAGGCTCACGGAAGTGGAAGCCCGAATTCTGCTCTTGAACCTGTGAAAGCAGATTGCGCATCTCGTGGAGAATGACTTCATCTGTCTGCGCAGGCACCGTACGGAACTCGACAGTCAATGTGCAGCTGGCAGGATATGAGGATACCTCAGCGCCCCCCTTGATCACGCCGCAGTGGAGGGATGCCTGTCCCAGCACCTCGTCCACCGGCAATTGCTGCTGATACTGCTTCAACGCCTGTAACACCAGCCCCATGTGCATGATGGCATCAATCCCGGCCGCAGGGTCCGAGCCATGGGCTGCACGTCCCTCGACTTCGAGCTCCACCCAGACGAATCCCTTGTGCGCATGTGCGAGGTTGAGGTTCGTGGGCTCCAACACCACAGCCCCGTCGGCTCGCCAGCCAGCTGCAATCACATCCATCGTACCTTGAGAGGCATCCTCCTCGTCTGCCACGGCGGTGATAAGCACGTCTCCGGCCAGCTTGGAGCGCTGAGCGCTGGCCAATGCAGCCAGTCCTGCGGCGAGTCCGGCTTTCATGTCAAGAGTTCCCCGGCCGAAGATGGCCTCTTTCCCATTCTTGTTGCCCAAATGTCCACTCAATCCGTTGCCTTCATAGGTGCTCAAGGTCACGGTATCGACGTGGCCGTTAAACATAAGGGACTTCCCACCTCCGGTTCCTCTGACTATGCCGACCACAGAAGGTCGGCCTGGTGTGGTTTCCACGCGATGGTGCTCAATCGCACGATGCGCAAACCAAGCTGACAAATAATTAACGACCTCCGTCTCGCCAGCTCCCTGGGCCTGGGACAACGTCGGGTTGGAGGAATCGATCCGTGCCAGAGTCTGGGTCAAGAAAATCGGGTCATCTGAGGAGACATCCTCGGGGGTCTTGTAAGGTCGACGACCTTCAGTGCTCAGCAGTACGACCACGGAGTCTGAAGAGAAGTACAAAGGGGTGTCATGCTCCGCTTTGAGACGTCGAATAGCGGCTAAGCTGGCAGCACCACATGGACCCGAGTCTACCCCGAGTGAGGCGAGATATTCGACGGCGCAGTGACTTTCATAATCCGAGATTGTGACACTCGCGTCGACAAGCTTCTGCAGAACAGGCCAGGCGGCGGAAGACACGGTGCCGCAATTCATCCCGGCCATGATACTGGGGCTGGTAATGACTGAGGTCGAGTCTCCTTTCTTCAGGCTGACATTCAAACAAGCAGCGGTGTCTGGTTCTACAGCCACAAAGGTCGCAGGAGTTTTGCGCGACTTGGAATACATAGCGACAGCTTCAGCCAACGAGCCCACGCCCGCAGGCGAGACGACCAGCGTGTTCTGCTGGCCAAGAGCTTGCAACTGCACTTCTACCTCGTGCATCAAGGTGGAGTAGCCCTCTACAATCCAGGACGGAATCTCCGCATAGCCGTCAAAGGCTGTGTCCTGCACCAGGATTGCATTCCGCGTTGTCTGCGATGCTCTGGCGGCCTCCTGCACGGCATAGTCGTAGTCTCCGTCCGCCACCACGACATCCGCCCCTTCCGACCGGATCATCTCCTGTGTATATGCAACCATCGTGTTGGGAACATAGATGCGCGCCTGCAGAGATAGTTGACGCGCCACATAGGCCACGGCGCGACCGTGATTTCCTTCCGTAGCGGCCATGAGCGTGAAGGATTCCGCCGCCCGGATGCGTTCACTGAGGGTTTTCAAGGAGGTCTCGAGAGGCAGCTTCAAGAGCGCCAGGAGCGCCCGGTAGATGGCCCAGGAAGCTCCCAGGACCTTGAATGAGGGCAGTCCATAGCGATTGCTTTCTTGCTTGACGTACACAGCACGGACTCCGAGTTCCCGAGCGACTTCCGGCAAAGACACCAGAGGACTGGCCTGGTATCCCGGAAATTGCTTATGGAAAGCCTGAACTTGAGTCGCGAGGGGCGACACTATCGTCGAAGGAGTCGGATTGATGTAGATGGACCGCCGTTGAGCTGCCATGTTGATGTAGTTTGTGGTGCTGAGTTTGTGGGGATTCGATGCTGGCTTCACTTTATCAAGTGCTTCAGTCCTGTTGGGGGTACGGCGCCCTTCAATGACATTCCTCCTAGACCGCTTCCAGGGGAAAACTCCGCCTTGACACGAGACAGAGTTTTTTCTGATTCTTCATCTCTCCAAATTTTCACTTCTGGGGTGGGGATGAGGAGGAGAGAGCGATTGTCGCAGGAGGGCGCAGCGCAAGTCGCGGGAGGGCGCGATTTTATTTTGGAGCCGGTCGGCAACCCGCATTCGGTGCATGCAGGGATAATAAACACTTACAGGATAGAGTACTTATACTGTAGTGGTATGTATTTTGATTTCAACCACTTCAACCTCACCATCCCATCTACAACCACAACAACCACCATGCTCACTCGCCCAATCTATCGTGGCTGGACTGCGAAGAGCCTCCGCCGACAACTCTCATCTCAGGCAGGTTCTGGCCTGAAGATCAACTCCGATCGTCTTCTAGAAACTCTTCACCACACCTGCCAATGGGGTGCAGCTCATCGATATGGCGAGTCAGTACAGTTTAATTCTCCGCGCAAGAAACCCATGATGCTGACACAAAAGCAGTGCTCCAACCGAGACCGGGATGAACAGACTATGTTTGACGGACGATGATGCCCGCGTACGTCGATGGCTGCTGGACGAAGCTGAGAAGCTGGGCTGCAGCGTCACCATTGACCAGATGGGAAATATCTTCGCCCGCCAACGTGGCTCCCTCGACTCCCCGGCTCCCATGACCGCGATCCATGACCGCGATGGGCAGTCATCTCGACACTCAGCCGCGCGGGGGTCGCTATGATGGCATCCTCGGCGTCATTGCCGCATTAGAGGTGCTGCGCACGATGAAAGACCAGGGCTACCAAACCCAGTTCGATGTCGGGTTGGTGAACTGGACCAAGTGAGTGAAGCCGCTGCCTGCTCGTCCCAACCCAAGCTTAATGTATCACCTCGCAACATACCTAACACAACTCAGTGAGGAGGGCGCCCGTTTCCCCAAATCCATGTGCTCATCCGGCGTCTGGGCCGGCGAGATCCCCCTCGAGAAAGCCTGGAATCTGTCAGACATCTTCAACCCATCCGTGACTCTCCGCTCCGAGCTCAAGCGCCACGGCTTCCTGGGCGACACCCCTTGCTCCCCCGCAGGCTACCCACTGGGCGCGCACTTCGAGCTCCACATCGAACAGGGCCCCATCCTGGAGGACGCGAACAAGAAGATCGGCCTGGTGACCGGAGCCCAGGGCTATCGATGGCTGAGCATCAACGTGACAGGGCGCGACGCTCACACAGGCACAACTCCCCTCCGCGCACGACGCGATCCGCTCCTCGCGGCCTCCAAAATGATCGCCGCGTCGAACGCTATCGCCAAGCAACACGGCGCGCTCGCATCGACAGGGGTACTGAAGCTGCCGCCCACCGCGTCCACGAAAACCGTGGCGTCGGAGGTGACCTTCACCCTCGACATCCGCCACCCGCGCGACAGCGTCGTGCACGCGGTCCAGGATGAGTGTCTGAGTGTCTTCGCGGAGATCGCGCGCGAAGATGGCAAGGGGGTGACCTTCGACTGGACGCTGGATACAGATTCGCCCGCTGTGCAGTTTGACGCGAACTGCCTCGCAGCCGTCAAGGACGCCGCAACACAGCTGGTGGATGCGGATGGGTGGCTCGAGATCACCAGTGGCGCGGGCCATGATACTGTCTATACCAGTCGACACTGCCCGACGGCGATGATCTTTGTCCCCTGCAAGGAAGGGGTCAGTCACCATCCGGAGGAGTACTGCAAGCCGGAGGATTGGTAAGTGTTGCTATCCCTCACGATCAGAAGGGGGAGTTTGCAAAACTGACAGTTATAGCGCCCTTGGAACGCAAACACTGCTTGAGGCAGTGGTCAATTACGATCGCATGAGGAGCAAGCTTAAGTAGGTGATCTTGGTAAGAGAGAAAAGAAGACTCCCTCGCCCTTCGAGCCGGCTTTCAGACGGAAGATGCAGAATACAAACACCGAGGTCAATTGATTAGTGCGCCGGCCGGTCTGTCACTGATCAGGGCCGAGCTGGGCTCATAACGCCTGCTTCTGCTGCTCTCCGCCCTGCTTGGGCCACGTGTAGATTTCGTCCCTTCCAGTTAGCTTGCGCTGCAGCTCTCCTGCTCGACCGAGTTCATACAACGTCAACTGCAAGCAATTTGCATCCAGCGACAGTTCTGTTGGGCACGACTGTGTAGACCACTTGAGCTCAGCCACTCGCTCCGACAGCCCATCAGCCTAGGAATACCTACAAATAGCTATCCAGTTCCCTCAGCGTGTCCAAAGAGTCATTATAATTATGCTAATTAAATACTAGCCTATAGCTGGTCCTATGTACAGATCGGACTACTCGAGATACTCCGATCCTATTACCCATTTGCTATCACGTACTGTAACCCACTCATGCAAGCGACTGCGTACTAGTCGAACTGAACCTCGCGAAACGCTTTCCGCGCGTACGCCTGGAACCACCCATCCAAGGAGGAGTAGGCGGCAACAGAGCATCCGGAACTTGTTCAACCGTCACTTGCCCCTTCGCATCCTTGAAGAATCCACTCGAGCCAGCCGAAGAAGCCGGACCGTGGGCGAAGTAACTGAGACTCTGGTACTTGCCCAGCCACAGCATCTGTTCGTGTTCGCGGAGGTACCGATGACTGGAGAAACTGGCGAGGACGTTGTCACGACCTTGCATACCAAACTTGCGGCGTTCCTCCTGCTTCGCGTACATGCGCTTCGAGATCTCTTGCACTTCCTCGGGAGACGGGCGGAGACCCAGAGTTGGGGGAACGAATCCCTCAGGGTCTCCGGCGAACTGGCTCCATTCTCCGAGCAAGGCCATGACACGAATCTGTGCGGACGCCAGAGAGTAGGCATCGTTGGGAGGAACAACCTCACTGAATCGTTTTCCAGTCTCGCGGTTGACAACAACACAGAATGACGCACCGACGTCGGTACACACCACGGGCGCTCCAGTCAAAGCTGCCTCACCCATGGCAAGCGGCAGACCTTCCGAGGTCGACGAATTCATGAACAGCCACTGAAGGGATCAATTAGTGACATCTTTAGCAAAAGAAAGCACGCAGGTAGACACTCACAGCATCCTGTAGTACCACATCTGGCTTACCCAGACCCTTCAGTACAACATGGTCGCGCAGGGACTTGGACGCGATAACTTCTTGACATTCCGAGGCATATCCCGGTGCACGTTCCATGTCGCCGTAGATATGCAGGCGATAGTCCTTGAAGCCCCATTGGTTGACAATCAGATCCGTGGCCATAATAGCCGTTTTGATATCCTTGACATAACTGCATGTCGTATTAGCATGACTTTTGTGGTGCTTAACCTGGTAGGTATGGAGCGGGAACTAACCGAATATGCGACAACATGACAACTGTGGGTGTCTCGGTCTTGATCTTCTCGATGGGCTTGTATCTCTCCATGTTCGTGATGCCGTTGACCACGGGATCGATCTTGCGTGCGAATGCCCGACGGTGCTCCAAGACACCTTCACACGTTCCCAATTCAATCTCCCACCCGGGATTGAAGTACTCGGCACACGGAAGAACGACATCCGCATGGTGCTCAATGAGAACGCAAGACAGGTGGCCCAGAGAGATAAGGGTAGTGTTGACGAAGGTGGAGTCAAAAGACACAGCCGCAGAAAGGAACGTCGTCATCTCACGGAAACTCACGCAGTGATCCCAAACATGAAGTGCACACTTGCGCTTCACCTTGCAGAGCACACCGTAGTTGGCGCCAGTAAAGTGGTGAGAGGCTTGGAACACATCTGGAATGCGGTCGGGAACCGGGACGGAGAAGATGAAAAGATCTGGAAGTAGGTTAGGAAGGAAGTTCGTTATTGGCAGACAAAGTAGAAAGTCACTCACAGCGGTGCCACATGTCGAGGGCTGTATCGAGCTGCTGCAGAGTAGGCAGCTCGGCGTGCCACCATTCGGAGACGGGAATAGCACCATCCATTTCCTCAGTCAGCCAGAGCTCACGCCAAGCGCGCTTGACGGTGTCACTCATCCAAACATCGTTCCAGTTTCGCGAGGATTCGAAGTAAGTGTTGAGATCGACTAACGCCTTCGTAGCTTCTTCAATATGGGCGCGAGTCTTGTTGATGGTACGAGCACATCGGACCAGGCTGGCCAAGATCGGAATGAAGTTCTGTTCGATGTCGGCAATCTTGGTGTCGTGGATTTTCTGGACAACCTCGGAATCAAGATAGTTCTGGAACATGCCATGCGTCGGGTTCAAAAAGTCAAGTCCCCATTGAGGCAAGACCGTCAGTGACTGCACGTTTCTCTCGATCTGAAACCTTGGCACACCGAAGTCGTTGGCTGCCTCGGCAAGGATGTGCCAGCGGATGCCCTTCAGGTCGTTCACCATGTCGCGTCTACAGGCCGAGACACCACCGGGCTCATTGGGCCAAGTACCGGTATCCATAGCGAGAACGTGAAGCTCAGTGTCAGTGTCCTGAATTTGCGTCGACAGAGTTCGGGTGTTGATGCGAGATTCTCCTCCCACCCCGAAACTTGACAGATCCGCGATCTTGAAGGCGATGGGTGTCCACGAGCTAATTTCAGGATCAATGTCAACCCGGGCAAGCACCGTATCAGCCCGGGCTTCAAGGTAGTCACCGGCCACTTCCAGCCGACACCAGTCACGGTTACGCCAGTAGGGCTTGAGAACACGATCGGTGCGCAGCAGAATCTCATCCAACCACCGCGCGGTGATGGCATCGAACTCTTTGCTCGCTTTCCATGATTTCCAAAGATGGGTGCGAGCGCGTGAAGTGGGGATTGGGTACTTTTTGACGTTGGTGCCGAGCAGCCGGGAAACGAGGTTGACCTTCACAGAAGAGAAGGAGAGCAGCGGATTGTCATCCAAGAAACTGCACTTCGTTGGTTTCTCCAATACATGGAACCAATCCTCTTGAATCATGGACGGAGTGGTCACTTCCTCCCCGTTCATCGTGGTAGCGATTATAGGATGGAACTTGTGATCATAAGTCCATGTAGCTCTGTGCTGTTCGTCTCCTTGCACGTAGGTGGCATCCGTCACACGGGGATATGGGATCCACTTATCCAGGCGCTCAGGACGATTAGGAGGCGGCATGCACCAGGCGACCTTGATCTTCATATGTGGCAATTCATACTCCGCCCGTAGAAGTTCGTCTTCGAACTTAGCTCCCTTGCGATAATAGAACTTGAAGTCCATCGGGTTGACGCCCCGCATAGCGGAGCCGGAAGTGATGTACCCGCGCTTGTCGTATTGGACAATCTGACCTTCCAGCTTGCCTTGGGTACACTGCCGTTGCAGAGGCAGCTTCGAGCGCCCATTTTCAGCGTAGTCGTATTTGAACTCGTTGATCAAGTCCTGGCCACGATATTCCTGTCGCGCCAGAAGCAGTAACTTGGGCCCGTACGTGTTGATGGCAACGAGACTATTGTAATCGCCGGGCTCCTGATCGTGTTTTCCAGTGTATTGATACAGTTTGAACGTGCCGTCTGATTCGGTTCTGAAGAAGCCCGTAGATTTGCCGCTGAGGCTCTCCATTTCCACTCGATTGTGGTATATGACGGTCTTCCAGCCTTGCATGTTTCGGTAGAGGGTAGAGACCTTGTCGCGACCATGCACCTGTGAAAATCAGTATCAAAATAGAGCGCCTCGTCGAAAAGTGAGTATCTTACCAGGACTAGAGGAATAATGATGCGCTGCAGCATTTTGCAAAATTGCCACACAGCAGTGAGAATGACGGTTGCTGGCCAGGCAAAGAACAAAGGCTGTCCTCGAAGCATGAAATCAAGTTCGCGTTGGTATTCTGGGTCAGCGACCAATGCAATGACCATGAACTTAATGCACGCATTCCAAATTTGCACGGTCCGAGCAAGTGACATCCGGATGGCCTCACCCATGCCGACGTTGGAAACCTCTGCGTTCAATGCCAAGATATCCCGGATTGGCCTGTCGTACCTGTTGCTGAGAAAACCCTCTTGCTCGAGACCCCGGTGCTGGGATTCCAGTGCCTTTGCATATTTCTTAACAGAGATAGTCATGATGGCACCGAGATTCCAGCGAGCAAGGTATTCCTCGATGTCAAGAGACTCGCCAGCCGTCGCTCTAGACTCGAGCCAATCAAGTTGCTGTGAGGACACGCGACACGACTCACCCACACACCTACGAAGCAGGAATGAGCGGGCAAACTGGGGCAGAAGGTCCCACTCAATATCGCAATCAATTCCTAGCAACAGGTGGCGGAGGATTGTCTTGGAAGTGTAGTTCAGCACGCGAGTCCGCTCCGCGGAACTATTCTCCAGCTGACGCTTGACACCTTCAGGCAGAACCAGTTCTTGGCCAGCTTGACCATGCACCGCGAGAAGTTCAGCGAACATTGCATGATCATGAGATAGACCAAGATGAAACTCGGCAGTCATCTGGATGATCGCTTCCGCAATAGCCTGGCAATTGCGTCGGATATCCGAGACCCAATCATAGCCGACAAGGTCAGGACCAACAACAACATAGATATGAAGACGCTCGCCCGTGCGGCGGCAGAGTGCACGGACTTTCTGCTCAGGCTGGATTAAGTGAGCTGCTGATACCAGCTCCACCGTTGTTTCTCCGCTTTCCCAAAGTTGAGCCGTGCGGTTGATGATATGCGCGGCAGCAGGGAATGCAGCTTGGACAAGAGCCGTTCTGGGTTGATCTGAGCGAAGAATCTGCATGACCTCCACACCGGGATGGATTGTCGGATCGAGCTTGTACCGGAACTCCTCGGAAAGCAGACCAACATTGTCAAACATCTGAGAGAGTGTCGACTGAGACAAATCAGGGCAGGGTTCGAGGGAGCTAGAGCCATGAGTTCGCGACGTGTCCTTGATCTTGACAATGCTTTTCTCCTCGGGGGAACTCTTAAACAGCGACAATCCAATGTCGGCTTTGTAAAGCGAATAGAAGGCACAGGCCCAGGTTCCACTGCCCAGGCCAATGACACTGCTGTACTGGAATGCCGGCAAGACTTCGTGAAGGATGATTCCCACCACTAAGCCGAGCAGAGCACTGGCAGCCAATCCACTAGCCACGTGAGGTCCGCTGAAGATTCTGTTGTATTGGTACCAGAGCAGACCGCTGTAGCAGCCAACATAGGCCAAGAACATGATGACTGAGATCTTGGCCGTCTCGAATGTCCACATGATGGCCAAAGTGATGGCAACACCCCAGATGTGTAGGAAAAAAAACTTCATCAGGTTCTGCCAGTACAGCCTCCGACGTGCATTGGCATCGGTGAGGGTGACTTCCCGTAGACCGGCGAGCGAAGACACAGGCTGAGGTGTACGTTTGGTGACGGAGATCCAGAGAGGTTGGGAGACCGCGTCAAGAATGACAGCACCCAGCAAGTAGTAGCCAAGCGCAAAGCCAACAGTCAGTCGATAAGTGGCGCTGTTTGCGGCAGACAAACCGACAATGGACTCGCCAGTAAGAAGAGCACTCCACTTGTCGGAAAGAGCAACCACGAAATATAGGATACCACACCATACATCCGCACCGGTATGACGCCAGTGCAAAAAGGCGCTGTGAAGCTTGAGGCCTTTCTGCATCTCACCCATAGTGTCTACTGCCGCTCTCAGTTGCAGGTTCCAGGTTGGGCTGTAGGGCAGGGGCATCTTCGTCCGAGAATAGCGGCAGTACCAGCCAAGAAGGAAGACAGTTGCTGAATAGCCGTCAGCCAGCTTCGCTACCAACGGGTCTGTGGTCTTTTTGGTCCAGAAGTGACGATGTCTCTCTTTCTTAACACGAGCGTAGAGGGCCTGGCGTGCGTCTGATCCGAAGTCTTTGACCTTCTCATTCTGACTCTCGCTCGGAGGCACACACTTTTGCAAGTACCATTCCACAATTTGGGTGTCGGTCACCGTGGGAATGTTAAGATACCAGCTGTTCCATTGTCGCATGACGCGCCGCGCCCCAAATAGCAAAGAGCCCAAGAAGAGGAAGAGGATGCACAGATAGATGACCGAATCGCGGTGCACCCACAAAGTGACGATGGGCGAAATAAACAGGATTGGGATGCAAGTCATGATCACAGTTCGTCCCTGTTGGGGTTAGCCATAGTCGTCGCCATTGTTGGGCTGAATGAAAGCTTACCGACTGAAACGAATAGCCCGGTAGCTGATAGACGGACAGCGCGGACAAAGTCATCAGGTACGTTGACAGCATCACAAAGTAAAGGAAGAATAGAATTCCGGCTGAAAATCCCTTGACCACACCGACAGCAATCAGTGCGATGATACCTCCCACTAGAGCGACAGCGAGACCAGCGACAAAACGTGTAAGCACAAACATGCTCATGGCGGGGAACGCCATGGCGTACAGATAGTAGCTTCCTCCGGAGCTGATCCAGCTGCCGAAGCCACCACAGACAAGCAGGGCGCACATCAAGGCGGTAGTTGCCAGCGTTTTATCCACATCGCTCATATAGGTGGTGAGGTAGAGACCGCGACCGACAGTGGTAAGCATCGTGACATCGATCAGCGCCGGAACTGCGAAGATACCCAGGAATGTGAATCGATAATGCCAGGGAATCGTGTTCCGGTCGCCCTTGGGATCGAGATCGACATTCATGGACGCGTATGACGTGGGAAGCTCTGTGAATGCTTCCTCCCGTTGGGGTGGCTGGTACTTGTGATAGTAAGCCCGGTACCATTTCCAGATAATCTTTCCAAGTCGCTTGGGTGTCGTGTCAAAATACATGTCGGTCCGCGCACCACAGGCATACATCTCTGTGAAGCATGAAGCCTGTACGGCATCCTGGTTCGGCAGGGGGTTCCGATCAAGGACTTCCAGGTAGATCTCGTTCAAGGCTAGACGGCGGAACGCGCAGAAGATACATAGGGCGAAGAAATCCGCACTCGCATCAATCTGACCTTTTTGAAGAGTAGTCTGAACCACATCCTGAAGCTTTGCGAGAATATCCGCTTCGTTATCGAGCAAGACCTCCGGTAACCGAGCATCAATCTCCAAGAAAAGTGC
Source organism: Aspergillus saccharolyticus JOP 1030-1 (assembly GCF_003184585.1). Classification (NCBI taxonomy): domain Eukaryota; kingdom Fungi; phylum Ascomycota; class Eurotiomycetes; order Eurotiales; family Aspergillaceae; genus Aspergillus; species Aspergillus saccharolyticus. Next base: position 1,048,955 of record NW_020290612.1, read on the forward strand.
TGTGGCAGCCTCAGGGCTCAGAGACCAGCACCCTTGTTCCTGATACCATGCCAACCGGGAGGCGACAAGCTCAGCAGCGGAGATTTCCTCATCCAGGTACGCGCTGGAGGTCAAGGCCCGGCGTTGAGCGTGAGAAGGCGCATCCACCAGTTGGTATTCGCTACAGGCTCGCAGCTTCGCGCACAGCATAGAAGAATCAGTGCACTGCGATGCGGCTAGCCGGCGATGCCACACGAGGTTTTCAGCCGGTGTGAGCTGCTCAATGTCATCGACCCAGCGTTGAGGCATCTCCCAGATTGGGGACAGCGACTGGGTTTGAGCGGCCAAGGCCATTTCCACCATCAAGCATTGGGTACGACTAAACCCGCGACCCGAGAGATAGGCGTGCACGATGGCTCCAGTCCGATCCAGTGACTTGCCGTTCACATAAAGATTGAGCATACCGATGTGGGGATCGAGATCAAGCAAGCCCCAGATCTGAGTGCCTAGCCGCGTGCGGAAGCCAGAGTGCAAGCCAACGTAGACTCGAAGACGATCATTGTCATCGCCACGGCTGCTGCTCAGCAGATCAACCAGCTCCTTGGTGGCCGCGATAGCATCGGAGAGATCGGGATAGATGTCCTGTGCCTTCTGGAGGGTACGGATGGATGCAGCGATCGGGCGAAGCTTATTGGGCTGAAGGCGCTCCAGCAAATCCAAGTCTCGCAAATGACGCTGGGTCTCGAGTACATCGGTGATGTTCTGCGCAGTACAATCCAAGCCAAGATGGAAGCACCCGAGTTCTGTGTAAGTGGCACCATCGGGAGAAAATGCCAGAGGATCGATTTGAGGATTTTCGTCGGAGGCGGTCCATTCGAGACCGTTGATCCTCAGACCGGGACTTTCTCGCGCAAGACTGGAGGATGCGGCAGGAGGAGCCAGAGCCAGTTTGGCTTTGAGATTGGGGATGAAGGAGTTGAGTGAGTCGAAGAGCTGCGTCGCTGTTGTTGTTGTTGATGCCTTCGAAGGCGTGGCGGTGATGGCGGCGTTGTTGCGCCACACGTCATGTGCCTCGAGGACCTCCCCACGTTTCAGCCACATCATGGCGCCTAACGGTTCTTCCTGCACGGTTTCGGCCACGGCGGTCTCCGCGTTGGTCAACGCCGCCCGAGGGCCGATGTAAATCATTGCACTGTTGTAGTTGCACCACTTGAACGTGCGCCCAATGACATGATGCGACACCTTCACTCCATCATCCACCGTGTCCCACATCGCCAAAGTCGATTCTCCCCGAGCCTTCTGTGCTGCCACGACACGCATGGCAGCCCGCATCTCCGCCATTTGGAAATAGTTGCGTCGGTCTCCATCCGTCAAGATGGTTCCGTTGCGATAGACAATGCCGCGCACCTGCTGCATGTTGATCTGGCGACATTGCTTCTCCCCGAGGTAGTCCGGGGGCGCCAGCTCGAGCCAGACGTCCAGTCCAAGGTCGTTGATATACTTCAGCAGCTCGTTCAGGACAACCGGCTGGAAGTGGGCGTGGAATTCGGCTAACAGCACTCCGTGGAAGGGGGAAGACGATCCCTGTTCGCGCTTGAAATTGCTCGTCAGGGCCTGGACCACTGTATTCAAGGCTTGAATGACCTCGTCGTTACTGCGACTGGCATCCGATTGCACCAAGCTTTGTACGTCGATCCGGCCGAGAACGTGCGGAGAGGTGCAATGACCCGAGAGGGCGTTCCGAACCCCTGGTTGAAGGGGGTCGACGACGAGAACATCCCACTGCGAGAGCAACTTCGTCTCGGCCGGCGTGGGGGGACTGGAGAAAGCGCCCAGGAACACTCCGAAAGATTTGAGATCGCGTTTGGCCGATTTCTCGGACCAAGGCGCAGAAGACTTGCCAGTCTTAAGCTGATCGAAGTACCGGACAATAGCGCTCGGTACTTCAGTGAGTTGATGACGTTTCTGGGGGATGGTGAGCAGGACTGCCCGGCATCAGTGAACAAGGGAAGCACAAAGAAGCACATACCCGCCATATACCATACAATTTTCTTCCAATGTAACCCAGGATAAAGAGTGAACCAAGAACGATTGTGGCTAGTAAACAGAATGCGAGGACCTGCGCATACCAAGTCAGCGGGAGACGTTCAGGACTCGTCGCGACCATCAGCAACCACTCACTTTATCCCACCAGGTCGAGGTCATGCGATTCCATCCTACGGCATCGAGGCCCAGATACTCGGGGCCCGCCATGGTGATAGAAGCAGGGTCAACCACCAGACATGCACCCTTTTCTCACCCACACAAGGACACTGTGGACTATTATCTGCGGCGGCTCTAAACGAAGGTCGATAAAAACGAGTGACACGACTACAACCCACGTCTCCTCTCGAGCTACCGGGGTGTGGGAGGAGTGTCAGCCTCTCTAATACTTAAATATACCCTATTTATAGGAGGTACATGGCGCTCGATCCATGGCGGCGGCGGCGTCGCCGCAATGAGAAGGGTCTAAGAGCTGGCTCGCTTGACTGGAGTAGGTAGCGTATGGTATTACTGTTGTTTAGAGATTATTATATTTCTCTCCGCGATTTTTCCTTGATTTGATTTGATTTTTTGGGGGGGCAATTTCCCATTCGTTACTTTATCTGGTTCGCGAAAGACCCAGTTATTTTGGGCCAAGTCGTGCTGCCAGCGAATCTCCTCCAGCGCCAGGCTAGTGGCTCACAGATGAGCGCTAAGCACTAAGTGGACTGCATGTCTGACTCGAAAATTACGGGTCTCTTCTCATCCTCTTGGGGACCGGTGTCACGGCTTTAGACCCAAGAATACTACGGTAGCCACTGCGATCGAGCGATGGCGGTGGGATGTTGTCTCAGTCGGATCTATGACTGCCAGGGCCACCAACGCCGCACAGGTATTGCCGAGAATCCATAATCCAGCATTGGTCTACAAAGCGGAATTTCTTGCGCCATTCGGGGTATCGGACGCTATCTCTTCCACCGCGGACAGGAGGTTGATCTCACCATTTTTATAACCTTCGCCGTGTGCCATCTCTTGCCCTCCAAGGACTACGACTCCGAACCCTGACGCCAGTTTCCTTCTACTCCCTGACTCCTCCGTACTGTCGTTTCATCTTTCCCCACGGTTCTGGCTCCCTGGTGCATGGATGGCTCGCCCCAAGCTTAGTCGTCCGCGGCGGCCCTGGTGCATTGCGATTTGCATTGCAGTGGCCGTCGCGGTGATCGTGGTGATTGTTGTGCCCTGTGCCGTCATTTTGACTCGGAAGAAGCACCATTCGAAGAGCACCAATGTGCTCTACCCCGTGTACATCTACCCTACCAATTCCAGCACCTGGGATCCCTTGTATAAAGAGTGAGTCTGGCCGATGTGCATCTTGCGTTCCCCCTTTCTAGACCCAGGGACCCTCAATTGACCCGGCCCCAGAATCACTGAACGCCCTGATCTGAACTTCACGGTGATCATTAATCCGTCCAGTGGACCAGGCAACACGACGTCTCCGGATGAGGCGTATAGCAGCCAGGTCGAACGCCTAGCGAGCTACGCGAATGTTCGTCGAGTAGGCTATGTACGGACTGGGTACGCGACCCGCAACATCTCCTCGGTGTTGGCGGATGTATCAACCTATGCGGGGTGGGCGAACCAGTCGAGCCAACTCGCGATGGACGGAATTTTTTTCGATGAGGCCCCCTACGATTACACAGCGGAGAAGGTCGAGTATATGAAGACCATCAATGCCGTGGTGAAGAATTCCACGGGTTTGCAGGGAGAACGAATGGTAAGTAGATTTATTCCTATGGAACCAAGTTTTTCTGTTTTTTCTTTCTTTTCTTTTTCTTTTTTTTTTTTTTTTCTTTTCTTTTTTTTTTTTTTTTTTTTTTTTTTTTTTTTTTTT